>NW_012104076.1:2392042-2510770 GCF_000951045.1 Mandrillus leucophaeus
AAACTTGTCCTCTGAAGTTTCTTTCATTCATTTGACAAAGATGACCTGTGTGCCCATCAATAATGGCAATCACTCCATCTTCCATTTCTTGAGAGCAGGCACCAAGTCTCTGCCTAGCTCTAGTGCTCTGGTCTTTTCAGGGGAAAGACAAAAAAATAGCAGATTGTAATATAGTAACAACAGAAGTAGACACAGGGTTCTGGGAGGCTCAGAGGAGGGAGAGGCACCCCAGTCTGACCACACAGAACTGGCTCCTTCTGTGAGAGGGTAAAGCAAAATGGTGGCCCTGAGTGAACCCCAGTCCTGCTCCCAGCACTGTACACTTCTTGTCTTTCACTATCACACTGCACTTAGAACCCAATAGAATAAAGACTGGAAACAAAAAGGCAGAGGGCAGAGGCCAAGGCTCAGACGAACAGGCAAAATGAGCTCCAGGCCAGGCATGAGTCTAAGTCAGGAAGTGACTTGGATCCATTGCTCTAGAAGCAGAGCTTGAGATAGGGACTGAGTGCACCTGATTTATTGAGGGAGTGTTCTTCAGGGAGGGAGGGAGGGAGGAAAGAAAGTCAGAGAAGGAGAAAGAGCAGAGCCACGATACAATCTCAGGTAAGGTTTGTCCTCCTGACCTTCAGGGGTCAGATGAATAAACTTAGCCCTGGCCAGGCAGCTTCTGCAGTCAGTTCAACCAAGAATGTGGCAGCTGGGAGCTATCAGCAGCCAACAGTCTCGGGTGCACTGGCCTCGGAAAGGGGATCTGAGTGGGGCCTCAACATGGACAGGTGCAGGCAGATAAGAGTCAGAAGTGCCAGCATCAGATCCACGTTGCCCTGAGATAACTTTGGTCTATCTGTGACCTCTGAAAGGACATTCTTGTGAACAAAGGTGAGCTAACAGGCTCCTTGCAGAACCTCAGCGTGAAACCACATGCATGGGCAGGGGTCCACACGGGGTGGATCCACCCCTCTTAGTCTTGTCCTGTGGTGCTGCTGAGCCATGTCTCCCCCAGTCTGTGTGTGCATCAGGTATGTGTCCACAAAACACAACTTTGGGGGATAGAAACAAGTTGATTTGCCCAAAACTATTTGGCACCCCAGGTATCTGGGGTCATGGTTTATACACCAACATCCACCAGTTATCAGCCACAAATTCAAGTATGTAAGAAAAGGCCAGTCCCTCCCACCCACCAAGGCAGCCTGGAGGAGCAGGAGTGGAATTCAAGGGGGATCCAGAAATTTAGCTCCCAAGCGACTGCTAGATGTTAAAGATTGAGAGAAAGTGTTCAGGGAAGCTGCAGGATCTTCATGTATACATGTGCATGTATTGTATGCTTATGCATGAGCATGCACGTATATGTGCATGTGTGTGTACGTGTGTACGTGCACATGTGTGTACGTGTGTATGTGCACATGTGTGTACATGTGCTCACAGCCTTCCCTTTGCAGTTCGGAGTCACTTTGGTGGAAAGTGGTACTTTTTAATTTTAGGAAATTAGCTTCAAGGGAGAAAGCAGGGAAGTAAAATGTAGTATTTGAAAAGTCTGTCCTAGGAGTCTCGTTGCCCCTACCCAGCCTCAAATAAAGCATCAGTCGGTTTTGTTTGTTTTTTTCCGGCAATTTATATAAAAAGCATCCCAGACTTGTGTGTGAGATAACAACTTAGCCCACCCCTAGTCTCCCACTCCCTCTCTTCTAACTCTAGGTGTCTGGTCACACACCCATCCCTGCTTCTCAGCGTGTACTGGTGTTCAGGTGATTTGGCCCATGCCACTCCTAGATCTGTTCCAGGGCCCTAGGTTATAGCTGGGCCTTTGGACACTCAAGGGATGGGAAGCCACTGGCCCTTCAAAGAAGGAAGAAGGCAAGAAGTCACCACCCAGAATGGAGATTTTTTTTTTTTTTTTTTTTTAAGACGGAGTCTTGTTCTGTTTCCCAGGCTGGAGTGCAGTGGCGCGATCTCGACTCACTGCAAACTCTGCCCCCCAGATTCACACCATTTTCCTGCCTCAGCCTCCCAAGTAGCTGGGACTACAGACGCCTGCCACCGTGCCCGGCTTATTTTTTTGTATTTCTAGTAGAGACAGGGTTTCACCGAGTTAGCCAGGATGGTCTCCATCTCCTGACCTCGTGATCCGCCCGCCTTGGCCCCCTAAAGTGCTAGGATTAGAGGCATGAGCCACCTCGCCCAGCTCAGAATGGAGATTTCTGTAAGTACCAAATATCCAAAGGCATTTTGCTCTTTTAGATGTTTCATTCTTATTATAAAAGCTGCATGTGTTCATTGCATACCATTAGAATACAAAGGCAAAAAAAAATCATTTCCCTCCAATCCAGGGAGAACCTTTGTCAATATTTCAGCTTGTACCTTTTCAGACGTCTTTCTGTGGTGACCAACACTCTTTAGTTGTATCATGCCTACATTATTTAATATCTTTCTACATTATTAGATCTTCAACACAAATGTTATACAGTCCATGGTAGGGAAAGACCATCATTTTTTGGCCTGTCTACTATCATTGGGCCTTTTCTGAGCTGGGTTCTCCAGCCTCTTCTGGCAATTATGAGTCACCCAGTATTCCTTCAATAAATTCTTTTTCTACTTAACTCAGTTTCTATCGATTGCAACTATCCTGATGGATACAGACAGTAAAGCTGTTCTTCATTTCTCACATTTTAAGTAGTGATGTGGTGAACAATGTCATACTTTTGTGCATTTGCCTGATTCGTTTCTTAAGATTCATCCCTAGAAGCAAAATTGCTGGATTCAAAGGTCCACAAAAGTGGAAGACTTCTGGTTGATAGTGCCTAATAGTCTCGGGCCTATGGTGTTGGAACTGATCAAATGTGCTGTGCATTAAGCTTGGAGCTTCACACACATGGGCTCTAAGAGTCGCTACACCTCTCAGGGTGTATGGCATTATAACCATCTTCCAGAGGAGGAAGCCAGAGTCAGTGAGTTGGGTCACTTGTCCTGAGTTACAGCCCTGGGAAGTAGCAAAGCTACTTGAGATCGGAGTCCAGATGTGCTGGATATTCTGTTTGCCCCTCGAGATGCAATTGCCACTCTCTTCCCCTGGGAGGCTTATTATGGACCACATCATGGGCCCCTTGTCTCTGGCTCCTGTTGGATTCACCCACTGGGAGGCATGAGCAGGAGTTGTGAATAGGGAAGGGTAAGAATACACTATTGATTTCCCAGCTTCTTTCCTGGCAGGTCGCCCTGGCTGTCTGAGTGGCAGCACCAAAGATCAACCTTAATCTCCCTGGGTTGGAGAACTTCTCCCTCCTCTAACCTCCCTCAAGTGTAAGGATGGAAACAGCTCCTTGCTGGTGCTCACATGGTTCCTGACCATCCCTTACAGCTTTCCTTGACCCCACCCACCTCTGTGTACATAGCGCCCATGTTAGGGTCACCAACTTTCTCCCGTTGGGATACTGACAATAGACCAGGTCTGTCTGGAGCCAAAGTGCACGTTTTCCCATCACATGTTACACACAAATGTGTATTGTTCACAACCAGCCTCAGCCACTCCAGCTCCTGTGCACATACACACATCCCATGACAGGCACTTCCATGTTCCACCCCTCAGCTCTGTAGAGGTCAGAATATACTTGAAAGAGCCCTGGAGGGAGAGTGAAGCAAGGTCTTGCTGTGTGACCTTGGGCAAGTCCCTCCAGCTCCCCAGCTCTCTTGACTTCAGTTTCCTCATCTGAAAAATGAGGAGCTGGATTAGAGGGTTTCAAAGGTCAGCTATCTCAGGAGAAGGAGAACAGTGTATACCAGTAGATATTAAATTTACATCTGCACTTTACACACATCTGCACACCAGTGTGTGCGGTATCTGTACAGAGAGAAAAGGGAGCCTTTTGCAAGCCGAGCGCTGGGACCTTTTATTCCTATGTATTTAGAACCTTCGCTGTTTGCACTTGGCCAGCTTTGGATGGCAAAACAGTCTATTCTCTGTGGAAATTCTGACTTATTTTTCCAGCTGGTCTGCCAGTTGCCAAGAAATGTCATCTGAATACCATTATTTAATCGAAGATTAGCCCACGCCTGTGACATAGGCTGTAACTATTATCTTCTTTGATTTTTTTACATAAGCACACATTTTCTTCACAGATTAGACCTTGCATTAGCAGAGGTAAATGCTGCCTCCTTCTTGGCCAAATAGCCCAGAAAGTCGTGAAGTGATCCAGTGGGATTGAGGCTGTCTGTATCTGTGTGTGTGTGTGCGAATGTCCGTGAGTATGTGCTAGGATGCATGTGTGACTGGGAGGATACGCATGTGAGTATGAGTGAAGAAGCTACCTTTGAAGTCATTTCGTGCAGGGATCCAGAGAGAGGACTGTCTTTGGTCATTGGACATATCAACTTGGCCTCCCAATTTATCAGCTGATGTTCAGCATTTGTTTTCAAATGTGAGCACGTGTGAAACAAAATCCAGCCGGGCCTGCCGGGAGGTTTTAGGGTGGACCCGACAATATTTGTAACCCAATCATATCACAGATTTCCTGGGTAAAGCAAGAGAAGAGGGCAGGGAGGTCATGAGTTCAAGCTGTAACTGTTGGCTTGGGCGTTGGAAAACTCTAGACTGCTTGAACTTAGAAGGCTACCACTTAGCCCTGGAAAGCCTCCAGCCTCTTTAAGCTCTATGTGGCATCCAAGTTCGCCTCTCATTTACTGCTTTCAGAGCTTTCTAGGACAACTTTCTCGCTGGCCTTTGTTTAGGCAGTTGAGGTGATAACATTTTATTTTGTTTTGTTTAGATTTTTATCAGGTTGCTCCCAAAGGAGCAGGGCCCCAACCCAGCCTCAGAGTGGAGTTCATTACCAGTTGGGGCTTGCTCCCTCATTCTTGAAGGCCCTTCGGATTCTTTCTTATTTTCCAGGCTCTTGGCCTCTGCCTGGTCCAAGGGCCAAGCTACAGCCAAACATCTAACACCGCCACTCCCAAATTACTGGCTAAATGTTCGTCTGCCAGAAAAGAGGAGCTCAGGAACACAAACTTGGGCCTGGGGGCAACTTGACTCTTCTCATACACTGAGAGGGTAAGAAAGCTCACGGGCTTCATTTTTAAGAGCCAAGGAAATTGAGAAACTGGACCAAACAACTAGAAATTCTCAGATAGAACTTATTTATACCCCCTCCACTTTCATCCCCCAACCTTGTTCTCTTTCCAGAGGCAGTCTATGGACACGTCAACAACGCAGGAGCAAAGAGAACTGTGCCCAAGGGGACAGTCGTGCCCTTGCCCCAGCACTTCGCTGGGGGCCTGGTTTGTTGTAAGCACACAAACATAGTTTTTGAAATAATGAATGAATGAATGAATGGGTGGGTGACTGTGTGAATGTGGATGGTTCCCAGAATAAATCCTCAAGAAAATCTTCTTGGGAAAGGGTGAAGTGTGGAGAAGTCCGTGACCTCTGTTTGTTACATTATAACAGGTATCAATGTTTCCCACCCTATTGAGTGACCCAGCCTTCAAATCAAATTAGAAACTCCTTTCAGGCTCCTCGGGGTGGGTAGATGAGAGTTGAAGGAGGAGGAGAGGGAAATAGGAAAGAACTGACCAAGGTGAAGGCCAGACCTTCATGCCCACACGAGCTCTATGTACATTTCAGTCCTTTTCCCAGGCTGCTCAGTGCTTCCCTACCCAGGCACTCCCTCGGGGAACAAGGGAAGATGACTACATGGAGAAGATAACCAGGAGCCTGAACAGGCTTTTTTTTTTTTTGTTTCGAATTGCTAAGTGTAGAGTGACTCATAGGAACTCCAGACAAAGATGACGACGGAAAAGGAGTCTAGCAGATCAGGGGAGGTGCTGAGGAAAAAGAAGCGGGGGACCTGAGGTTGGGAGAGAATGGGAAACATGTTTTGTAAGATTTCCAAGATTTTTGGGGGCTGTTGTTAAGGACTTTTTCATAAGACCTGTTACCCTGCTGGGGTTTACATCACTATTTGATCTAAGCCCCAACAGGACGACTACATCTGCTACTAAGCTGTGTTGTAAATGTCTTTAATTTTTATATTTCATCTGAAGGGAGTTGTTAAAGTGAGTTTACAGGGTGATGGCTCTTTGAATAAAAGCCATCAATACTGGAGCAGAGCTCTGTATGACACTTAATTTTCGCTCTAATAAGCCCTCCTAAAACATTACAAGATTTAGGAGGGATTTTTTTTCCTTTCTTCTTTTTCTCTTTAACTTCCTTTCCCTCCTTGCATTATTTCTCTCCTCTCCAGCGCTCACTCTCTCCTCTCTTGCTTTCCTTAAAGGACATATTTGAAGAGAACATTTTTGCTCAGATGACACCACTTCTCTTTTTACCGCCAGCCAGATGTGCTCTTGACTTCTGAACAGGAGAAAGGTTTCTTTGAAGTTTTTCAAAGACTTTGCTTTTATTTAGAATTTTTTTCCCTTTTCTCTCTCTCCCTGGTGTTTAACTGGTTGGGAAGCCCCAGGAGGGGTTTTCACATGGGCCTCTTTTCTTTTCCTGGGGCATGAAAGGAATGGGATCAGAGGCACAATGTTCCCAGAGAGCCTTCTATTTTCTGCCCCAATGACTCCGAGTATTTTCTGGTAGAGCCGCTGTCCCAGGAGCAAAAAGAAGACGGCTTTGGGTTTTCCCTGGAAACACATCTATTAAATGAACAGAATGGTTCTGGTAGTGGTGCAGGGGTGAAGAGCACCCCCATCCCGTCCCAGGACATCTCCCTACCCTTCCTAAGGAGGGCAAAAAGAGGTCTTCACTTTCCTGGCCATGCTGCTGTCATGGTTGCTTAACTGCTCTTGCATGGCCCTGAAATTTGATTAAAACAAAGATCAGTAATGAGAATTCAGGGGACATGTCAGAAAAAGAGAGATTGGTACCCCGAAGTGAGAGCAGGAGCCCCTCTGAAAGCAATGAGAAAAGCCTTACTTTATCTTTGCATCCCTCATAGCACCACAGCCTGGCATCCTGCTCAATATGCTCGGACCAGTTTGTGATTTTTCAGGAGGATTGGAAAAGTGCTAATGCTTTAGGAGGTGGCAGTGACAGAAAGCTGGAAGACTTGTCTGAAAAACAGGTGAGTCTTTAGCACAACATGCTACGGCAGAGGAATTGGAGTCTCAAGTTTCCGTCAAAGTGCCAGTTGTGTACTGAGTAGCTCTGTCTCTCCCCAGGTGAATAAATATAAGTTCCAGAAAGGCAACATCCCCGCCATTGTGTTCCCAGGGCCCAGAAGAGTGCCAGGGACTCCATGGGCACGTGGAAAATGTACATGGCCTCCATGCATGTGTCTGTTTGACAACAGCCATGATTTCTTTGGAGGAAATGATGCTGCAGATTCAGGAGGCAGGGGTTTTGTCTTAGAGTACTTTCAAAGACAATAGGAACTGGGGGCCACCAAAGACTTCTTATGCCACAAAAATATTTGTGTTTTCTAAAAAACCTCTAAGGGTTTTTGAGGAAAATAAATACATTTGAAATTGAGGGGTTGTTTTATGCAAAAATAAATTGATTAAAACCCAGGAGTGTGTGCGTACATGTGGGTGTAAGCACTGTTTTTTGTTTGTCTTATGTGAAGTGTGTTCACTACTACAGATAATCATAGTCAGCCTCATTTGACTGACTCCTAAAGACAAAAACCCTAAGTCAGAACCAATCAGGTTCATATGTACCACAACCCACAAAAGCCTGAAATCACAACACCAACCTTGGGAGTGATTGGTGTGTTACAAAAACCATTCTCCAGTCTCTTCCTTCTACTAATTTCTTAGCAGTTTCCATGTTCTTAGGGGCAATGTGGGTATGTGACTTCTGACACGTGGGTACGGTTACACTATGGCCTTGTGATTAGTTCAAGCCAACAGACTATGAGTGGTGTTGGTCACTTCTGGGTCAAGTCTGTTAAAAGTCTTTGTGTGTGTCTTCCATCTCTCTCTTCCTGTACTTTAGCATCCCATGAGGCCTTGTGTTTCAAATGGTGCTGCTAAAAGACCACATAGCCTCTTTCAACCTGAGTCCCTGAGCATGATGTGGGGCCTCCTGCTAACCAGTCTTGGATGTAAAACATGAGCAACTACATTTTTGTCATGATAAATACTGCGATTTCAAGATTGATTTGTTATCACAGCATGACCCAGCACATCTGGTTAATGCACCTTTAATAGTCTGGCCAAGCTGTCAAACCAACAAAGGCTCTCCTTCCCAAATGTCCTTCACGTCTATTCCCCTTCATTTCAATGGCCAAGATTCCAGTTTGGACCCCCACTTCTCAATTGTATAATTATGCTAACATTCCATCAGCCCACCTACTCTAGTCCTTCCCCCATGTAGAAAGGTCATTTTCTGATTCCACACCGTCAGGCATGACTTAATATCATGTCACTCCCTTGCTTAACTGGCTCCCAATAGGCTACAAAGTAAAGTCTAAACACTGAAGCCAACCCCACAAATCCCTCCGTGATGAAAACTGAACACTCTCTTTCCAACTTCTTTTCTCAGATTCCTGAATTAAATGATTCCCTGTCCATGATCCCTCACTGCACATTCTCACCTCTCTCCATTGCCACTTATTCCTCCCAGAAGGCTCGACTCTCCTCATCCCACATCCCAGCTGTTCCTGACATCAAAGGCTATAGGGCCAAGTTCTCCATGACAAGTTCTGTCTTTGTAGAACAGAATGTAGAAGAGATCTTGACCTTATGAGAAGTCCCGCAGCCCTCATCCTTTCTTGTGTCAATTAACCCCTTCCACAGAGCATTTTTTTGGGTATGTTTCACTGAGCAATTCTAGGACATCTTTAACTGCACCACTCTCATCACATTCATAGGAGCTAGCCCAGTGCCATAAGTAATAGCTCAATAAACTTCTGCTGAAAGAATACATGAAGAATAAGCCAGTATCTCAGGGACCTAGCAGATTGAAGCTTACTATTCGATTGCATGTATTAGCCTATTGCATCTTTAAGCAGCTATTTTGTGAATATGGTTTGGAAACCATTTCTAGGGTATTTGTACAACTCTAGCTCTGGAAATTCTGATTCTATAGCTCTAAAGTGGGTCTCATGAATCCACATTTTAATACGAACAGAAGGAGATTCTGATGCACGAGATCTGTAAGCCGTATTTTGACAAACACTGGGGTGGTGTGAGTACGTGATGGTGATTGCTCTTAGGGTATGAGGGAAAGGCATTGGTAGTTTGGGTCGCTGGTGAACAATCCTTTCCAGAAATGGCAAGTACGTTTTATCTCAGTTGTCAACACCAACGCATTGGTAGGGGAGCTCCAGAGGACTGTTTTAAGAGGTCTCTGGGGCCACATCTGGACTGCACAGGGAGAAGCCCTATGATGGATTGATGATGTCTGCCATAGGATGAGAGGGAAATGTGGGGCCTGCGTGCCAGGTGTCTGCCGTCACTGCCAGCCCCTTGGTCTGGAGACACAGGACCAATACTCAGAGATGAACATCAAAGGATCATCTGAGTCCTAATCCAGCCTGCAACCAGAACTAACTTCAACTTCCTCAGGTGACTGTGGCAAGAGTAAATAAGATCAAGATGTCCAGTAAAAGGCATTCCTTTCGAAGAAGCCACAAAGGTGTCATAGTGGACAGTTGCTGTTTTCATTTGCAGCCTCCATCTTCCCCCTTCAGTGGTACCTTGAGTTTCAGCAATTTACCCCTCTTCCATTCTCTTCTACTCTGGTTCCAAGTGGGCACAGGTGGGAATGACCACATCCCCAGTTCCAGGGGTGGGTCCTGAATGGCTGAACTCAAGCAGCTTATCCTATCTGCCCACTGACAGGAGCAAAAGAGAGAGATGCCAAGGACTTGTAGGAGCTGCAGGAGGACCCTCTCCCTTCTGCATGAGGAGAGGCATGAGGGTGTGAAATCTGACCAGCTAGAGTGATTTTGTAACCACCAGATGAGAAACTGCAGCTGCTGAGGGGCCACTCTGAGCACTCCGGGGATGAAGTCAACACCACAAAAGGCAGACGAGCGAAATGGAGAGAAGCCAGGATCTGGGGTATCCTTTGAGGCACTGGACCAAGTCTGACCTGACGTCTGTCTGACCACTGGACTCTTCAGTTATGTGAACCAATACATTTTCTTCATTGTTTAACTGGTTGTTTTAGTCATTTTCCATAACTCAAGTCCTAACTACAGTTCTTTGAGGGGAAAATGGAGATTCAGGGGTGTCTGGTGTCAACATATGCTAGAAACAACAGACTCAGACTTTAGGCCCAGCCCAGAGTCCATATGTGTCCTAACTATGGGCACGCGACGTAGCTTTGTGCCTCTGCTGCCATTACCCTAGTGTGAAACTTTCAGTTCAGGAGGAGGGGAAGCAGAAAAGAGTCAGTCCCACATGATGGTTGGCTCTGGATTGCTAGCCTGGAGCTCTGCTTTCAGCATTTGGACCTCACTGGGGCACTGGGCAATGATGCCTGAGCTTTAATTAGTTACGCTGGTAAAGGTCTTTGAAGGTGAAAATCGCTGAACATCAGTATTTGGATTCTTTTGAACTTAGGAGCATGTTATTACACATATAAAATAAAAAATCAATAGCCACTGAATTATCTAGAGTAAAAGTGGCTGGTTCACACATCAGCATATAGAGATACAATTACTTTCATGTGATTCAATTTATATTTATGTATTTTAACAGATCCTATTGTAGTGCTTTCCTGATTAGAATATTTTATTAGTCACCTGTTTTTCTACAATCTCCACTAAAAAGGAAAAATTTATTTCTACTCAACTGTTTACTTGTCAGTTTGTGGTTTATTCAAAATCATATTTGCAGAAAACACTCTGAATGAAAAACCACCCTGGAACTTAAGGACACAGGCCTCTGTTGGGGTGCTTTCCTTCTTCTTCTTCCCAACATTGGTTATCATTTTTCTTCTAGATTAAAGGTGAAATTGATGGGAATTAGACTGTCTGCAAGTTGGAAAAGCAATCACTTAAATAATGACATTCAAATAGATCATTCAGTATCATGTAAATGTCAAGCGTGGGGTCATTTTTCAAAACAATGCCTTTGTTCAACTGTGTCAAATGCATAGACACACGGTGACCAGCCTCAGTGGACAGAGCCCCTCCTTCCTTCTTGCTCTTGGTCCCTTGAGTGGCAGTACCCCTCATTCAGACATCCTCTGCTCTGTGGTGGTGTGTGTGCGTGAGACAGTGAGCAAGAAAGAGAGAGAGAAGGGTGGGGGGTAGACAGACAGAGGTGGCAGGGGTGGAGTCAGCCCAAGAAAAAGTGCCTTCACCTCTTCTTCCTCTCAAAATGATACCATTAATTTCTTCAGTTTGACAAAACCAAACTTTTGTTATGATTAAGAAAAAACAAAAAGGGAGCCTCAAACACAAAGCAACTTCCATTGCTGCTCTCAGAATTTGGTCTTTAGGTCTTTAAGCACCCTCTTCTCTTTTCCTCTTTCCACCAGAATCACGCTGTCTGGTTTCCTACCTTGTGAAGTATTATCGATCAGCTTGAAATGAAAGTGGGTTGCAAATTAATGTCTGCAACATTGTCTCCCATCAGATGTTTGGGGCTGGAAAGCCACAGCTTTTAGGATGTTAAATATTTATAGTTATCATTTCAACCAAAATATGAACTTGCACAAAGATTATGATGCAGATTACTTTGAAAAAGTTAGCCTCATTTTCATGTCATTGGAGAAATTTCAGAAAAATAGGACCTGTATGGATGTACACTTTGAATATAAGCTTTAAAATACTCACAGAAGAGAAATGAAGAAAACGGCAGCAAATGACTGAAAAGAACCAGCCCGTCTCCCAGAGGAGTGTTTGCCACATCCCTGAGAAATGAGTGGCTCATTTAGGTTATCCAATTTTCCAGTCTTAAATCTGGTAGACTTCAGCAGGCTCTCAACCCTACTCCCCAAACGTGGGGGAAAAAATTGCTCATCAAATATTATTCTAAAAGTCATTGGTATGGATCATTATTACAGACAGCAATTGCTTTAGTTTTGTTATCATTATTGCTGGAAGTTTAAATGCCTGAAGGCTAAATATCTGAGATTCATTGTTAACTGTATATCTCTCAGCAATGACAGACTTGTGGCAGCTTGAAATTTTTGAACAAAGAATAATAGTACAGTACAGAATGAAACTGAATCTCCTTTAGAATTCACTATCACAAGGAAGCGGCAATGAATTTAACTCCCAAGTCTTGGAAAAGAGCGCAAGATAACATCCTGTTTTCTTAGGCATCAAAATCAAATTCACAATGTAGTTTATCTAAAAGGTGAGCAGGTGACTTTAGGATCTCTGCTAAGGGACAGCATATCAACGATGTCCCTGAGACATCACCTGGGTTCCAGGAGGAGTGGCACCATAGATACTCACTCCACCAAGATGGTTTCTGCCAGAAAGAACCTTCAAAACCTCTGAGTCCAAGGTTAAATAATTACTTATTTCTACAACTTAATCTTTAAAAAAAAAGATTTATGTTAGCTAAGATGCAAATGTTATCATGAAATTAAATAACTCTTATATAAGTTTCAAAATATGAAGCAAAGGGAAAATAAGACCAAGGAAGCAAGATAAAGAGGTAGTTTTATTCCCTAAATGTCTGCAATTAGGATTTCAAGGTTGGACTGCAGGTGGGTCATAAAGTTGGCTCTGAGCTTCCTAGCAGTCACTATAAAGAGAGAAACATGAAAGGTCATGAGATGTAGAGTTTGTAAAGTAAAAATAAGCCAGTTTTTCAGAGAAGCAACATAGCCATTATTGACGCTGAGACAATAAAATAGCTCTCCTGAGCATCCTTGGGAATAATAAACGCCATGTTCTGCAGCATCCCTGATCAGGGCAATGAGTTTCATAGTCTGTGTCTTATGAGATGATGAGGTCAAGTTTTTGGTCCAGAACACACATGTGACTGGGCTTCCTAAGAAACTTTCAAATTCTATTTGTATGACTGGGTAGTTGAATCAGACCTAGTCCTTCTGAGCATATTAGCCCATACACATTTACTCTTCTACAAAGCACACATGCAGTTGAACAGATAGCACTTGAGTGAGTTCTCCAATAACAATACTTTGAAGGTCAGGAATTTCTGTAGTATGGACACACACTGCCTTTCAAAGTAGGTCCTCTGCAGAAAAGGGTGTCAAGCCCTCACCAAGAAGGCCATGTTTTCTGTGGGGACCTTAGTACCCCATTATTAATGGTTACATTAATAAGGTAACATTGCCTGACTCTTATTACGATAAAATTATTTTGTCATCAGCCGTACCTCTAAGGTCTTTTCCTTTTCCCATTATGCAATGAAAGGGTTTTTCTAAGAATAAATGTGATCATTGACACGCACCTATTATTTGTCTGCCAGCACTTTCCCTCCCTCTTGGATATTAGGCTACCCCTTTGGGGAAGTTGTTCCTTCTTCTTCATCCAATCATCCATTTATGGTTGGGGTCTAAAATTATAGCACTCTAGTCTCTTGCTACAGTTGATTTATCTAGGGGTCACATATGATCCAAAATGGACCAATCAGAATATTTTTAGGGCTTTTCAAACTGGAGCTAGAGAAAGCATTTCAGGCCCTCCTTGGTGATGAAGTTGTTCTATACAGTCCTGGAAGCCATTAACAGCTGCATTCCCAGCTGGATGAAGGCAGCCAGTCTGCAGAGGAGGAGGTGAAGTCAACACAGATGGAGGCAGAAACAGTGGACACAAAAGCAGACCTGGCAGCATCATGTCCCCAGGTTTCAAGGTGTCTCTCAGATCTTTTGTAATCCTCCTATTGCCAGTTGAAGTTGAGTTTCTGTCACTTGCAAAGAGAAGCTTTTTGCAAAGAGAAGACTTGTGCATGCTTCTACCGTTTCTCAAAACTGTTTCACGAAAAGATCCCCAGGTTTGTGTAAACTCAAGTAAGCAGACTAATCTGAGGCTTCTGGGAATATTTCATATACATTCCCCAAGGAGGCCTGCTTGGTTAGGTGACAGTCTGTGTTCACATAGCTTATTCTCAAGGAGTGCACAGATAATTAAATGAAGAGCAGGGGAGATCCCAGGCTTGTGAACATCAGCTTGGGCCTCACACTCTCCCACTGCCAGCCCCAGGCTGTCTAGCACAGCTTTGCTGTGTCACACAACAGAATCACAGGGCTCCCTGACCTTAGAATATTTCTAGCAAGTGCTTAATCAGGGCTGTTTGGCAGCCCATATGATTTAGAGACAGTTATATCTGAACCAGCCGTCAAACTAATGTTTTCAGAGTCATTGTAAATTGGGACAGTCTCCCCTTAAGAATGGTATCTCTCCAACTTTGAGCTACAAAGTGAAAACGGGAGACCAGATTTTTGTGTTACATAATATGAGTTGTTTTGAATATGGAAATTCATGCTTTAGGAACCTGAACTGGAATCCTAGCAAACACATTTTAACTTGTGTAAATAGGGGTTAGTAACTACGAGCTGGATTTTTTCTTAAGAGACAAGATCTCACTGTTACCCAATCTAGTCTTGAATTCCTGGCCTCAAGCAATCCTCCTGCCTCAGCCTCCCAAAGTGCTAGAATTACAGGCATGAGTCACCATGCCTGGTTAGGAAAAGCAGGATTTTTGTCAAAATCTACTACATTTAATTGATTCTAAAACGCTGTATAGAATGTGATTGACAGTGGAGGGGTATTGTAACTGGCAGGATTTTTCCCTCTTAGTGATACATAAAATGATATAATATCCTACAAGCAATGGCATGTTTTCTTTGATTGCATAAACAAGAAAGATGTTTTAGTTATGGTGGTTTTTTCATGGATGTATCGTAGTTACTTCCTTTACTGTCGCCGAAGTGTTGTGTTGTAGGACTACTCTGGGGAGGCTCAGGTGTGGGCCTGAAGTGCCCCAGCAGTTATTGGCAGAGCTGGCTTAGAACTTGGTGTTCTAGAATTCCATACAGTGTTCTGCTCTTTGCATCAGACTCCTAGCATTTCCAGATCAGAGGCACACACAACCAGAGCTCCCCATCGAACCCCAAACATATTTGCTTTCACCATTTCCAGCCATTCCCAATAAAATTGGTGTTAAGGGAAGAGAGCGAAGGAATAATTGACAAAATTAAGGAATTGGTCTCTGTATCCCAGAAATACCACATATTTGGTAACAATGTGGGGCATGTATATGTCCCCATCAGGTTCAAACCTCACTGTCCTCTTTCAGAGTCCTTTGCTGAACCCCAGGACAAGAAGTGAGATCGGTAAGTATCAGCCTATGGTGCATGTAGCTACTTGCTCCACTCTCTTTCTTACTGATTCTGTATGCTTCATACAGAACAGTCCGGAAAGCCACTACCAATCCCACACAGCCTGTGAGATGAAATATTTTTGCTTGAAACACTTCAGCATAGTCTGATCCCTTAACCCTACATAATCTGGATGCAACCTCCACTTCCCACCTCATTGCCTGCCATTTCCCTATCCCATGCCATAGTCAAATGGAACTACCAACTGTCTCCAGGTATATGCCTCATTTTCAGTCACCTTGTCCAAAAAACTCCTCCTCTTTTGCATGTTCACTTGTGCAGTCACAGCCTCACTAAACACACATGTTTTCTCCATCAGAAGTAAGCTGTTTGGGCTCTAAGCTCCCATAGCATTCTCTCTGTTGTACTGATTTTGCATCAGATATGAATTTGTCCCACAATACTAGGCTGCAAATAACATTCGGCTTCAATCTTCTTTCCCCCAAACAAAACTCTGCTAATGACCAGTAAGGGATGCGTCTCTGGATAGACAGGCCTTCGAAGACATGGCATTGGTACAATGATTTGGGGCAAGGAGTCCGGCAGCCAGCAGGACAAGCCTCAAATCCCACCTCGGCTACTTACCACCTCTAAGACCCTGGGCAAGGAATCTGACTTATTTCTTATTGATGGTATTGTAACTGGCCGGATCATCATCTCAATATCATCTTCTATAAAAAAGGGGATGATAATGGGACCTGTGTTAGAGATTTACTAAAATAATCTACAAAAAGTACTTAGCACAGTGCCTGGCATGTAATAAAGCTCCACAGATGACATTTATTATTATTATTTTTGTAGTTTCCTCTGTCTCTATGTTGGGTCCTACAAGACTCTTAGGACTTAAATTATACCAAGAAAATAAGAAGTGGACCATTTCCTTCAACTTTGGTGGTCGTCCTCGTGGTCCCTCTACTATAGGATGCCACAGCAGAGCAGGAGCCCCCTGCCACGGGCTGGGCTCTGCTACAGGGGCCAGACTGCAGAGGCGCATCCCACAAGGCTCAGTGTAGCCACAGCCCTCCTCCCACTCTGAGCTCCCAGAGCATGGAAGCCTAATCCGCAATCCAGAAACACAGAGGCTACCCTTTTAGAAGTCCCACCACCTGGCCCAGGAAGGAAAGCAAGGGGGAGGGCAGAGTTTCTGACCCTTAGACCATCAATCCTAGTTCCTCCCCTCTTGCCACCTCCCACACTTCCTGCCCAAGCTCCAGCCATACTTTCCCCTCATGGGCAAGCCCCGCTTCAGTCCTTGATGGCCCTATGTGGGGATCACACCCTAGTTAAAAGACTTAAGGATAGACGGGAGAAATTAGGTTCTCACCCTTTTGAGCCTCCTACAATAGCAAACATGAATATCTTGTTCAGTTACGCCGACACACTGGTGTGCCAGTTGGGATTGGTGTACAGAAGAGAGAACTCTGCTACAAGGCGATAAGCTCTTTGTGGGCCATATCTGCGTCGGATTCACCCCAGCTCTGCTTCTGTATTGTGCGCAGAGTCCTTATTCTGAGAATTCACAGGAGAAAATATCTGGGGGTACTAGACACTCTATTTCCCCTTCCCCTGTGGCCTCTCCCCATCCCAAGCCACGGGGGACAAAATGCTGCCATTGCATGCTGCCGGTGACTATGGGCAGACTGGCTCCCTGGTCCTTCAGACCAATCTTAAACCCAAGGAACATCACCTGCCACCAGTCCCCCGCCCCTTCCTCACCTCAACTTAATGAGCAAATAAGGAAAGAAAATTAAAGCAAAAAAAATTAAACAGCTTTAGCTAAGATCAATAGAATTCTATAAAGCTCTGGGCTGTGGTATTGAGTGAGTGCAGAGTAATCCCCTGCATATTGCATGTTAAGTTAACTTGTAAGAGAAATATGCTCCTTCTCGGCCTCTCACCTTTTCCTCCATGGTGAAGGAGGAAGCAGGGAACACAAATTAAAATAATGTTGATTTAGTTTTTAAAGGGAGTGCCCAGGAGCATTTTCTGCATGGCCAACTGAAAACTCCAGCCCAGGCTTCAGAACGCCTCTCTCTACACGATACAAAGAGAATATTTGATCCCCAGAGCTCAGCCCGCTGGTGGATTTTTATTTTGTTTTTGGTTTTTGTTTCTTTTATGCTTTCCTTTGGATCTCAAACTTTTAAATGCCAACTTGAAAATTCCTTTTTCAGCAAAGGGTCCCTGCTCCACTCCAGTGCGATTGCAGGGAACCATTAGTCCTAACACATGGCAGTGTGTGATCTGGGCACACCGCACCAGGGAAGCAGGCGGGGAAGAACAGGCACGGCGTGGGTCTGTGTGTCCTGTCACTGGCTTGGCTTCCCCCAGGTGAAGGAGAACTCAGGGAACCAGGTCATCGGGTTTGCACCTCTTCAGGTCCTGCAGACGCCCACCTACATTCCAACCAGGGAGCAAGGCATCAGAAACCATTCATGCCCACTGGACCAGTTCTTCTGAAAGACAGGCAACCAAGAGGCAGCTGAGCCTGGTGCCAGGCAGCCAGAGCTTGAAGGAGGGGTGGTGGATTCAGGCAGACCTGTGGCCAAACCCCAGCCCCACCATTACAAGCTGCACAACTTTAACCAAGTTAGTTAACGTTTGAAGTCCCATCTTCAAAACAGGAATCATAATACCTCTCTTGCAAAACAGCACTGGGGATTAAATGAGATATATCATGTGAAAAAAAAAATACCTGGCCTAGAGTAAACGCTCAGTAAATGTTGGCTTCCTTCTAAAGGGTTGACCCTGTGCACCTGGAAATGGGCAATGGCACAGGAACTACACACCGAATTCTGAATTCATTTCCGAGTCTCCAGCACCAAACACATTAAACAAGAAAAGCTGAGTGATGAATTAATGAATAGCCAGAACCATAGCGCTAATCCTTCATTGCTATCTTGCAAATAGTTTTTTCACATTATGAAATGAATTCATGCTTGATGTAGAGTTCTTAAGAAGTATTGATAATCAAAGAGAAGGAAATACAAATCATCCAGAATCTTGCCAACAAGAAACAGCTGCCATTATGGTTTCGTTATATAACCTTCTGGGTATTTGTCAACATGTCTACGGAGATATAAATATTTGTTAGAGCAAAATGGAACAATTCTGAAACACTTTTTACATCACCTGTTTTGCTTATTTAACAATGGACCAGGAACATCTCTCCGTGCCATTCAGTTTCCTTCTATGTGAGTTTTTAAGTGCTGAAAATATGGCACTGATTCAATATACACAAATTTATGTAAAAGGACTCCTTCCTGGATATCCAGGCTATTTTCAATATGTTCTTTTTATGGCTGACTCTATAGACAACTATCTATAGGTGAACACTTTGGACCTCTATCTTTGTAACTGGGTCTGAATACACCCTAGAAATAAACCCCTACAAATGGAATTGCTCGGTCCAAGACTCTGGAAAAATTTAAGGCCCACCAGAAAGGGAGATGAAAATAATGACATTGTGCAAACAAAGCTCACACACAATGCTCACAGGTACCTGACCACCCTTCCAGAACAAACAGCCCCAGTCCCAGCCCAGGCAGGATGTTCAGAACTAGGGATGACCTTAGGAGCGGCCAGGACTGGCCACCCCACTAGGGAAGGGGGTGTAGTGAATAACAGGGCCAGAATTAGGCCAGGTGCCCTCACCTATGGCTTTGACCCCAGGCAAGTATTTTAATGACAGTAAGGCTCTGAGAACTTTGTAAAAATAAGGATAATGGTATTTTTCCATCTGCTTTGGGCTGGGGGTTGTAAGGAGCTAATGAAAGGATATCTGTGAAAATGCTTTGCAAACAGCAAATGAAATTGGGGAGGAGCTGCTCTGGGGGCAGCTCAGGGAAATTGAACAGTTTTCCCAAACCTCCAGAGACAATCTTCTCAGTGTGTGGCTTTGGGCTTTTGTTTGAAATGATGTGAATTCCCAGAACATCAGACACACCCACGGTCAAATGTAAGTACAAAACACACCCAAGCCAAGGGTGCTGGGAATCCTGGCCCCTCTCGATTCAGGGTTATTCACCCTGGGTCTGCCCGCCTTCCTTCCATGCTTCTTTCCTTCCTTCCTTCCACCCATGCAATCAGCTGCCCTGCAGAATGTAAATTACAAACATCTCCCAAAGCAACTACCTGGAACCCTCATCCATTCCACTCAATGGCTTCTGATGGAAAGAAAAAAAAAGGAAACACACACAGGCATCCTTGCTAATTTATTCAAGTATTTTAGGACACTGGGGATATTTCCTGATAGCAAACAACTTTACTCTTGGAGACCTTCAGCAAAGATGGTTAAGGCTGCGGTTTCCTTCCTGCAGCCTGAGCTTCAGTCTGGCACAGCGTTTGCTATCATAGCTCCTCCAGGGCAGATTCTTACGATAGGGAAGGTAGGAAGTGGGTCAAAAGAACCCAAGATCAACCAGTACAACTGTTTTCTCCTGGTCTGTCAGAGCAGTAAGGCTCTGGAGTTTAATATGCTTGGCTCTTCAGGAGTGTCTAAGGGAGAGGATACAGTCATGGCTTCTTAGTTTCTATTTCTGCTTGGGCCAGTAAAGCCCCTTCCTCATCCTTTTCTGCTTATCACTAGAGACAGAAACTAAAAACCATGGCTTCAGGCTGCTAAAAAGCCTAAAACAAAACAGAACAACCACCACCACCAAATAAGGCGGGTTGGACAAGCTTGCAAGGAATCCTAATTTGCCAACCCAGAGGTGGTTTCAGCTGCCGTGAGGGCACAGGGGAGCTGCTGACTGAGAAAATGCACTCATCCTCAAGAACACTTCCTGTAAGTGGGGACAGGGAGAAGCTGTTGGGGGTGCAAAGCTGCGAGAGGCAGCGTCCACCCCAAAGAGTGTTTAATAGTTTGTACCTTGTGGTCAGAAAAGGCTGGGCCTGAAGTCCAGCTTTGCCACTCCTGTATGCTGCACCTTGGGTAAGATCATTGACTTTGTTAAGCCTACATAAAATGGGAGTAGAGCAATTTACCTCTAGGAGGTTGGTACGGTTTGGCTCTGTGTCCCCACCAAAATCTCATCTTGTAGCTCCCATAATTCCTATCTGTTGTGGGAGGGAGATAATTGAATCATGGGGGCAAGTCTTTCCTGTGCTGTTCTCATGATAGTGAATACGTCTTCTGAGATTTGATGGTTTTAATAATAGGAGTTTCCCTGAACACGCTCTCTCTCTCTCATCTGCCACCATGTGAGATGTGCCTTTCACCTTCCACCATGATTGTGAGGCCTCCCCAGCCATGTGAAAGTATAAGTGCATTAAACCTCTTTCTTTTGTAAATTGCCCAGTCTCACGTATGTCTATCATCAGTGTGAAAACGGACTAATACAGAGCTGTTGTGAAGATAAAATGAGATGATGTCAATATAAATGAATATATTGCTGTGACAGACATTTTTCTCAACCATAAGCTTTCAGCCCACTCACTTTGCACCCCAACTCCTCCAGCAATGCTATCTTGGCTGAGCCCAGAGCATTATCAGTCACTTTCTAGACATTGGAAAAGTTTGATTCTCAGAAATCAATGAAGTCCAGATTCTCCTAACACTAAAACTTCAATTTCTCATCCAATTCAAAGGCTCTGTCTTTCCCCAGCTCAGGCCTACATCAGGCTCAGTAACCTGCAGTTGGGAAGGGGGTATTTTTCTTTACTCTCAGTCCCTCCTCCACTTCCTCTGGCTTCTCCAGGACTGTGGCAGAAGGAGGGAGGCAAGGTCAAAGGTGGTCTTAGACAGTTCAGACTGCTATAACAAAACACCATAAACTGGTGTCTTATAAACAGAGAATTTATTTCTCACAGTCCTGGAGGTGGAGAAGTCCAAGATCAAGTCACTGGCAGATTTGGTGTCTGGTGAGAGCCTCTTCCTGGTTCATAGAGAGCTATATTCTCACCATAACCTCACACGGCACAAAGGGTAAGGGAGCTCTCAGGGCCACTTTAAAAAGGGCACTAATCTTATTTATGAAGGCTCCACCCTCAGGACCTAATTACCTCTCAAAGTCCCCATCTCCTAATACCGTAGAACTGGGCATTAGGTTTCAACATATGAATTTAGGGGACAAAAACATTTTTTTTGTCTAAATGTCAAAAAGGGGCTAAAATAGTCAATTGACTTAGCTGCACTGTGAAGATCTGCATGGGGCCCTGTGTGTGGCAGATGGCCAAACCCTGACTCTGTCACCCACGGGCTCCTCAGTGCCTTCCTCTACATCCATGAAAGCACCTCCTCCCCAATCCCACCTCTCCCCATGTGACTGAGATTGCCCTCAGAAAGGCCATCCTCTTGGGCATAGCCTTATCAAGAGGCCTCTACTCTTAAGACTGCCCATCCATAGTGCCCACTTAGCTGATGGGAAACAGCATCCTCACCCCTCCAACGCTGGCAGTGTGCAACATGCCCACCTCAGCCTTTCTCCTCATACTGCTAACCTTCTCCTTTGGACTTTTGCAGTTTCAGTGCCTCCATGTGCCAGAGGATGCAGATTAATTTTGGCCAGAATTCTCTCACCATGTCTACTCCCACAGCAGCTGTGGAAGTGTCTAGGTGTTTCTCCAGTTCCACGATCATTCAGCTAAAGGGTGAGGTGGAGTGATGAGTGAAAGATCAGTCCCCCTTCTGGCTAATCACCCCAAACTTAGAGTTATTCTGCTAGGAAATGTGTATCCTTCCACCAGGTAGCCCATTCTTTTCAAAGAGATCTTTACTCACTCTGATAGTACTGAGGATGACAGTGCTGACACTTACAGGCCTTCACTATGAGCTAAACACTGTTCTAAGAATTCTAGATGTAGAATTGCCTGGTCCATATATAATAACTCATTTAATCCTCACAGCATCCCTATGAGGTGGATGCTATCATCATCCCACTTCACAGGTAAGTAAATGGAAGTACAGAGCTAAGTAATTTAGCCAAGATCTTGCAGCTAGTAGTAGCAGAGAGGAAACTTGAACCCAGATTCTCTGGCTTTAGCTTTTGGACCCTAATCACAAATTCCTATTTCCTCTGTGTCTTTCTCTTAAGTAGAAGTGAACAATGGACTAAAGCATCTGAAAATATGCTAGTTACTTTTTGGCATGTGCTGCAAATGTGTCCAGTACCAATCTTCAGAATGCAGGAGTATTTGTCGCTCTGTTCTCAGCTTTCAGTCAACCAAAATTCCATAGACAATAGTCAAAGTTCCATTTAATATATTGTTAAATATATAAATCTCTTAGAACTTTGCTCACCATTCATCAACAGTAAATGGAAGTTTCAAAGCTAGGGAGCTCATGGCTTGAAAGGGAGAAAAATAGCCAGGAAATAGAGCATCATAATACAGTATAGATGCTGTAGTGTATAATTTTGTGTCATGAATTCTCACAAATATTTATTAGAGACCTATTATAAGCTGTTAGGGGCTAAAGATATAATGATCGATTTGGATGAGGTTCCCATCCTGTGGAAAGCCCCTGCAATTGGAAGGAAAAATATTTTCTAGAAAGAAGGAATTTCTGTTATCTATTGCTACATAAACTATCTCAAATTTAGAAGCTTAAGATGACAACCACCATTTATGGGCTCATAATTCTACAACTTGGACAGGGCTCAGAGGGGACCTCCTAGGGTGTCTTAGGTGGCTGCAATCAGCTGGGAACTCAGCCAAGGAATATCCATGAAGGCACCACTGACATGTGTGGCAATTGGTGCCAGCTGAGAGCTGGTATGTATAGATTTTCCTCCAAGTGGCTTCTCTTCCTCCACTAGTCTCCACTGACCTCCTTATCAAATGGCAGCTGGTTTCCAAGAAGGAGGTCCCACTGCGCAAGTACTTATCAAGTCTCTACATTCTAATGTCACTGGCCAAGCAAGTCCCATGGCTGAGCCCAGAGTCCATATGGGAGGGGATCACTCTAAGAGAAACATGGTCCACTGGGGATCACTGATGGACAGTCTACCACAAGAAGCTTCACAAGATGTCTGACCCACTGGCTGCCTCTCCCAGGGCACTGGGTCAGGTATGTTCCTAGGAACCACCCTACCTCCAAAAGCTCCACCCCAGCAGGCAGTTCTGGGAGGCAGGGCTCAAATCAGAAGGGCAAGGGATAGGACTTGCTTTGTTCAAGTCAGAAATTTACCTTCTGGTTCATCACCTATGTGCCACCAATTTCAAGAGGCACCGAGCAGGTCCCCCATCTCAAAAAATAACCCCACTCTCTGCCACCTCACCATTATCATTTCATTCTTTGCAGGGGGAACATTTATGTTTGACTTCAATAGAGACATCCTTAGTTAATATGGATCAGAGCCCCACTGTAAGTGATCTTGTTTGTAACGTACAATTATAGCAGAGTATGCACAAAGTCTTGCTGGCCCAGAGGAGATCTTGAGGGCGGTTCACCAGGAGTTAGTCAAATCGTTCACAGCAAAGTCTCAGGGCATGGGAAAGCATCCTCTCTGTGGGTTGGTAAGAACATTCTGGCTGCTGTGAAGGGACATCCTCAGTAGAGTGCAAAAGAGCTAACGGAACCCTAGCGGTGCTGCCATGGACCTGGGATGGTCATGTAGTTTTAACTCAAAATTTCTCTTCTGCGTTTTGTCAACTCTTCCTTTCTTTACCCAAAGGGGCTTAGCTTTTGGAACTCAACAGCCAGGAAGAAGTTCCCCTTTTCTCTGTTTCTCCTATCACATTGTTTCCCCAAGGCCATGAATACAGGATGATTAGCCTAATTGAAGGGGGCAAAAAGCCAAAGAAATTACAATGATTGAGGGGCAGGGCTCTGTGGACATTTCCAAAAATTCTTATCCCATCACGTAAGTATGCATAACCTAACCAAACAGCGAAACTAATATTGGTCTCATCCCATTGAGTGGGTTCCACCACAATTAACAAGCCCTTGTATTGTCTTTGTAAATTTGAGAACCTCTCCAGGTATTTTTGTAGACAGAGTGGGCTGAGCAGGAGCTACCTGACACCGGTAGTCAAGATGCTGGCATCCAGAATGGGAAAATGAGGTAAGTAACTCCCCTTACAAACAGACTTACTCCACTGGCAACTGTAGCTTTTACAGAACGATAGGAAATGACATGGTCAGAATTGTATTTGGGGGAAGATTCATCTAGTAGCAACATACAGGCTGATTTAGAGGTGGCAGATCTAGTAATAATACCCAGGAATTGTACTAGCATCGTGGGGGACCCTGTACTAGGCACTGGATGTGGTCACTCCCACTTCATCCTCACATAACTGTGAGCTAGGGTAATATTTTCTGTCGCGCAGATAAGAAAATTAAAGTCAAAGATATCCAGACACTTGCCCAAGGGCTAAACTGCAAATAAGAAGCAGAGTCAAGATGACATTCAGATCCAGCTGGCTTTGAAGCCCCGGCTTGTATCTGTCCAGAAGGTATGACGATTGCATGGCCAAGACATGATCAAGGCCAGAACTAAGGTGCGGAGGCAAATACAGTAAAGAAAACAGCAGACAGAAAGCCGTGTGTCAGAGAAGGCCTTGAGAGGACCCAGTGCAGACCCGAAGCTGCGGCAGACTGAGAGACACATTCTCAATTCTCCCTGCCTGTGCCTGCAGCAGGCATTGAACTGAATTGGCTTTTGAGCCCAACGAGGAACAATGATGGAAGCCTTCATCGCAGTGTTTTGTTTCAGAAAACTGGTCATTCTTACACATTTCATAAGCCAGGAGCAGAGTAATTATCTACTTACTTAAAGCCATCTCCTCATTTGTGTATTTATTCCTTCAGGAAGCTGGTGGGATGGGGCTGGGAAGGGTGGCAGAAATACGAAACAAAATCCTGGAAACATCATTAATTATTATTTCCTAGAGCTAGTAGTGCCCCGCTGTTACCTGCTGGTCACTTGAGGCCAGGCCCAACTCGTCCACCTTTTTTGGCTTCTACTGCTTAGCATATAGTGCCCTACACAAAGCAGACATTCAACAGGTGCTTCGAGATAATGAGGCTGACAGTGTCACCCAGGAGACATCCCACTGCTAGGATCCAGACCCTGTCCCAAGCCTGGCTTGTGGGTCCTTAAGCAAGTCACTTAAAGTCTTGGTGCCTCTGTGTATCCATCTGAAGGACAGGAATAATGATGGGACTTATCTCTCTGGGTTGTTAGTAAGATCAATGAGTTATGCAAAAGACTTAAAGCAGTGCATTCCAAAAAGATGCGCTGATATTAGTAGCAGTATTGAATGTTTGGGTCCCATTAGGATCTGCTACCTTGTCTCAGCCACAGGCCCCCAGGGCTGGTGACAGGGATGCCTGGGTTATTAGACACAGGGCATTCATTGCCAAGCAGAAGCCTGAGCCCATTGTTCTGAGTAATTACGCTCAAAGTTCTGGGTACCTGCTTGTTTCTGTCCTTTTAGCATCGCCTCCTGTGCTGCTGCTTGGCTCTGCGCCTAGCCCGACTCTGTGTTGGTTTCTGGAGTCTGCCACTTGTGGAAATGTCTGTTTTAGCAGGGTGTCTCCTCTTGGCCTGGGAGGCCCTTGCTGAGCCCTGCTTTGTCCCCCTCAGGCATGTGGAGAAACTACTACGGCTAACCTCTCCTGCCTACCAGGCCACAGATACCTCAGGAAAGTACTGACTCTCCAGGCAGGAAGAAAGGAAATCGTTTTATAGCTCTGACATTTTGGGGAAGGGGGTTCCTGGAAGCACCCTCGCTTGCATCCCCAGTGGTCCCCTTCCACTGAAGCTTCTAATGCAAACTTCATCTTTCTCCCCCAAGTTGACACACTTTTCTAACTTCCTGGACTCAACAGGGGATGAGTTTTCTTCCAAGCCCCTCTCCCCTATGGGTTTTCCCATCTCCCTCCCCACCTGACTCTGTAGGGAAGAACGTTTGGTTTCTTGGTCTGACCGCTGGCCCATCAGCTTTCCTCCATGCCTCTCCTTTTGAATTTTCTGCCAAAGCTGACTTGAACTCCTACTTTTGAGAAAGCCATAGTCACAAGGTACAAGAAGTTTTATCCTCCAGCCTCTTGACCTCTGCCTACCAAACGCCTCCTGCCTGTCCTCCACTGTCCACCCTCACAACTTTCCCTGCAGTGCAGACGCTTCCTTCCTCTTCCTTCCTTCCTTCCTTCTATAACCGCCCAGTGATTCACCTTGTCTGCTGCCTAGACAGAGCCGATTTATCAAGACAGGGCAATGGCAATTGAGAAAGAATAATTCTCACAGAGCTGGCTGTACAGGAGACAGGAGTTTTATTATTACTCAGTCTCGAAGAAAACTCTGGGATTGGGATTTTTAAGGACAATTTGGTGGGTAGAGGCCAGTGAGTCGGGAGTGCTGATTGGGTCTGAGATGAAATCATAGGGAGTCAAAGCTGTCTTCTTGCACTGAGCCAGTTCCTGGGTGGGGGCCATATGACTCTATGAGCCGGTTTATCCATCTGGGTTGTGCCAACTGGTCCATCAAGTGCAGGGTCTGCAAAATATCTTAGGCACTGGTGTCAGGTTTTATAATAATGATGTTATTCCCCAAGAGCAATTTGGGGAGGGTCAGAATCTTGTAGCCTCCAGCTGCATGACTCCTAAACCATAATTTCTAATCTTGTGGCCAATCTGTTAGTCCTGCAAAGGCAGACTAGTCCCTAGGCAGGAATGTTTGTTTTGGGAAAGGACTGTTATGGTTTTTGTTTCAAAGATAAACTATACAATAAGTTTCCCCCAAAGTTAGTTTGGATTACCAATGCCCAGGAATGAACAAGGGCAGCTTGGAGGTTCAAAGAAAGAGTTGATTAAGTCAGACCTTTTTCATCACCATCATTTTTAGTTATAATTTTGCAACAGTGATTTCACTAGCTCTTGAGAGAATTTTCTCCTGGGCTCTTCTTGGCCCACTGTCAGTCTTCCCTCTCTCCTGTCCTCTGTTCACTTCCATCTGATGCAAACATGCAGCATTCGCACCCGGTTTGAAGAGTTTTGCCTTGACCCCATTGACCTATTTGGCCTGCATCCTATCACATTATTTCCTTTTCAGTTCCAAGCCTTTGGATCTAGAAGTGGGTATCTCTTGCCTCTCCCTCATTCTCTCCCATTCTCCCCCTAAACCCTTCTCTCCAATTGCTTTTCACCTCATGGCTCTATTGAAGATGCTCTCCCAAAGGTCTTCAGAAAAACCTGAGCCTCCAAACCAAATGACCATTTCTTAATCCTTAACCTTCCAGACCTTTCAGAAGCAGATGCCCCCATTGGACACTCCTCCCCACAAACCTCTCCTCCCTGGGCTTGCCTGGTGCCTCCCTTCCCCAATCCTCTGACTTCTCCAACTGCTTTTTGTCTATGTTCTTCCTGAGCTTATTCCAAGACCAAGATCCTTTTCTTCAGGGATCACATGTTAAAACTCAACGATCTTCTCTAGGCTAGTGACTCTCCAATCTGGAGCTGCTTCCAGCACATTTCTGCTTTGCATCTGATAACCAGATCAAAATGACAAGTTTCGAACTCAATGACTTGGCACCAGCCCAGTCAGCTTTCCCTCCTAACATCTGCATTTCTGTCAGGGGTCCATGGATTTTTAGGAACTTCAACTTGCAATGCAGATTCACCAATGTCCTGTGCCCTCTCTGACTTCCAGGTCCTCAAGATTTATGGACTCATCCCCTAAGAATTTCTTTCCCTTTCCCTCTATCCTCATGGCCACCCATCCAAGGCTTCCACATTTATTCCTGGAGGATCACAAACTGACTTCTTTTCTCTCTAGACTGCCTCCAAATGTGCCCCATTTAGATACAAATTCTGCCTTTGCTAGCTATGGGATTATTTCAAGCATTTAGATCTCATCTCCTCAAGATTATAAACACTTGGAGGACAGGGACAGAGTCACCTTCCTTCAGCCATCCCAGCACAGTGTCATGTCCACTATAGACACACAACAATACTTTGGAAATACCCACACAATGAACTGGCATTAGCTAGGGACTGAGAGATGTCCTCTATCGTGAGTGTTTCCTGCACAGTGATCATGACTGGTCTGCCCCATCCACGCCAATCACTCTCTCCTTATCCCTGGCAGCAATGGTTCCACCCCTCCCAGTCAACTTCCCAACTCTGACCATGCCCGGATGACCTTGTCTTAGTCTCTGTACTCTCCAGTTTCTCTTAGCACCAATGTCGGGTGGGGGTACAGAGCTTGGTGGGCTTGAGGGAGTGTGCACCCTTGGCACTATCTTGCCACTTGGTCTAAATATCTTTCGGTATAGTCTGTGGTCCTTTATTTAGATGCAGAATGTTTTGTTTTTGACAGAGTTTCGCTCTGGTTGCCCAGGCTGGAGTGCAATGGTGCGATCTCAGCTCACCACAATCTCCACGTCCCGGGTTCAAGCGATTCTCCTGCCTCAGCCTCCCAAGCAGCTGGGATTACAGGCATGCACCACCATACTGGGCTATTTTTGTATTTTTAGCAGAGACGGGGTTTCTCCGTGTTGGTCAGGCTGGTCTTGAACTCCCAACCTGAGGTGATCCACCCGCCTTGGCCTCCCAAAGTGCTGGGATTACAGGCGTGAGCCACGGCGCCTGGTAAAGATGTAAAAACTTTCTAAAGGCAGGCACTACACTGATTTTGCCAGCCCTGAATGGAGAGGTGTGTGTGTTAAGCCTGGTGAGCATCTGCAGGGCTCGCAAGCCAACACTGGTGCCGAGTATTCCCCAGGCAATCCAAAGCTCTCTACGCAAAATACGAATATTTTACATTTTTCTGAATGTGTCTTTTTTTCAACAGGAAAAAAAAAATCACTTTCATAAGAAAAAAGTCAAAGTTGGAAAGTTCTTAGTTTTGCTACCATTAGCTAAAAAAAGACCGATTAAAGACAAATGCGCCCATGAGTCAACTGGGAGGTGATTAAGCAGTCACGCTCCATGCCCTCAGGGAGGTCATTACCTTGAAGAATGCAGCAGCCTCTGCAACTCCTATTAATGGTATATATTGACTGCATCTGTTTTCGAAATCCTTTCCCTTAAGGACCAGGCACGCTCCCTCAAGCCCATCAGGCTCTGCACCACCCACCCAACACTGGTGATCAAGGCTATGACCTCTGGGCCACACAGAAGGCCTGACATCAGGATCCTACTTGACCCCACAGTGGTGGACAATGAGATCCAATCTAAAGGGAGGAAACATTCACAGAGGGTGAAAACATAGGTTTTAGTGGCTTCAAAGGAGGCCATAGACTGCAGACAAAGAGCCCAGCAGGTGCCATCCACAGTAGATGATTCAGAGAACCCCTGTGCTTCACAAGCCACAGGCAGTGTGGCTGGATGCGACTCCTGCTCTGATAGCAGGGTTGGCGGCTGAAGGACTTTAGGGAAATTATTTGTCCATGAGTCTCAGTTTCCTCATCTAAAAACTATTTACCTTGCAGGGCTGTTGCATGGATGAGATCATGTTGAACAGGATTTGAGTGATTGCTTTGTGCCAGGCACAATTCCAAGTATTTACATCCATGAAGTCATTTAATCCTCTCAACAAACCTCTGAGACGAGTATTCTTATTATCCCCATTTTACACTGGAAGAAACTGAGAAGCAAACTGGTAAGTTGCCCCAGGTCACCCAGCTAATAGCTGGTAACTGACCCATAAAGCCATAATCGGAGTGAAGCCACCACTCCGAAAGTATTGAGTCAAAAGAAGAGCCCAGTTTGGAGGGAATGACAGCAGCTGGATATCTGCGAGGTGCCAGCAGTCTACAAAGAGTGCACAGTCCGGCAAAGACCGCCCCTTGAACAGTCAACAAATGTTGCTCCTTTTTTCTTCCTCTTAATATGTGTGTGTGCGCTTATGTGTGTGTGGGTGTGTGTGAGCATGTGCGTTTGTGGGCATGTTTGTGTGTGAGTGTGATTCTGAGTGTGTTTGGAAGCATGTGTTCACGTGTGCATGTGAGAGTGTGTGTGATGAGAATCATGGGGTGACACTCTCTGATCATCTTTGGTTTGTCAGTATCTCCTGCCCTATGTCCCTCTGCTGTCAGATGCACACGGGTGACCAGAGCCTTCAGAAAAACTGTGTTCGATCCCTGACTCCCCATCTCACTGCCGCCCCATTTCTTTGCCTCCTAACTAGCTCCATGTTACCTGTTTTATGCTTTGGCCGCTCCGGTTATGTAAACAATCTGCTGTCAGAATCATTTTGACCAACCAGACTTTTAAGAAGTATTGGGAAGCGAATAGTTGGAGGTAATAGACTCTGGTAAACACCTAACTTTAATAATAAAATAGACATTTTTACCCACCCAGTAAACATTTCAGAAGTGCTTATTATGTGCTAAGATTCAAAGCTGTCAGGGCTGTCCCAGCTCTCTCTAGGGGCTCACAGCCCAAGGGGAGGACTGACAGGAAAGAGCCACAGGAAGGCAGAGATAAAATCAGAGCTGGGGACACCAATGGAGGGATGCAGAAGCTCACCCCACCAAAGCAGCCCTGAAATTGCTAACACCTGGTGCAAGCACCTGCTTCTCCAGCCGCCCTGCTAGAAATAATCCCACAGCAACCTCACTTACCTGAGCCTCCCAGAAGTTCTCCACTTGAGCTTTCACAGGATTGACCAAACTTGTTACTTTGAATCCCTAATGCCAATGCAGAGAGTGAAAAGCCTGACATCCAACCTTTTACTCATGTCTTTCCCCATCAGTGTGCTGGAATCTGTACCGGGTTTGTTATTCTAGCACACAGAGCATGAGACACAGTAGTAAATGGTCCCTGAGGTTTCCTTCTGTTCGGGGCAACGGTGAGGGCTGGGGGACCAGGATCATCTTTCTCCCATGGGATCAGTTTGACAATGATGAGTTGAGGAGTCAAAGGTCCCTTCACGCTGGAGGAGCTGGGAGTGCGCAGGGTAGGGGGTCTTTTGTACTTCATTTCCTCCTGCCTTTTTGTTTTTTGAGACAGGCTCTCGCTCTACTCCTCAGGCTGGAGTGCAGCGACACAATCACAGCTCACGGCAGCCTCAACCTCCCAGGCTCAAGTGATCCTACCACCTCAGCCTCCAAGTAGCTGGGACTACAGGCACGCGCCACCACACCTGGCTAATATTTCCTCTTGCCTTTTTAATACCCCACCAAAGGTCTGTTTCCTATACCAGCACACTCAGTCAGCAGACACCAACTTTGCAGACTGTTGAGTGAGGCTTTGATTTGCAGATTTAGGAGGTTGAAAACTTGGGTCCTTCTCAGGATAGATCAAAATTGAATTCCCTCTGGACACAGGGCTGAGCCCAGCATGGACGAATTTCCTTCAACAAATGGTGCTGAGAGAGGCGGGTTAGGTGGAAGACAGAAGATACCCTAGAACTCCTGCCTGAAGGTGTCCCCTGCCCCCACCCCCTCACCACCTCCACTCCATAACCAACGGCACTTCATTCCCAACAAAATATGAACCAAGAAAGAGTGTTGGACACATACAGTAATGAAAATCCATGATTCAACTGTGCGTTCATAATTATTTCATAAATAAATGGCTTCTGGAGAGGCGCATCTGTCTCTCACCACCGAGTGCGTGCCTTTCATTAATGTATCCCGGTCTACATGGAGCTGGCCCGAGAGCTCCACTCACGTCCTCCTCCTCCTCTCCATCACTGTCCACCAGGAGGTTTTTGTGGTTCAGAAAGAGCTGCAAGCCCCACACTTCTCCACAAGACTGATGGCTCGTCAATAACATTAGCCAGCATTACGGGCCGCGTCGGGCTAGGCAGAATCAATACGGCCAAGTAAAAAGTCTAATAAGTTGACATGGCCATCCTCGGCAGGGCTCGCATTACAAGAAATGAGTTTTCTTAAGGAATAGCATCAGGGCTGCTTAGATGCCCGCACCCAGATGTCCTAAGATTTACAGACTTTAGTTCAGTTGGCTGGAACGGGATCAGCCGGGAAAAGTAAAATGGTGACTGGGGTTAACTACAAAATAAAGAGGGCACTTGGGGGCACTCTGCTGATAGTGAGTGAGGGGCGTGCTTGGGGAACCCTTTCTATGATATGTGACAGTCTTCCCCACGAGCCGGCCACTCCTCACTGCTGACCACACCTCTCCCATCTCCAGGAGTAAGCCCCTGGTGAATAATGGGTGACAGCTCCTTCTCCAGGGAGGCTGCTCAGCACCCTGGATGGCCACAGTCCCCTCAGAGGCTTCATAGAGGCCCCCTCCTCGCCTTCTGTCACCCAGAGTCACCACAGCTGGAGCAGTGGGTAAGATGCAGCAGAGAGTTCACTTTTACTAACTCGGCTGCTCAGCTCTTCTCATCCATCTGGCCATCCGAGGGAAGCCCTGTGCAGTCATGCGAGGTGAAAGCATTAGCAAGAGCCTTTGCATTGGCCCACTTTGGAGCCAATGCACCAGAGCCAGTTCCTCACATATTCCCATCTTCCTTTTCAAGGGGAAGCCCAAGCGAACAAAGCTTTCAAGAGAATCCAAGCAGTCACTGGAGAGCGCTCACCTAGTTCATCTTACCTCTCGAGCTCAGACAAATCTTTCGACCCCAAGTTCACAAGCATAGATCAAGGACCCAATGAACAATGTGGACGATTCAAAGTAGTAAGAGATGGCCTCTGTCCTCCACTTACTGGTAGAGGAAGGGGAGGCCACAGGCAAGTGTAAAAAATGCCATTTTATCAAGCAGGCTGCTGATGGGGTCCTTCGGTCATTCAGATACACAAGTGTATTGATGCCCCACTGTGTGCCTGGCATTTCGAGGTGCTGGAGTATAGCGGTGACTAAAATAGACCAAGCTGTGGCACTCAGGGAGCTTACACTCTTGCGAGGGTAGGTAGCAAACAATGAACAATTAAGCAAGTGGCATATTGTTTCAGGAAAACTATGAAGGAAAATAGGGCAGATGAGGGAGATGGAAGAGGAGTTGCTGCTTTGAACAGGGATGGTCATCAAAGGCTTCAGTGAGGGGGCAAATTTGAGCAAAAATGTGGGCCTAAGCAGAGGAGACAAAGTACAATGTCTTGTGGCAGGCAGACATATTACTGGTGTGTTCAAGGAAGAGCCAGAGGCCAACATCACTGGGCCCAGAGCAGGAGAGAAAGGCAGAAACAGCACTAGGAGACAGCCAGGGCCTGTAGCCTTGAGGATCTTGCAGACCAGAAGGAAGGTAGATTTCATTCTGCATATGGCAAGAGACCTTCAGAGGGTTCTGAGTCGGGGAATGACATGCACATGCTTTTGTTTTATCAGGAGCCCTCTGGCTGCTCTATGGAGAATAGAACAGGAGAGTGGTAGGCAGGGATGAGGGGCTGAGAGACATGGATTCAGCAGAAGAGAGAATGCTAAAAAGTAGTAGGGTCCTGGGTACATTTGGAGGTAGAGCCAAAAAAATTGTTTCTAGAATGGATGAGGACATGAAGGAGATAAGTTAAGGATGAGACCAATGTTTTTCACCTGAGCAACTGAATGAATGCCGACTCCATTTCCTCAGATGGGGAGAGGGTTGGGCAGGTGAAACCGGGCGATCATTTAGGACACATTGTGCTTGAGACGCCTATTAGTATCCAAGCAAAGACTAGAGGAGGGGGTTAACCATTCAAGCCTAAAGTTCAGGGAGAGTTGTAGGCTGAGGAGATAAGTTGGGAAGACATCTGCATATTGATCTCATGGTGTTTAATGTCATGTTCTTCAATGCGATCACATAGGGAGCGAGTGTAGAAAGAGCAGAGAAAAAAAAATCAGGACTCTGCTTTTCAAACCACCAGCATTAAGAGGATGGAAAGATATGGAGGACCCAGCAGAGAAGATGGAGGGCGGTCAATGAGGTGGTGAGGGTTTGAACAAATCTCAGCGAGATCACTCAGGAGGGCAATTCATTCTACCTGGAGGTGGCAGGAGATGAATATAAACCCTGAAGGATGAGACAACTGTAACAGTTGGAGGCGGATGGGAGGAGCAAAGGTTGCCAGGGGAAGTGAGAATGGGGGAGTCAGGGCAGAAAGCACAGCAGGAAGGGAGAGTGTGGGGGAAATGGCTGAGTCTGTCTAAGAAACGTCAGGATGTCCAGATAGGCTGACACAGGGAGTGCATGGGGGGCAGAGCAGGGGGCAAGAGAACAGCCATGAATAGCAGTTGGAGCCAGATCCTGAGAGAATGTCAATGACTGGATGTGATGGGGAAGTGATGGCAAGTTGCATCCAAACCATTCATCAGCCATCACAGAACACAGAAACCACAGCATCTCCCAGTCTACTTAACAGATACCATGAGCTCTCTGAACTAAGGTGCCCTCTACCCTGTGGCAAATAACACCCACCATCCCCATCCTTGCCATTTAACTAGGACCACAATGGGAGATGCTTATGTGATTCCCTCACATCTAAGCTCTTGAAAACAAAAAAAAAATTAAATTGCGAACTGTATAGACCAATTCTAGTTTCTCTATTTGCACATGTCCCTTCAACAAAACTGAGCTAAAGCCTCTTTTTAAAATCTGATGCATTTGCCTGATTTATTCGATGAAACAAGGATGAACATATTGTTTTTTCTTTCCCTCAAATATCTACATCGATTTTGTTGTACATTCATCTTGTGTTGTATTTTGAAGACCCAATGATTGTCAGTTCTGCAATAGCTTTGGCCAAAAGTAATAATGTTCTGATGCTTGAAAAGACCTTGTTGCTTCCTGTGGGGGAAACGAAGGCTTATGGAACAATGTCCCTGGGGACTTAAAAATCCATCAGGGATCAGGAGAGAGCACACATAAAATAAGGTGGTACATGCACCACAGGCAGTAAATGCTCTAGAAAGAGGAGCCTCGAGGAAGGAGAAGTCACCAGAGCAGAGTGGCTGGGAAAGGAGAGCAAGAAAACCCAGAGGACCAGCAGTGGAGAGGAGGCGTGAAGGGGAAGTAGTGGCCACACCACGTGCTGAGTGCTGGGCCAGTCAGGAGGCCGGGGAAGTGCTTTACACAGAGTATTTTTTTTTAACCCTAGAACAACTCCATGAGTTAAATATTATTTACCTTCATTTTACAAAAAGGTAAAAACAGGTCAGGCATGGTGACTTACAGCTGTAATCCCAGCACTCTGTGAGGCCAAGGTGGGTGGTTTCACTTGAGGTCAGGAGTTTGAGATCAGCCTGGCCAACATGGTGAAAACCCATCTCTACTAAAAATACAAAAAATTAGCTGGGCATGGTGGCACACACCTGTAATCCCAGCTACTCAGGAGGCTGAGGAATGAGAATCACTTGCACCCGGGAGGTGGAGGTTGCAGTGAGCCGGGATCACACCACTGCACTTCAGCCTGGACAACAGAGTAAGACACTGTCTCAAGAAAAGAAAAAAAAAGAAAAAAGAAAAACAGGCTCAGGAAAGGTAAGTTTTTGCCAATGGAAGTGTAGTGTATGAGGGAGAGGCAGGCACCCACTGCAGACACCCACTGCTCCCCAAACCTTAATCATTTACTCCCCTAGCTTACCCTAGAGAAGAACTGGCTGGAGCAAGCTGACACAGGAATGAGAAGGAAGGGACAAATAACTTGAAAGGACCATCAAGGTTGGAGGCCTTGGGCCCTGTAGGCACCAGGTTAAGCTTTGACACAGAATGTGGCCGCTCTTCCATTACAAAGAGTGGCACAGAGTACAGTCTAAGAATAAACCCCAGGCAGAACTTCAGCAGACCAAAAATATGCTGACCCCCACACAACAGGGCCATCAATGACCCATGCAGGACCTTCCCACTTCAAATTAATACACCTACCTATAGGAGAAACACAACACTTCCCTCTCCTCAAGTCTATTTCCATCAGAAAATGTTCAGGCAACTTTATTTCTGTTAGAATGAGATATTTTATTGTCAGGGGCCAGAAAATTATGGTAATCAATATATACCTCCATTATGCCTATGGTATGAATGACACCTCTTACATATGACACCCTTATTCAGAGCACAAAACACTGCTGAAAGCAATCATACATAACGCAAACAAATGGAAAAATATTCCATGCTCATGGATTGGAAGAATCAGTATCATGAAAATGACCATGCCGCCCAAAGTAATCTACAGATTCAATGCAATTCCCACAGAATTAGAAAGTAAAAATAAATGGTACCTAATTAAAATAAAAATTTTCTGCACAGCAGAATAAACTAATTGTCAGAGTAAACAGACAACCTACAGAATGGGAGAAAGTATTTGCAAATTTTGCATCCAACCAAGCACTAATATACACAATCTATAAAGAATTAAAAAAAAAACCAGCAAGTAAAAAAACAACTAAGCCCATTTGAAAGTGGGCAAAGGACATGAATAGACATTTCTCAAAGGGTGATATACAAATGTTCAACAAACATATTTTTAAAACACTCAATATCACTAATCATCAGGGAAATGCAAATGAAAAGCATAATGAGATACTACCTTACCCCAACCAGAATGGTCATTATTCAAAAGCCAGAAAACAGTAAGTATTGGCAAGGATGTGGTGAAAAAGGAATGCTTCTACACTGCTGGTAGGAATGTAAATTAGTACAACCTCTATGGGAGACAGTATAGAGATTTCTCAAAGAACTCAAAGTAGATTTGCCATTCAATCCAGCAATCCCACTACTGGGCATCTACTCAAAGGAAAAGAAGTCATTCTATCAAAAAGACACCTTTACACATGTTTATTGCAGCGCAATTCAGTTACAAAGATATGAAACTAAGTGTACATCAACCAATGAACGGATAAAGAAAACGTGGTATACACCCACACACGCATGCACACACACAAAATCACACCATGGATTACTATTCAGCCATAAAAAAGAATGAAATGATGTCTTTTGCAGAAACTTACATGAAACTGAAGGTCATTATTCTAAGTGAAATAACTCAGGAATAAAAAATCAGATACCACATGTTCTCACTTGTAAGTGGAAGCTAAGCTATAGGTACACAAAGGCATACAGAGTGATATAATGAACATTGAAGACTCAGAGGTGGGGAGAGTGGGAGGGAGGTAAGGGTTGGAAAACACCACCTCTTCTGTACAACATAACACTACTTGGGTGACGGTTGCACTAAAATCCTAGACTTCACCACTATCCAAGTCACCATGTAACCAAAACCACTTGTACCCCCCAAAACTACTGAAATAAATCGTATATATATAACCAATGTATATATAACATATATATATAACATATATTATATATCAGTTCACATAATTGTTTAATCTTGTAGAAATTTTAACCAATACGAAAGGCACATAACAGTAAGAAATATAATTATTAGAAACAAAGGGCTAGAATAATCATTAATTCCAGATGTCAAAATTATAAAACCAGATAAGAAAATTTGAAAATTATTATAACTAAAGTAGTTAAAATGACCAAATACTTAAAAATAATTTTCCTATATACCAAACATAATACATTGAACATATAATACAGTATAATGGAAAAGAAGACTTTATAAAAGTAACAAGAAAAAATAACAAGAGGCCAGGTGCAGTGGCTTACGCCTGTAATCCCAACACTTTGCGAGGCTGAGAGAGGTGGATCACCTGAGGTCAGGAGTTTGAGATCAGCCTGGCCAACATGGTGAAATCCTGTCTCCACTAAAAATAAAAAATTAGCCCGGCATGGTGGCGCACACCTGTAGTCCCAGCTACTCCGGAGGCTAAGGCAGGAGAATTGCTTGAAACCAGGAGGCAGAGGTTGCAGTGACCCGAGATCACACCACTGCTCTCCGGCCTGGGCAACAGAGTGAGAATCCATCTCAAATAATAATAATAATAACAACAACAACAACTGAGAAAAACTGTAGCAATAAACATGAAGAGCCCATATTTTTTAAAAAAACAGAACCCTACTACAAGTCATAATGGAAGATTTTTTAAATAGAGAAAGATAGCTCCTTTCTGGACAGAACTTTCTGATATCCTTTCTGGATAGACTAAATACTGTAAAAAAGTTAATTCTTCCAAATAAATATCTCAGGCTGGTTGTAATTTCACCAGAAACCACAAATGGGATCCCAGAATTTATTGGGAAGAATGGATAGGTGAGAACAACTAATATTTTTTGAGCAATGGTGGATCCTTGCTATCAGTTATCAAAATTTGAAGTGAGACTTGTACAAAAGACAATGAACAGATAAACAGAATAGTCGTCCCTTAGACAGACCTAGTGTGTAGAAGACCCTAATATGTGATAAAGACAGCATCACTTGCTAGTCCTGCAAATAAGCAAAAACATGAAAATTAAAACCTTTTTTTTTTTTTTTTTGAGACAGAGTCTCGCTCTATTGCTCAGACTGGAGTGCAGTGGCGCGATCGTGGCTCACTGCAAGCTCCGCCTCCCGGGTTCAAGTGATTCTCCTGCCTCAACCTTCCGAGTAGCTGGGACTACAGGCGCCGGCCACTACGCCAGCTAATTTTTGTGTGTGTGTTTTTAATAGACACGGGGTTTCACTATGTTGGCCAGGATGGTCTCAATCTCCTGACCTCGTGATCCACCTGCCTCAGCCTCCCAAAGTGCTGGGATTACAGGTGTGAGCCACCGTGCCCAGCCATTAAAACCTATTTTTATGAATCAGATTTGTAAAGATTGATAGTATCTAATGTTGATGAAACTATGAGGAAACGACATCACTGGTAGAGAAAGCAAAATGGTATATCCTTCACAGAGGGCCACTGTAAATATGTGTGAAAACAAACACATTGGACCCGTCAATTATTACTGAAGAACTGATTCTAAGAAAATAATTGATAAATAGCAATATTCACATGCATGGCTGTTCATTGCTGATTGCTAATATTAACAAAGAAAATTGAGATATCTAAACTTTATAAATACGGGGTGGTTAAATTATGAAATATTCAATGGAATACTGTGCCATTGTTTTTTAAAAATAAGTTAAATTTATTTTCTTCCTTTTTATTTCTTAAAAAAACAAAACAAAACTGGATACATGTGCAGAACATGCAGGTGTGTTACAGAGGTATACGTATGCCATGGTGGTTTGCTGCACCTACTGACACATCCTCTAAGTTGCCTCCCCTCACATCCCCCATTCCTCAACAGGCTGTGGCTTGTGTGTTGTTCCCCTCCCTGTGTCCGCGCATTCTCAATGTTCAACTCCCACTTATGAGTGAGAATATGCAGTGTTTGGTTTTCTGTTCCTGTGTTAGTTTGCTGAGAATGATGGCTTCCAGCTTCATTCATGTCCCTGCAAAGGACATGATCCCATTCCTTTTTATGGCTGCATAGTATTCCATGGTGTATATGTACCTCATTTTCTTTATCCAGTCTATCATTGATGGGCATTTGGGTTGGTTCCATGTCTTTGCTATTGTAAACAGTGCTGCAATGAACATACATGTGCATGTGTCTTTATAGTAGAATCATTTATATTCCTTTGGGTATATACCCAATAATGGGATTGCTGGGTCAAATGATATTTCTGGTTCTAGATCCTTGAGGTTTCCCTGTACTGTCTTCCACAATGGTTGAACTAATTTACATTCCCACAAACAGTGTAAAAGCATTGCTATTTCTCCACAGCCTCACCGGCATCTATTGTTTCCTGACTTTTTAATAATCACCATTCTGACTGGTGTGAGATAGTATCTCATTGTGGTTTCGATTTTCATTTCTCTGATCATCAGTGACATTGAGCTTTTTTTTCATGTTTGTTGGCTGCATAAATGTTTTCCTACGAAAAGTGTCTGTTCATATCCTTAACCTACTTTTTGATGGGGTTGGTTTTTCTTGTAAATATGTTTAAGTTCCTTGTAAATTCTGGACATTAGACCTTTGTCAGATGGATAGATTGCAAAATTTTTCTCCCATTCTATAGATAGGCTGTTCACTCTGATGATGGTTTCTGTTGCTGTGCAGAAGCTCTTTAAATAGATCCCATTTGTCAATTTTGGCTATTGTTGCAATTTCATTTGGTGTTTTTGTCATGAAGTCTTTGCCCATGCCTATCTCCTGAATGGTATTGCGTAGGTTTTCTTCTAGGCTTTTTATGGTTTTGTTTTTCACATTTAAGTCTTTAATCCATCTTGAGCTAATTTTTGTATAAGGTGTAAGAAAGGGATCCAGTTTCAGTTTTCTGCATATGGCTAGCCAGTTTTCCCAACACCATTTATTAGATAGGGAATCCTTTCCCCATTGCTTGTTTTTGTCAGGTTTGTCAAAGATCAGATGGTTGTAGATGTGTGGTGTTATTTCTGAGGTCTCTGTTCTGCTCCATTAGTCTATATGTCTGTTTTGGTACCAGTACCATGCTGTTTTGGTTACTGTAGTCTTATAGTTTAGCTTGAACCAGAGAGTGTGATGCCTCCAGCTTTGTTCTTTTTGCTTAGGATTGACCTGGCTATATGGGGTCTTCTTTGATTCCATATGAAATTTAAAATAGTTTTCTTTTAATTCTGTGAATAAAGTCAATGGTCATTTGATGAGAACAGCATTCAATTTATAAATTACTTTGGGCAGTGTGACCATTTTCACGATACTGATTCTTCTTACCCATGAGGATGAAATGTTTTTCCATTTGTTTGTGTCCTCTCTTGTTTCCTTGAGCAGTGGTTTGTATTTCTCCTTGAAGAGGTCCTTCACATCCCTTGTAAACTGTAGTCGTAGGTATTTTATTCTCTTTGTAGCAATTGTGAATGGGAGTTCTTTCATGATTTGGCTCTCTGCTTGCCTATTGTTGGTGTAAAAGAATGCTTGTGATTTTTGCACACTGATTTTGTATCCTGAGACTTTGCTGAAGTTGCTTATCAGTTCAAGAAGTTTTGGGGCTGACATGGAGTTTTCTAAATATAAAATCATGTCATCTGCAAACAGAGACAAAATGACTTCCTCTCTTCCTATTTGAATACCCTTTATTTCTTTCTCTTGCCTAATTGCCCTGGCCAGAACTTCCAATACTATATTGAATAGGAGTGGGGAGAGAGGGCATCCTTGTCTTGTACCAGTTTTCAAAGGGAATACTTCCAGCTTTTGCCCATTCCATATGATATTGGCTGTGGGTTTGTCATAAATAGCTCTTATTATTTTGAGATATATTCCATCAATACCTAGTTTGAGAATTTTTAACATGAAGGAATGTTGAATTTTATCAAAGGCCTTTTCTGCATCTACTGAGATAATCATGTGGTTTTTGTCTTTGGTTCTGTTTGTGTGATGGATTATGTTTATTGATTTGCATATGTTGAACCAGTCTTGCATCCCAGGAATAAACTTGATCATGGTGGGTAAGTTTTTTGATGTGGGGCTGGATTTGGTTTTCTAGTATTTTATTGAGGATGTTCATTGCAGATTTTGGCCCAAATTTTTCTTTTTTTGTTGTGTCTCTTCCTGGTTTTGGTATCAGAATGATGCTGGCTTCATAAAATGAGTTAGGGAGGGTCCCTCCTTTTTCAGAAGGAATGGTACCAGATCCTCTTTGTTTTTCTGGTAGAATTCAGTTGTGAATCTGTCTGATCTTGGGCTTTTCTTGGTTGGTAGGTTATTAATTACTCCCTCAATTTCAGAGCTTGTTATTGGTCTATTCAGGGATTCAACTTCCTCCTGGTTTAGCCATGGTAGGGTGTATGCGTCCAGGAATCTATCCATTTCTTCTAGATTTCCTAGTTTATTTGTGTAGAGGCGTTTATACTATTCTCTGATGGTAGTTTGTATTTCTGTGGGGTTAGTGGTGATATCTCTTTTATAAATTTTTTGTTTTCTATTTGATTCCTCTCTCCCTTATTAGTCTAGCTAGCGGTCTATTAAAAAAAACAGCTCCTAGATTTGTTGATTTTTTGCAGGGTTTTTTGTGTCTGTCTCCTTCAATTCTCCTTTGACCTTAGTTATTCCTTGTCTTCTGCTAGCTTTTAGATTAGTTTGCTCTTGCCTCCCTTGCTCTTTTAATTGTGATGTTAGGGTGTCAATTTGAGATCTTTCTAGCTTTCTAATGTGGACATTTAGTGCTATGGATTTCCCTCAAAAATAAGTTAAATTTCTATGCATTAACATAGAAGGAACTGCTATTAATATGGAATTATGTAAAAATACAGCTTTTATGGAAATCTGCATGGTACAATACCATTTTTATTTTGATTTCAGTTTTTAATTTACAATAATAATTGTACATATTCATGTGGTACATAAATGATGTTTCAATACACATAGTGTATAGTGATGAGATCAGAATAATTAGCAAATACATCATCTCAACCATTTATTTAAGAATGTTCAACATTCTCTCTAGCTATTTGAGACTACATATTATTGTTAACTCTTCATCCTACAGTGGTACAAAACGCTAGAACTTATTGCTTCTATCTACCTGTAATTTTGTATCCTTTAACAAATCTCTCCCTATCCTTCCCAGCCTCTAGTGCATTCCATTCTACTTTTAACTTTAATCTTCTATGAGATCAACTTTTTTGAACATACGGTGTTTAACTTTCTTCTGTTCCTGGCATATTTCACTTAACATAATATCCTCCAGTTCCATACATGTTGCCATGAATGACAGGATTTCATTTTTTATAATGTCTGAATAGTATTCTACTATGTAAATATACAATGTTTTCTTTATCCATTTATCTGTTATTGGACACCCAGGTGGATTCCATATCTTAGGTATTGTGAATAGTGTTGCAATAAATATGAAGGTACAGATGTTTCTTTGATATAATTATTTCCTTTCCTTTGGATAAATGCCCATTAGTGGGATTGCCAGATCAGATGGTAGGTCTAACTGAAGTTTTTTTTAGGAACCTCCATACTGTTCTCCATAATGGTTGTATTAGTTTACATTTCCACCAACAGCATATAAGTTCCTTTTTCTCTGCATCTTTACCAACACTTGTTATATTGTGTCTTTATGATAATAGCCATCCTAACTGGGGTGAGACACCTCATTGTAGTTTTGATTTGCATTTCCGTGATGTTTACTTATGCTGAACAGTTTTTCATGTTTATTGGCTTTTTTCATGTTTATTGGCTTTATACGTCTTCTTTTGAGAAATGACTTTTCAGATCATTTGATCACTTTTTAATAGGACTATCTTTTTCCTGTTGAGATGTTTGAGTTCCTATATATTCTGAATATTAATCCCCTGCCACATGAGTAATTTGAACCTTTTTTTCCTCCCATTTAATAGGTTGTCTTTTCATTTTGCTGATTATTTCCTTTTCTGTGCAGAAGTGCTTTTGCTTAATATAATCTCATTTGTATATTTTTGCTCTTGTTGCCTATTCCTTTGAGGACTTATTTATAAAATCTTTTCCCAAAGTCCTGAAGCATGTCCCCTATATTTTTTACTAGCAGTGTTATGGTTCTGGGTATTACTTTAGGTCTTTGATCCATTTTGAATTGATTTTTATATAGGATGAAGGATAGGCATCTAGTTTTATATTTTTTGCATGTGGATCTTCAATTTTCCCAGAATCATTTATTGAAAAGACTGTCCTTTCCCCAGTGAGTGTTCTTGGCACCTTTGTCAAAAATCAACTGGCTGTAGATAATGTGGATTAATTTACGAGTTCTCTTTTCTGTTCCATTGGTCTATGTGTCTCTTTTTATGCCAGTACTGTGCTGTTTTGGTTACTACAGCTTTGTAGTACCTTTTAAGCTCTGGTTGTTTAATACCTCCAGTTTTGTCCTTTTTGCTCAGTGCTGCTTTGGCTATTTGGGGTCTTGTGATTCTATGCAAATTTTAGGACTTTTTTTCTAATTTCTGTGAAGAATGTCATTTGTATTCTGACAGGAATTGCATTCAATGTGTAGATCACTTTGGGTAGCACTGTCATTTTAACAATATTAATTCTTCTGATCTATGAGCATGGGATGTCTTTTCATTTGTTTGTATCCTATTCAACTTCTTTCATCAATGTTTGATAGTTTTCCTTGTAGAGATCTTTCAGTTACTTGGTTAAATCTGCTCTTATTTGATTTTTTGTAGCAATTGCAAATGGGTGTCTTCAAGACATTCCATGGATTGTCTTCAAGACAATCCAGGGATTCTGTGAGGTCCTGCCTTTTTCCAGTTATGTCTCTGTATGAGATTGAATTTTCAACTAAAGCATCACACAAGTCTGAACACAAAAGCAGATATGAGAATCCTGCTGTCTTCTACCAATCCAGACATTAAAGAGATTTGTAAATATGTAAAACAATATCTCATTAGTGTTTTGTGTTAGAAAACATGTTTGTTTCCCATAAAACAATGTTATTATGCTGGCATAGAATGAGTTTGTTACTGCTATTTTTTAAGAGAAATATTTTTTTTAATTCTAAGTTTTAATTTTTATGTATAAAACATTGATAGATGTAATCCACATAAACAAAAATTATTTGGTGTCTTCAATAAAATTGAAGAGTGCAAAGAGGTCCAGACACCAAAATGTTCAACTTAGAATCAGGGGTCAGCAAACTATGGCCCTTGGGCAAAATCCAGCCCACCACTTTTTTTTGAAATAAAGTATTGGGGTTTTTAAAACATTGTTATGCTCATGCATTAATATATTGCCTACGGCTGCCTTTGCACTAGTGGTGATAAGTAGTGGTGACAAATCCTATATGGCCATAAAGCCTAAAATATTTACTATCTGGCCCTTTAACAAAGTAATTGCCAACCTTGACTTAGGCCATCATGATTCATCACTTGGGGATCGGTTCGAGAGATGAATCTGATGAAGTCTGGTTTTTTTCCATCCTAGAAAGAAAAATCAAAATAAATTTTAATCTACTTTCTATATAGATCTGTATCCATTCAGAAAAGAAAAATCAGGGTTCTATTAGCTGTGAACAAGACAGACCTAACAACCTCTGTCCCCATGAAACTTGTTTTCCTGTTGGGAGTAGAGGGTAGAGGTATAGATGCAAACAATCGATAAGTCAGTGTTGTGTTCCCAGCAGCCAGGACAGTGCCCAGCACAGAACATACTCAGAAGACGCTGTTCGATTCTTGTCATGAGGAGTTTAGTAATCTGAGTTTTCTCTCAGCTTTAGTGGGCAGAATTTTCTAACATGTTTCTGATTCTAGTTCCCACTTCTGCAAGTAACAATCTCCATGGACTTTTACAGTCTCTCTGTAACACTGATCAATTATGAGGAAACTCCTGCCAGGCATTCTTCCAGAAGGATTTCTGCAGCATTAACCTCTAATGAAACAATCTTTGCAGCACCAGGGTGGGACTATTTCCCCACTTCCATGTTGAAATTGACAGAATGAATTGTGTCTTAGAGACTCTCAAATACTAATGTCCCCTTTGACTATCTAAGCTGTTGAGCATATTTTAAATGGCTACTCTGCTTAACCACACTGGCCCAGGGGAGTCTAACCTCTGCCCAGTGTTGATAGTCAAAATATTTAGCAACCAATATGGCCTAGCATCGAAGACAGCTCCAACAACCCTATGACCATACTAATGCCCCCAAGCCGAAAATGAGCCCTGCCTCCATGGTCTACGGGGAATGGCTTCCTGAATTCCTCTTTTGGGGTGTTGAATAAGGTTTCTCATATTATGAAATCACTATTTTCCAGATTCTTTGCAGTCCACTAAAAGAGAAAAGCCGTTCTTCTGGAGATTATGCTATCTGGAAATGTCCTGTGGCCATGTCCTGACAAGACCTTTGGAGAAGGCATCAAAGCAGCATGTGTTAGTCTTCCTGCCTCACCCAGCTAGAAGGCATGCAGAGGAAGAATACACATGGCCCAGAGAGATATACATGGCCAGCAGGAGGCAGGAGGATCTTAGTGCAGCTCTAGCTCTTATGACCCCAGGTGAGTGTTACGTTTAGGTTTGGCTAGACTATCATCCCCAGGTTATTCGATAAAACACTAGTTCAAGTGTTGCTGTGAAGGTATTTTGTCAATGTGATTAAAATCTATAATCAGCGTAAGTAAGGAAGATTATCCTAGATTATCTGAGTGGGCTTGATTCAATCAGTTGAAAGGGTTTAGGAACAGAACTAAGACTTCCTTGAAGAAGAAACTCCACCTGTGGGCGCCTGAGATTTCCAGCCTGATCTTTCTGCCCTGCAGGTTTCAGATTCATCTAGCTAGCTTCCCACAACTGTATAAGCCAATTTCTTGAAATACATTCTGATCTATATTCTACATATATCTGTATCTACATCCATATCTCTGTCTAGCTACCTAGCTATCTATGATTTGAATGTGAAATGATGGGCAAGAGAGGAAGTGTTCCAGGCCAGGATTTGCTGGTGCCTGCCCATTCCAGGGAACCTCTTCTCCTCATGGGACTTTTGGCACTGGCTCTCGATTCACTAAGGAAAATGCATACTCTGTTGTCCATGAGCTTCCTGCATCATCACAGCCACGGTGATGCCAAAAAGCAACAATGGTAGACAAGCAGGGAACATGAGAATGAGCAATTTCATTCTTTTTTTTTTTTTTTTTCATTCAGCCAGTATTTCCTGTGTGCTGCTCTGAGTCAGGCGCTGTGCTACATCAAGCAAACAGCAGTGAATAAAGGGAATGGGCTTCCTGCCCTCTCGATGTTTGTCATCTAGTGGAAGAGGCAGGCATGTCAATGAGTAATTCAACAGTACATGGGGCTTTCATGGTGTCCCAGCAGGCTGCTGAGGAAGCACATGGGAGGGGCACCTAACTCAAGCAGGAGAGCTCAGGGAAGGCTTCACTTAAGACACAACAGCCAAGTCAAGCCCTGAAGTCAGCCAGGTAAGGCTCATCAAGGGGTGCAGGGAGGAAATCCTAAGCACAGGGAAGAGTACACATAACCCACAAGTGGGCACCACGAACATGAAATCGCCCAGGAGCTTAAAGAAGACAAATATGACAAAGTGCAGAGTGCAAAATGTAGAGATTAGAAAAGATCAGTCACCCCTTTTATACACACTGGTAAGGAGCTTTACACTTGATCCTAAATGGGACCCCCTTGACATGTTTTTTAAAGCAGGGGAGTGACAAGGTAAAATCTATTTTTTAAGGGTCAGCATGAGAAAGACAACAACATGGTCAGAGAAGGCAATCGGGCCTGAGGAAGAGGACCTGACACAGGCTTTAGCTGCTCCAGGCCAAGGGCTTCCCCTCCCGCTAGGGCAGCTGAGGGACCCAGGGCAGCATCGGTCTGCTGTTTAAGACCATTCCTCAGTGTGCCTCTCTCATCAGCCCTGCCATAGCCACCTTCTTCAACCTGAAGTTCAAGGGTCTTTTTGGCTTTTGTTAAGACAACAGAAAGATGCCAGGAAGGGAGGAGAGGGAAGTCAGCATTTATCAAGCACAGTTTGTTTTCCAGTTGCTAGAGTTAAGTTCTTTGTACGTCTTCCTTTCACTTAATCCTCACTCTAACTCAGCAAGTATCTAACACCCATCTCTCCAGGCATAGCCCAGTTGCTCAAGAAGACAGACAGGCTGGTCAACTGGTAGACTGTCTGCCCCAAACCACGCTCTTCACCTTCCTACAACACACCAGGAACCCCTGGCAGCTCCTCTCCTGCCACGTCTAGGGTGGACCAGGTAAGGGCCCCCACAGCTAGGGTGTGGGAGCCAAGGCAGGCTCACTTCCTACACAGTCACAGCAGCAATTGTGACGACACCAACACACATGTAGGCTTAGCTCAGGCCAGACCTTCACTGCTGAGGAGGAGTTGCCATTATCATCCCTGATATGGAGGCGGGGAACCCGAAACGCCGAGAACAGTGTGTGCTTAGGAAGCCACAGAGCTGGAAGTAGAGCCCCAGCAGCCTGATCCAGAGCCCTCGCTCTTCACCACCACCCTACCCTGCTCCAGGGAGCACAGTGGGGGTCCTGGAGCCTCTTTCCATCTGTTGGGTCTTGGTGACAGGTACAAATTAATCTTGAATGAAAGCCGTGGACTCCTCACCTATCTCTTGTAAGATTCCTAAATTTTAGGTGCTCTTACTTGGTTTGATATAGCTAAAACTCTGATACCTTTCATTGTCCTTCATGATTTTACCAACCTCCTTGGTTTCAGCAATTGGAGTTTAAGAGTTACTATAGAAAACATTCTGTATTTTAATGCAAAATATGATTGCTGACCATTTATATACCATGTATGGACTTCAAAGGAACAGAGTAGGAGTGAGCAAATGACTGAATTATCCAAGTATTTCTTCCACAATCCCTTTTTGGTGTGGGGTCATTTACTTGGTACATGTAGACATCTGTATGAGCACCCAGGGGAGCCGGAACACTCAGCCTAGCATAAGCCTTTGTGTCCAGGGTCAGGTCCTAAGAGTGACAGCCATCTCTAAGTCATATTCTTCCAAGGAAGAGTCAGTGGCACCACAAAGGGGCTGGGTAGGCATTTGGAAGCTCACCCAGAGGCAGGGGCCTCATTGGTCCACTCCTGTCCTTCTGAAGGCCCACAGTTGAACCTCGGGCCGCCCCCTCTGGGATGGCTTGGTGTTAATTATGATGCAATCCCCTGGCCATGCAGCCTCAGCAACAATTTCGGGAGTCAGGGTCCATGTGCAAGGCCATTAACACTAAACATGTTTTAATCCATAATTGTGCGAGATTTATTTAATTTAGGGGCTTTATTTATAGTTCGATCGGAATTGTAATGTATTTTCAGCCCTCCGCACTGTGATCTGTCAATTTTTACGGCGTCTTTTAATTGTGTTCTTCCAGGCCAGGTGCAAGCAGTTTTCCAAAGCAGGCTGATCAGAGAAGGCCTCCAATTATGTGTGTAGGAGGGGAAGTAGCCTCGCACAGACGTGACCCTGTGCCACCACAAAAGCAGGGACACTGACGCTGGGTCCTGGGTCTTCTGAGAGCCACCACTCGCTGACTGCAGGCACGGTGACCCTCCACCCCCAGCCTAGCCTCCCATTCCCTGCTCTGGCAGAGTTTGTGTGCTAGAATGAGCTTCCAAAAATCCCTCCAGTCAGTTTGTTCCTTTGTTCATTCCTTTGTCCATTTAACAAACATTTACTGAGCACCTACACTGTGGTAGACTCTGTGTTCAGAATAATAAAAAGATGAATAAGATGATGGCTCAGGCTTCAAGCAGCTTATGGTGCCACAGGGGAAGACAAATAAGAAATGATAGAATTTGCTAGAATTTGCTGAGCATCTACCTAGATGCAGGAAAGCAAGTTCGTTAATATGGCAATTTGATCCAAACACCAACAGGTCTCTTGCCCTCCAAACTGAACAGCTCCTGATGGTGAGGAATGCTTCACTTAGTTGAACATGAGTATGTCTTAGTCTTAAGTCTTGGTAATTTTCAAACACCATGGGAGTACTTTTGCCACCCTTTATGCGTCTTTAAGCATTTTATCTGTTTTTCTAAGTTATTGTCGCCAAATCATATATCGCCACGAGCTATCAGTATTGGAGTACAGCACCAGAAATCGAAGTAAAAGAAGATGAAGGAATTGAAATGAGATTCCCCCAGGTGGGAACACATGCTGTGGAAAGGCTGATTCCAACAAAGCTGGAGAATAATGCACCCCCAAGTCTGCGCTAACACCGAGGCACTCAGCAAAGTCACGGGCCTTGTCCGTGCGATTCATCGAGGTATCTTGGAACCTAGAACAATGCCTGGCATGCACAAGTGATCAACAAATGTTGAATGAATAAATATTGGATGGGGATTAAAAAAAAAAAAAAACAACTAGAGACAATGCTTTACTGGTTTAAAAACCGAACGGATTTTGTCAGGAAACAAGGAAAGAAATCCATATTAACTGAGTGCTTACTGTGGTCCAGGCATAGGGCTAAGTGATTTAGTTCTAAGTCATGAAATCCTCACAACAGGGAGGTGAAGTATTGTCATTCTCACCTAACAGAGGACACTGAGGCTCAGGGAGCTTATGTAGCTTGCTTGCTTAGGGTTACCAAATGTAAGAGCTATAAGAAGAAAGGTGAAGGACACCCCTGGCTAAGAGCGTCCACTTTCCTGCGGGCTTGCGTATGGCATAATGCCTCCTAATTCAGGAAAAGCTAATCATGGCCAAACGTTACTCCAGAAGCAATTTTAAAAATTGTTAATGTGTAACTATTCAAAATGCTTTCCTTTTATAGGTTTATAGAAGAATAGCTTCAGGGCTGAAGCAGTGATATCCAGTAACATTGAATATGAAGGAGCTCTTTGAAGGCTAATTTACAGAATCATGACTGTGCTTTCGTTACTCTTCATGTATCTTTAGGCATTTTCCTGTGTTTCCAAATGAAACCCTGCTCCTCCTGTTCCTTCTCCTCCTCCTGTTCCTCCTTCTCACCAGTTACTTAGGAAGGGCTCATGCAATGGAATCAGAGGCCCACTGGTCATTTGCAAATCTTCATGGCAGTGGGCTCAAGTCGGTGGTGAGAGAGCCATGGGCTCTGATTTGAAGATGACCAAAGCTCAAGAAGCCTACATTCCTCAACCTGAGTCCTAACTGAAGCTAAAGCCAGGGGACGCCCCGCCCACAGCCACAAGACCATCCACCACCCAGAGTTCCTGTAGCTGAATAAAATATCAATCCTTTAGGAAATAAGGAGAAATACAGCACCTGCTTGGAAGAAACTGGAGAAGACAAGAACATTCAATGCCATTCACCAAGCATTTATTGAGGACCCCTGAGCTCCTAGCCCTAAGTAGGATGGAAGATTAGAAAAGATAGCAACTAAGACAAGGTTGTTCTCAAGAATATTACCAAAAATGTTGCTAATACTGCTAGCCCTTTAAAGCCAACTGGGAAAAGCACGATCAGGCAGCCAGCCTGGCAAAGTGGAGAAAGACCCATTTAGACATTAGAGAGATCACAGTTCAAATCACCACACCTCCCATTAATACCTAACTGACTTGGAGGGAATTACCTAACTTCTCCGAGCCCAAGTCTTCTCCTCAGTGTAACTGAGCTGAACGGTTCCGAGGTTAAGGGGTGCCTTTGAAAGAAGAGGATTTGGGTGAGAGGAGGCAATGCTGAGGGAGCCTTGCCGGCAAAAGCAGCAATGTGGCAGAGGGCCTGATTCCAAGGACGCAAGTCACTATTTCCTGGAAGGTCGCATGTGGAGGCAGGCGAAGCCTAGTCTCCAGAGATTCTCTCATCTCTAGACTCTAGAGATGCTAGAGAACCTCCCAGTTACCTAGAGAGTCAGGGAGCCTTTATTTTCTTAGATCCATAGGGATTGGTGAGAAGACTCATGAAACAAATGAAGGGCGAGTAGCAGATAAGGCTTTACAGGTAGGTTGGAGTAAATTGACAAGTCGAGTGCTGTCCTAAGGCAGTAAACTTTATCTTTGAGGAGACGGAGGTTTGAAGACAGGAAGCTGGGGCCTTAGGAGGTTCACACTGGTGGCTGGGGGTCTGGGAGAGCAGTTAAGAGGCTGTAGTAATGGGTCCAGGGAAGGAGGAGACGTTTGTCAAATGAAGGGATACAGGTGAGCATTGTTATTAATGGGATCTGGTGGGCAGAGAAGATGGCTTTAGCACTGGAGAGTTCACTGAACTCAGAAATCCAGGAGGCAGACAAGCAGGACTGGCAGGAAGATGATAGGCCTAGATTTACAGCTGCCAAAATGAAAATGCTAGAAGGATGCTTGTGTGCAGGGGATATCCTGCCGGCAGAGGGAAAGAGGTGCAGGGCACAAGGAGAGGCTGATGGCCAGATGTAGATGTGGGAACCAGTTTCATAAAAGTAAGGGCTGAAAATGTGGCGTTGGATACAAATCCCTAAGGGACAAAGGGCAGGGAGCAGAGGGCCAAGGCAATACCCTAGAAGACCACCGAGAAATAAGGACTTCAGATGGAGACCAAGAAAGAGAAATCTCAAAGGAGTGGAGAGAGGAGAGTTTCAAGAATGGTGCTGTCCACGGCCAGAAACTGCAGCTGTCACGGGGTATGGAGGAGAGAGCATGTGAGTAGGTGACAGCGAGGACACAGGTGACTTCTGTGAGAGAGACACAGTAATAGGTGAAGAACTGAGACTGTGAGGGTTGAAGGTAAATGCTTGAAACTGCTGAGGAAGAAGCAGGAGACGAGAGGGAGGGACTGGGCCTTCTAGAAGATCTGCAAGAGAGAAGAGGAAGGCCAGGCAGTGGTCACTTACAGAGGAAGTTTTCTTGAAGATTTGGTGTTTTCTACAGACACACAGGGCAAGGAGCAGGGGAACGAGAGAGATGGAAGATGTGAGAGAGAAAGGATTAATAGAAGACAAGAGGACAGGCCCAGCAGCCCTGAACAGGACCTGCAAACGCAGAACTCCTTCCAAGTCTGACTTCTGGCACTGGAGAACATCGCCAGCGAGCAACGCTGACACAGCCCGTGCCTGCTGTCCTCACGCCCAACACAAGGACTAAGTATCGGCTTCCTTGTCAGTGAGATTTCCTACGGAGAATTTCACACCGACACGGCCAGTTGTGGATTCCATCAAAGGCTGTTTCAAAACTCTGCTGTCTCAAAAGAAAGAGTGAAAATAGGTGACTAGGTCCCCACCACACACCTGAAAGTGGGTTTAGTCGTGACAGATGTTGTGCCTGAGGCAAGGCCCTAAGTGTCAGATTTCCTGGGAGGTTAAGGTCACATGTTGCGTGCATGCATAGGAACCTTGCTTCTCCGTAGCCTGGGCTTTTCTGATGCGAGAAAGGACAGGGCTGCCGAGCTCCTTTTAAATAGTGGATTCTTTTATTGAGATTTACATTGCCAGCACTGTCATGTGTGTGTGCACGTGTGTACACATGTTGTGTGCGTGCGCATGCATGTGTGTATTCTAATGGTCTCCAGAATCTGACCTTGCACTATTCTTTTTACATTTTTATGTATTTTAAACTTTATGTATCATGATTATACAAGTACCACATAAATACATTCTTTTTAATATTTATTTATTTATTTAGAGACAGGGTCTCACTCTGTCACCCAGGCTGGAGTTCTGTGACATGATCACACTGCAGTTTCAGACTCCCAGGCTCAAGCAATCCTCCTGCCTCAGCCTCCCAAGTAGCTGGGACTACAGGTATGTGCCACCACACCCAACTAAACATGAATACATTCTCATGGTTAAAATTTTTCAAACAAAATAGGTTTTGTCTCCAGTTCCCTATCTAATCCCATCCCTACTCAAGGAAAATGTACATACACATTCAAATACGTAATGATATTTTGTGGGAAGTTTTCCATAAAAAAATGAGATATTGATCTTTGTCTTGCTTTTTAAACTTAGCTACAGGTCTTAGAGATCTTTCCATATCAGTATATTCAAATCTACCAACATTATTTTGAAATGATGCATAACTTGTTCTATAGTATGGATGAAGCATGGTTCATTTAATCACCACCCCTCCCCATGATGAAAATACAGGTTGCTCCAATTTACAACAAAATCAACCCCTTTAAAAATGGGACAAAGGACATGAACAGACATATCTCAAAATAAGACATATATGCAGCCAACAAAGATATGAAAATATGCTTATCATCACTGATCATTAGAAAAATGCAAATCAAAACCACAATGAGAAGCCATCTCTCGCCAGTCAGAACAGCTATACTAAACAGTCAAAAAACAGACGCTGGAAAGGTTACGGAGAAAAAGGAACACTTTTACACGGTTGGTGGGAGTGTAAATTATTTCGACCATTGTGGACGACAGTATGGCGATTCCTCAAAGATGTAGAGGCAGAAATACCATTTGACCCAGAAATCCCATTAGTGGGTATATACCCAAAGGAATATAAATCATTCTATTATAAAGATACATACACACATATGTTCACTGCAGCACTATTCACAATAACATAGGAACATACCATGTTCTTGAGGATGGGACCACTTTTCACAACTGCAACCAAAATGGCAGCTGGAATTGGTAGCTGAGTGATTGTGCCCGTTGAGATTGCAGTGAAAATGGTGTGACCCCTATCATGTGTCAGAGGTTGCACAAACTACCTCCCAGTCACTCTGGGTATCTTTGGGAAGTTTTTATTTACCCAGGGACCTCTAACTCAAGCCCCTGCTTCCACTGTGTTAATGCTTCTTAGGGATCATTTCACCACCTCAACTGCACAGTCCCTTTCCTTGTAGCACTGTTCACACAGGGACCGTTGGTAAGGCAGATTTAAAGTAAATTCTTTTTAACAATATCTTAAGGTTTAGTGCTGTTGGTAGTGCGCCTCCTTGCCTATCATTGTTGCTGGGAATTTCTCATCGCCTTGTGTCTCCCAGTCAGTTGCTCAATACTCTCCCCTTCCCACCTTTCCCTCTGTATCTTTCCACGCAAAGTGGCTTCTCCATCCCCTCTTTTTCATGTGTTCTGTATAGATGATGCCCTTTACTCTTCTTCCCACACACACAAAAAAAGGCTTGGGAAATTATTTACTAAACCAAGACTTTCCTATCCTTAAGAGGAGCTCCGATGCCGGTGATTAAGGTAACGTTTTTTCACCTCTTCAACAGATAACTACATTATTCTGTGATGCCAGCGTGGTACACACACCCCAGGTCACATTGTAGGTACTCAAAAGATATGTATAGATTGACCAGGCAGTGGACAAATGACATCACCCATTGAAAAGAGTCAATTGATGGACTGATTTAAGAGTGGCAGAAAGGAAATGTGTGGAATTTCATAGGTATATCCCATCCTAAGAAGAAAAAAATGGATTTTTAAAGACCATTTTAGATTACGGTTTAAAATAGGAATTGCTTCTCTTGGACTAAAGTAACAAGAGGCTGGATCTCCAAATTATCTCCATGCCTTGGGTTAGCCAACACCTGGTACCACTGCCAAGTTCTGTCCTGCCTTTTCTGAAAAGCCTCTAAGGTAAATTCTCTTTGGAATTCATTGGTTGACCTGCTTCTTAATGTAAGGATTCTTTTTAGTCTGTGAACCAAGTCTTAAAAACTGAACATCATGAGCAGATGTGAAATTGTGGAACCTTAAAACTTTCAAGAAAGCCAGGAAATTGTGCTGAACTTAATTTCCTTAGGAGAAGAAAAATAATTTTATAGAAAACAGCCACAACTATGTTTTTATTGTTTAAGAAATAGTATATTCCTTATATTCATTACATTTAAAATAAAATATGTAACTAATTTTTTAGAAATAAAACCACCTAAAAACTTACTTGCTATTTGCGCACACGCTCACACACACACACATTTTACCAACGTTTTATTGTCTCAACTTGCCTTGAGTGTTTTTCACAAACCATTCTTTCCCAGCGGAAGCCTTCCCTGATCAACTTTAACATTCAGTGATTTTTTAAAGATCAATATAAATAATCTCTCTAACATACACACACCAGAGATTGTAAAGAATTTGCTGATTTTACCTCAAGGGTTCTTCTACCCGTGCAAACTTTACACCCTTGCAGTGCTGTGAGGACCGTAGGGCAGCCCCTGGGAGAGCCACAGGGAAACTGAGACATTAAGGAAGGTGACTCTTTTAACATTCTATATTTAGATGAATTTTCTATATGAAAATTAATTTTTTAATTGTTTTTTTTTTTTTTTTTTTTTTTACTTTTTGGCCAAGAATCTGAACTCTCTCTCTGTGTTTGGGAATGCTCCATCATATGTGTTTTGGTGAGAGCATGTATCAGTCAGATTACATTATACCCTGGTAACAAATAATCCCTGCAAATCTTAGTGGCTTGCAAAGGTTTCATTCTTGCTAATGTTGCATGCCCCTCATGGGCTCATTGTGGCTCTGTTCCATGTCATCTTCCACTTTGGGGATTCAGGTTGATGCAATAGTCCTATCTAGAACATTGCTGTTCTTGAGGCAGAAGTAGATGGCAGAGCACGCATTGGCTCTTAGTGCTTCCACTAGCATACCATCTGCAGATTTTCCGCTAATATGCTACTGGCCAAAACAAGCAACACCATCAAGCCTGATGTCAAAAGGGCAGGGAAGCATAATCCTCTCCCCTGGGAGGGAAAATGAATATCTGGGGGCAAAATTACGGTTCTTGGAGGCAGAACCCTCCTTTCCACTATGGGCCCGAAAAGACTAGGCTAGCAGGGATAGCCTAGGATTGACCAATCAGATCCACCCGCTTGGACTCTGAATGGGGAGTTGGCATTACAAAAAAAAGCAGAATCAGTGGACAAGTCATTCTGGGTCTACATGGCAGCAGTGCTGGCTCTAGTATACAACACACAGTGCCAATGACAGCAGCCAGGTCCTCACTGGGTTAGTTCTGTGATGTCATTTTGGCTGTCGTTTGCCTGTTTTTTAGTCTGTCTTGTTCCTGTTTGCTTCCCTTGCTTAGTAATTCAGCCTTCTTAGCATTTCTGTAAACCACCAGTACTATCTATCTTTTCTGTATAAGCAAGTCAGGGGTGTTCTCTGTTGCTTTCAACTAAGAACCTGATTCATACAGCAAGGCTTCCAGCCAACCCAAACCTTTCCTCAACTCAGTTTCTGATCACCAGATGATTATTGACCTGGGCTTATCACTACACAAATTAAGAACATATCTGCCCAATTTACACTAAAAGCTATTGGATACGAAAACCTGGGAGGTTCCCAATCCAGCGTGGGGTCCGTGCCCTCATAGATTGAGAGGTGCTGGGTATTTTTTGAAAGACAATAAATATGAGAAGGGCCTTGTGAGTAGGTGAAGGCCTTAGTAATCTTGAATCAGGTAGTGTAAGATTACAGCAAGGTTTCATTAGGGTAACTATATGTTCTGATTTGCTCAGGACAGTTCCTGATTACTACTGTTTTGGAACTGTTAATGCTAGTCAATTAATTTTAGTGCCCCCTTTCACCTTAGACAATAAATTATACATATAATATATAAATAATAATATATAATAAATTATATATATACAAACATATATATATACACACACACACATATATATATATAACCCTGACCGGTCTACTTCAATCTGTCACTTGCCATGTTGCACATATTTATTTCTCGACTACATTGGAAACTTTTGAATTTCATCCTGAGCCACACCTATAGGAAATCAGCAGGTGTCCTTGTTAATTATTAAGGGTGTAAGATTCGTAAATGGGGGAAGTATGAAAGGTGAAAAGATCAGGATTTCTTTCAGATAAACAGATCCCAGTTCAACTTCCAGTTCTAACGGTCTCTGTTATTTCTTGGGGCCTCAGTCTTCTGAACTTCAAAGCAGAGAACAATCATGCTTATTTATAGGTGTTGTGAGGCTTAAATGAGGAAATGTGGGTAAAGTGCTTAACATAGAACCATGTGCATGATACAGACTCACAAATAATGCCCCTCCCTCCACAATTTCATCACTGTGAATATTCTGTAGTTCCTATGTCCACCAGGTAGCTGGCCATCTCTGGGCACTTCTGTGTCCTTTGGATATTTGTAGGAGAAACACGATTCTCCCTAACTGTAGGACTGGATTGAGAGTTACAATTTAGGTGAGTCACATAGTAGCATTCCTCAGATTTCTCTATCATGATTAAGTCTTTTCCCTTATTACACACACACACACACACAGACACTTTTCTACTATGGCCCTTCTTCCCAGTCCAACACAAGATTCATTCTTTCAGACATGTAACTTCATAATAAGGTTCCCACACATTCTCATCAGAGCAGCTGGAAGGGCCAGCACCATTATCTACCTCTCTTGGTACACATAGCCTGTGTCTCGGTTTCAGTCCATTTTGTGATCCTATAAAAGAATACCACAGACTTGATAATTTATAAAGAACAAAAAATTATTTCTTACCTTCTGGAGACTGAGATGTCCACGATCGAGGCCCCAGCGGCTTCGGTGTAAGGTGAGAGCCGCTGTTTCCAGGATGGTGCATTCATACTGCATTGCCTGGAGGGAAGGAACGGCGTCCACCCCCACAACTAAAGGTGGAAGGGCAAGAGAGCCAAATGCTGCACGAAGCCTCTTTTATAAGGGCTTTAATCACATTCATTTGTGAAGCCTCATTTATAAGGACTTTTTATGACCTAATTACCTCTGATAGGCCCCACCTGTTAACACTATTACATTGGCCATTAAGTTTCAACACCTGAATTTTAGAGGGCACGTATTCAAAACCATAGCAGTCTCTCTCTCTTACTCTCTCTGTCTCTCTTGCTCTCACTATCTCTCTTTTTCTCTTTGAACCTGCTCTATTTTCCTCTCACGTGCAACTGGCCAATCCACTTTATATCTCACAATCCAAATCCTGGACAGAGCCAGGTGAAACAGCTAATTGTTATCTTTGTACTAGGCCTCCCCAAAGGCCTCACCTGCCAGCCTATGAATGGGCTGCCCTTGAGTCAGGCGCCCATGCTTGGTCAGCCTCTGACCACTGTTTTGCAAAAATCAATCTAACATAGCTTCCCTGTGTGGGGGCTGAGGGTGAAGCAGTTTTAACTAGCAAGGGAAGCTAGGCTCGGCAGACACTGTGATGCATAGCTCATATGTTTGCACTAAAATATTGAAAAATGCCCTAATTACTAAATTCAATGAATGCTTGGCAATTTTTGCCTCACCTGACCTCTCTGGAGCGTTTTATGTGGTCGGCCACCCACTCTTTGATACTTCTAACTTCTTTACTCTCACTTAACTTCTTTCCTTTCCTTTCACTAGAGTCTAGTTCTCACTTTACCACTCTTGTCAATCTTTGTTGCTGGTTTCTCTTCCCCACTCACCTTTTACTTTGAAGAAGCAGCTAGCCCATGACATTACCAACACAGACATAACATCTAAGATGTTCTTCATACCGAAGCTCTTGTTCCCCAGTGGTTCTTCAACCTGTATGTGTGTGAAAGCAACCTGGAGGGTGTAGACAGAGACTCAGAGGTTCCATCTATTAACCGCAATTACAGGGCACTGAAGAGCTCTAGTGCCATGGTCAGGAGTCAGGAGCTACTCACTATTCTAGAGGGAAAGACCTTTGGTTGTTAATATCACAGAAATTCCTCCTCTACCCCTGTCCATCACAAATTTTTGAAGTGTTCTCCATATCTACCAACATATGACAACATATGACATATCTACCAACACGAAAGCTGTTCACTTCAGACCAATCTTTTTTGTAGTCACTGGCTGTACTTCCTGTCGTAATGTCTCGTGCCACTCATCTGACTTTCAGGCTCTCTTGCTGGAAACAAGCCAAAGAATATTTAAACCTTAAGCAGAATTTAAGTCCATGGGTTTTTCTATCAGCTTGTATTTTAAATCTCATCATTTTTATATGAACTTCCTCTTTTAAGGACATTCCTATAGAAACCAAAAAGTAAGAAATGCATCATTTAGAGCTGTGGGGTGAGAGGACGCGGGAGGCAGATTTCATTCCCTTCGAAATCAGACTGCCGGGGACCTAACTATACTTCCTGTTCTTTTTTTTTAGAATTAATATACAGTAGAATTGACTTTTTCTCTGTGTATAGTTCTATGAAATTTACTACATATATAGATTTGAGTTACCACTACCACAAACAAAATACAGTAATGTTTTATTGCCTCAAAAACTCCCTCCTGCTATCTCTCTACAATCATACCCTACCTCCACCCCAAGACCGGGCCACCACTTACGTGTCCTCTACCACTATGGTTGTGCCTTCCAGAGAACATCATAGAAATGGAAGCATACAGAGTATAGCCTTCTGTCATAGTTCTCTTATGTATTATGTCCACACACATTGAACATGCCATCAGACGATGTTGTATTTTTTGCTTTCAAACCATCAAAAAATAACAGAATAAAAATATTATATTTGCCCACGTATTTATCATTTCCATTGCTCTCTTTTTTTTCTTAAGGCTCCAACTTTTCTTCTGGTATCATTTCTCTTTTTACTGAAGAATTTTCTGTAGCAGCTCTTTTGGAAGATGTATGCTGGAAAACAATGAGAATTCCTTCACCTGAGAATGTCTTTAATTCAGGTTAATTCTTAAAGAATATTTTTCCTGGATTTAGAATTTGAGTTGACAGTTATTTTATTTTAGTACTTTGAAAATATTGTTCCACTTTCTTCTGGCTTTCTTGGTTTCTGATGCAAAAACACCATCATTCCAATGTCCCCCGGTTAGTAAGGCATCATTTCTCTTGGGTTCTTTACTTTTTGAGATTTGGTTCCATATCTGTAGAATTCAGCAGTTTCTTGTGCTGCATGTGAGTGTGCATTTCCTTAGCTTTATCCAGTTCAGGTTCACTGAGTCTCTTGAATCCATAGGTTTGTGTCTCTTGCTAAATAAGTTTTTAGCCATTATTTTTTAAAATATTTTTCTTCACTGAACTGTTTCTCCTCTACGTCTGAAACTTTAATAACAGACATGTTAGGTGTTTTGTTGTTGTTTTGTGGCTCCCCGAGGCTCTGTTCGATGGTGTTCTCTCTATTGTTCAGACTGGATAACTGCTATTTTCCTGTCTTCAAGTTCAGTGGATTTCCTTTGTCATCTCCATTCTGCTATTGAAGTATCCAGTGACTTTTTAATTTTAATGACCTTGTTTTTCAGGCCGAAAATTTCCATTTGGTTCTTTATATCTTCTATTTCCTTGTTAAGGCTTTCTAGCATCTCATTTGTTTCAAAAGTACCTGCCCTTATTGTTGGAGGATTTAAATCATCCTTGCTCTTAAGTGTTTTTCTGATAATTCCAACACCTTCATCATCTCTGTACTGGCATCTGTTATTGTCTTCCCTCATGTAAAAGGAGATTTTCCTGGTTCTTCATAGACTGAAAAAATTTGGATTGTATCCTGGACATTCTGAATATTGTGTTGTATTAGTTATCTCTTGCTGCATTACAAATTACTCCAAAACTCAGTTGCTTGAAACAGCATTTATTGTCCCATTGTTTCTTTAGTTTGGACCTAGTTGAGTCCTCTGCCGTGGGGTCTCTCAAAGGGACAAGCAATATGTTGTCTGAGGATCTGTGATCTTATCTGAAGGCCCAATGCAGCTACACTGGTGGTCATTGGCAGCATTTAGTTCCTTGCTGGCTGTTGAACTGAGGACCTCAGTTCCTCTCTGGCTGTTAACTAGAGGCCACCATCAGTTCTTTTTGACATGAGCCTCTCTCACATGGCAGCTTGCTTCATCAAAGTGTGTCAGCCAAGAGGGCAATAAGTTAGAGTACTGAAGATAGAGTACAGAGTATAGAGGCAGAATACACAGTATGGAGACATTGCACATTAGCAAGACAGAAGCTAGAGTGTTTTATAACCCAATCAGGGAAGGGATAGCTCAAGATTTTTACCACAGTCTCCCACAGTTAAGGGGAGGATGTATGAAAACCAGTATCTGGGAATCATCAGGGGATATCTTAGGAGTCTGCCTGCTGGTGGAAGCAACCCAAGCGTCCATCGATGGATGGATGAATAAACAAAATGTGGCACACACACACAATGGAATCATATTCAACCTTAAAAAGGAAGGAAATTCTGACATATGCTATACAACATGGATGAACCTTGACGACATGATGCGGAGTGAAATAAGCCAGACACAGAAGGACAAACAGTGGATGATTCCACTTATATGAGGTAACTAGAGTCATCAAATTCAGAGACGGAAAGAACGGCAAGGGAAATGAGGAATGGGGAGTTCGAGTTGAATGGGTATGGAGTTTCAGTTGGGGAACACACAAAAGTTCTTGAGATGGATGGTGGGAATGGTTGCACACCAGTGTGGATGTACTTTATGCCACAGAACCGTACACTTAAACATTATTCAAATGGTAAATTTTATGCTTTGTGTATTTAACGCCACAATTTTAAAAAAAAGAAGTCTGCCTACCACACATGTTATGAGATTCTGGGTCTTGTTAAAATCTTACGGAGAATGTTGATATTATTTTTAGGAGGCATTTGACCTAATTGGGTTTAGGCTGCAAGTTCCAACCAGCCTTCTGAGGGTGATAGTTCCAGCATCAGTTCAGTGTCCAAAATCATTACAGCACTGTTTGGATCTGTCCCATGTGCGCCCCACCCACCCAGTAGCCAGTTTGGGACATAGTTGGCCATCTATCCCATAACACACTTCTCAAAGTGTGTGCTGTGCACGGTCAGCCCTGGGCATGCACTCCTCAGGGGTAAGCTCAGGAACTGCTAACTTTAATGGGTCACTTTCCCAAGGACCTCCCTCTCCAGGTCTCCCTGGAACTTTTCAGCCTGGCCTTTTCCGTCCTCTGGCTGCAAGGCTGGTGTTCTGCCCTACACCTGCTGTCATCGTGCTCACCTCCGGGGCCAAGTGGTGGGAAAACAGATGCAGATAAAAAGCAAAAGTGAACTTGCCACCTTCTTGGGACAATGGCTTCTCCACTAAGGCAGGAGGATTCCCTCCCACAGAGTTTTCACCCCTGACGGTTCCTGCTGCCACTGCTGCTTATGTGGGTTTGAGGTAGGCATAAGAAAACGGGGAAAAAAAGAAAGAGGAATAGGAAATTTCTCCCTCTCTCTCTGAGCATTTGCTGTTTTCTTCCCTACTCCTTGACTGGAGGAGAGTTTCTTCTAGAGACCTCTCTGGTCACCATGATGCCCACTTCTGGGTTGCGGATTTGATGAGTTTGGCCCAGGGCATCCTGGAGGGGAACAAATGGCAAAGTGCCGCTATTTTGGTGGGACTTTGGAGCCTGGTCTTCCTCCTCAGTGCTTCTGCTTACTGTTTACTTTTCAGAGCCCTCAAATGACTGACCCGTGCATCTGTCTGGGTTTTAAGCTGCGTTCAGTGAGAGAGATGGGGTGTGCTTACCCCATTTTAAGGCTGGCTCTGACTTTGGCATTTAACAAAGGACTCTGTCCACCCTCTCACCCCCATTCCCCAATCACTCACCCAGTTATGCTATTAATATGAATTGAATGCCTACTATGTACCACAAACTATAAGGGCAAGAGAAACATTGCATCTTGAAGGTATTTAGAACACAATCCCATATGAGACACAACTTCCTAGACTTCACCTATATTTCACCTTCCTGGATTTCACAACTTACTGGCTTCCCACACCCCTCCCCTCCCCGTTTATGCTCACAGTAGATATAAGAAAAGTGAGTGGGTTTTGTGTTTTGTTGTTTCCTTGAGAAGGCAAGTACATATATAAGCCTGAAACCATCCTTACTTCCAAGCTCTGTGGGTGAGGCCGAGAACTTTGGAAAGAGTGATATTTTCAAACACACAGGTTTGTGGTTTTTGAAAGAACAGAAAGCATAAAAGCATAACATCTTGTAGGATTACTTTTGGCTGAAGACCAATTGATGTGACATCTGAAAATAATCAAATAAATGTCTTGTTTTGAGCCTGCAAATAGCTTTGTGAAACTTTGGGAGGAAATTCTCCACTTACGGAAAAAAAATAAGAAAAATTGAAATTGAGATCGTGGGGTAAGAACAAAGAAGGGGAATTCTGAGAGTGCTTTGAATTGTTAACAGCATTTATATTTGTAAAAATGAATCTCTCTAAAAAGGTGGAAGTGGCTAATAATCTTAAATCACCTCACATGGCACATGCCCCAAACCCTGATAACCTCCAAATTCAATTGCTTATAACCATTTTTGGAGCATTCCAAAAACTCGAAGTTGCTACACAATGCACGGAACTCTGGATTTAAAATTTCTGAAGCCCTTGATTCTTTTTTTTCCTATAAGCTCTTATATTTGGAAAGAAGTCACAGTGTAGTCTAACCCCGGAAGATCAAAATATATTGAACTTTTTTTGTAAAGATGATAACAGCCAAGAAAGCAAAACTTGAAGTGAACACGATGATGAAGAGAGTAAAGAAAGGTAAAGACAATGCTGAAGGTGGCATTCATAAACGTCCCAGCGCCGAAGGGAGAGGCTGTGCTTGAAGAAGAAAAAGTCTGCTAGCCAAGGTAAGACAAACTAAGACGGGTTGGTGAGGATACTCTGAGGCACAGAAAATTCAATGTTATCAAAAACCTGAGCTCAAGTTAGGAGAGACTGCAGTAAAGAGAAACTTCCCTCTTGCTTCCGTGGTTAAAGGGTGACTTAGAGTTCCTGCACTATTTCATTAATATACAAGTCGAGTGTTGCTAATATCCAGTGGGGATGACAGACAGTTTTACTTTGTGAATTTCTGGTTTCTAATGATGCATTTGAGTTTTATTTTTTACAGCTGTCCTTGTCTTAATCCTTTACTTTTTTTCTCCCTGGGGTTTAATGGTTTCTAGTTACATATCAGCATTTTAAGCAGCATGTCACCCGTCAGGCAGCGCATGGCTTCAGATGGTTATGGCATTTGGGTCACCACTAGTTCTCTGGAAGGACAAGCGCTCCTGTGAACAGCACAGCAAACTCCCTCGTATGATTGGAACACGGCAGCGCAGGTTCAGGACACACGCTAGAAATACAACCAAATGCCTTTTGCAAACAGCAGCTCAATGAGGATTCCTGCCACGAGGCAAAATGCTTGGAAAGTTACTATGCGCTGGCATCACTAGGTTTGGGGTCAGCATGCTGAAACCGGGACTCATTATGTTCCTACCATGCCAACTTGGTGCAATTAGCCTAACAGGATAATTTCCTGAAGCCATATGTTGATCTTTAGGGGAGGGAAAGCTTCATACGCCTGATGGCTCTAAGCTCTGACTGGCATGTCCCAGCTTCCAGCAAATTTCTGTAAATCAGGATAACACATAGCAATCAGAGATGAGGTCGGATGGCCAGCCTGGCCAGAGAGAAAACTTAGAGCAGGGTTATGTACTTGTTGCAGAGTGGGGCTTTTTCTTTTCTTTCCAAGGAGGGTTTCAGACAAAGGTCATAGGGGTAGCACTGTGTGTAATGCTGTTCCTCCCCACCCCGCCCCCACCCAAATCAAATCAATAGAAGGACCTAGAACACAATAAGTTATGTTCCAGGGCTGCATGGCCTGTATTCCCATTGGAGACCTATCAATGTGAACTAGCACTGTTGGGAAATCTCCTCAGCTACCCCTGTTAATCAATACCTCTGTTCATTATACAGCTTTGATGAATATGGGTAATGATTGGGTGCCCAAGAGTCATGTGACTAAAAATAACTGCTCCTTACTGAGGATCAATAGATTTTTCCCCCAGTATTACTTCAGGCAATTCAATATTCTCTGCTGCCCCTCCCCAAGCCCCCACCAGTGTGATCCTCTCTCGTCTTCATTGATAGATCAGCTCTGGCCTCAGAGCAGCTTTATTAAATTAGTAGCACTTAATCTACTGTCATAGTGTCAACTGACATGGGGCAAACTAGCAGGCAGCAAGCCTTCCAGTGGCTCAGGAGAGCAAGTTGCCACAACCCAGGCAGTTTTGATTAGCTTTGTGCCAAGAGCTGTCTTCATGGGTGCCTCTTCACTAAACAGGAGTATTTCCATCATTTAATAGCATTTAAAACAACTTTTTTTGTTCCCAAGGAGGAGGAGGAGCTATTTGAGGGAGAATTCTTGCCAATTACAGACTTATTATGACAGATGAAAAGATCGTAATTATACTTGGATTCCCTGCAGAAGTGCCTTAACACATCCATGACATCTAATAACCACATGCCTCAATGGAGGCTGACTTTTCCAAAGTTGCTTAACCTTTCATTTCTTTGCCGTCACACCAAAACCCATCTATGGGTGCTCAGAGAAATCAAGGAGGGAGACTCCATCAAGGCTAGGTGGCTGACATCCCTGATGCTTTGGGAGAGACACTCAGTGATAGCTGAGCCTGGGTAGCTCCTTATTGGGGGTCTGAGGGGTACAGGCAGCCTGTCCAGAGGCCTGGGGCCAGGGCATCGCTCTAGAGTCCAGGTAGCTTAGGTGCCTTCGTTAGAGGCCAGGGAAAACTGGACAGGTGGGTAAGACAAGCTGGGGAGATTTGAGCAGATATGGCCCTGCAGATAGAGAACAGAAAATACTAAATTGAAGGGGCGATTTCAGCAAAAGTTATAGTCTTGTTTAGTCTAATTTTTAACTTGGATTGGTTTAAGAAGTGGGGGTGATATTAAACACTGCTGAGTCAAAAGCATCTTTTAAAATAATTTCAACTTTTTTCTTAGATATAGGGTGTACATGTGCAGGTTTGTTAGATGGGTGTATTGTGTGACACTGAGGTTTGGGGTACGAATGGTCCCATCACCCAGGTGGTGAGCACAGCACCCAGTAGGCAGCCTTTCAGTCCTCGCGCCCCTCCTCCTCTCCTCAGTGTTTACTGTTCCCATCTTTACGCCTGAGTGTGCCCAAGGTTTAGCTCCCAAAACGCACCTTCTCTATGCTTCATCCCATAGTCCCCGTGCAGGACGACAGGAGGAGGAAATGTGGTTGATTATGACATCTTTCCATCTGCCAGTTTTATGTCTAGATTATAACAAGGACAATTTGTGGAAAGCTGCTGCCAAGAGACTATAAACTGAAAGACAAGCATTCAGTCTGAAAAAATATGAAGTCATTATCCTGGTGGCTGCTGTCCACCAATTTGAAAGGGTTGGGAAGAAAATTTATTTTTGAAAAGCTCAGGTGCAAAGACACCTAAGTTCTTCCTTTAGTCTTCTTTTCCTCAAAAGAGCAGGGGCACAGGCTTTGGGAAAAGGACTTCTGGAAAGTCACAGAAAAGGCATGCCTGGAGGGATAGCTATGGGGAGCAAGATGGAGGGCCGTGTCTGCTGTGCTCCATTGGGAGTGGCCAGGACCTCTGCAGCTCTGACCCGGCTTCGCCATCTGAGCCAAAGATGAGCTTGGTCTTCCTGAGAAATCTATTAAATAATATAGTGGTTCAGTCCAAATAGGAGCTTGGCTCTGAGTTCACCAACAAGTGTGCTTAAATAAGGTGAATTACACTGTGAGCTTAAGGGCTGTTAGGTGTATTTTGCAAAGAGCTACTGGAGTGTGTGGAGGTTTCTTGAAATCAAAAAGGTAAGAAGAGATCAGTGACTGATAAATCTTTAATATAAAAATTGTACAAGAATTTTGATACAAATTACAAGAGGTATTTGGACAAAATATGAATAAAATTCCATTTACATCCCCAAACCCTTATGCATTTTATGCAAAAGACATACTGTAGGCAGTTATAGTACAGAAAATACAACCAAAGTAATAGCAAATTAAAAAATTTAATTACCTTAGACTACCAATAAAAACAAAAAGCAAAACAGAACCAAACAAAAATAAAACCCTTGTTCAAGGTACATACAGTATTTAGGAAGCTACCAACGTCACAATGATTGGATCAGGGCGATGCACACGGTCCCATCCCTTGGTGCAGTTACCGTTTGTAGTACAGACTTTGATTCTGTGGCAGGCTGATTGGAAGAGACTGGTTTTATGCAGATGAGAACAATAGAAACAAACAAAAAGGAATAAACAGCTAAACTCTGGGAGAGGGAGAGGACATATCTTGGTGAAAATTCCTTTTCTTCAAGATATTTCAATTCCCTTTGGCCACTTTTGCTGTCAAATATGCAGGCTGAGTCTAATACTTTTGTTACTGGAGACACACCAATGGGTCTGGAGCGAGTAAGAAAGGTATGTGTTCTCCCAGCTGTGTGAGGGATCTTGCTAGTTCTAAAAGGCCTAGTCCATCACCAGCAGGAGAGAACAGAGAACTTGCTTTCCCAGATCCCCAACCTGCCCCTTCTCCTTACCTTTGGGGAGACAGAAAAGCAGCAAGGACTTCATGGAAGAAGCCAGGCAGGGTGTGAGGGGAGTGGGGAAACGGGCATTTGCCTCACTTGGAAATCACGCACTGGTGTGTCAGTCATCCTCATACTGCTGAGTGGGCTACACACGAAAAGCCCAGGTCGTCTCAAGCCCAAGTCTTCTCCCCACTTCTCGACCGTCCTCACCCCTCCGACCTTCATGTACCCATGTTTAGCTCTCCTGCATTCTTTATACTGGCACTGGCAGGAAAATGGTAAGATTCTCTGCAGAGAAGCTGAACCAAAGTTTGCACAGGACAGCAAAAGCACCATATACTAGAAATCTTAGTCTCATCAGGTTAAGATATAACACTAGAACATCTCATTCACTTAATTCACGTTATGTAAACCCTGGACAGGGTAGAACACATATTTCCAAAGCGAAAGCGATTAAAACCAGGATGAGGAAGGCGTGTTCTACCTTCTTGTTCAAACACGATTTTTTTATTTTAAGGGGGTTGGTGAGATCCAAAGAGCAAAGGGTGGGATTGCGAAAGACAATGGAAAAGTCAGAGGAGATTAAGATACACAATGAGAGGGATGGATTACTCTGTACAAAAACATGCAAAAACACTCCAGATTGGCTACTAGATTAAAAAAATAAAAAGTCAGCCTTGGTTGATACATCTCAAGTGAACCTATTAACTCAGCACATTGTCTGGGAGTTCAAGAGCATCATACCTCATGAATCAATGCTTCTCACAGTGGCCACAGCACTGATTCACAGATGGGGTAGGGGATGCTTTGTCTCCTAGCATGGAAAAGGCAGGCAGTGAGGCTCCCACTGAAACAGCGCCGGGTCAGTTCACCTTGCAGGGACTGGAGTTTTCTCCCTTTTTTGAGAACCATATCCAGGGCCAGATGAATGGAGCTCTCTCACACACCCAGGGTCTCCCCAGAGTCACCTCTCAATCCTTGCATTCCATGACAGAAGTGGCCAGAGCCAGTTAATAATTGATGGATTTGCCATCTTAGCTGTGCATTATCTCAACATCACATTTGGCAACAGGAAGCCTTATAAAATCTTGGTATAGCACTTAGATACTCTCTTTTCAAGAAATATACTTTTAATACTATCTATTTCTCTCCATTTTTCTTAAAATACTTCTTTCTGCTCTTCCTTCCCTTCAAAGATTCTTTTTTTTAAAAAGTGAAACAAAGCATTAAAAAAACTATTACAAATGTCCTTAAGCATCCCTGTTATTTTCGAGTTAAGGGGAGAAAGCTATATCGGCGAGCAGAACTTGTGCAATTTTGGCAACTGGGTTTTCAATTAAGATTCTATTAAGATGTCCGATAAACGATTGTAATATATACATACTGAGGAACTTAAGTATCATGTCAACTAACTGCCTTTGCTCTAACCCAAGAGTACTTGCTCAAAGTGCTTTTCTTTCCAGTCCTCAGACTGGTTCATGAAATTATTTAGCGCAGATTTGTCAACATAGACCTGTTACATTGTCTATCTCTAAATCTGCTGCTTTTCTCTCCTTGCTAAAGTTCACATGGAAGATGATACCGATAGCTGATGTGTCTTACCTGGCTGACTAATATCTTATTGAAATGTGACTGTTTGTAATGGGGCCAACTATCTTCTGAGATGTGCTGTGGGAAGGTTGGAAGGAAGCATGGCATTCCCTAGTTCCAGAAAGACGACGCTCGATAGATCTTGCACTTCATTTAGTCACTATCTAGTCACTTTCCAACCATCATTTGAGTATTCCAATATACAAAAATAGCAGCCAATCCTGACACATTGTTTGGGCTCAAGGCATTTTGGAATATAACATTTTCATGTATTCTTCCTTTGTACCTTTGGTCCCCATCACTTGGTTTTCTAAAACTCCCTGTACTTCTACTTACCAAAGTTCTTCGAAGTGGAGAATTTACCTTTTACCCATAGGGTGGTCCTTGTTTTAATGATTAAAGTCAAAAGCCTGGTGCCATCTTTTTTAGATTGTCAGTCCAGTTGGACAAAATAAAAGTTAAACTATCATGTTACACTATGGATTTGGAGGGGTCACTGAAAGATACATTTGTACATCTAGATCCATGGTTTGATGCCAAGGACAAGAAAAAATAATTACCACTGTGTATAACCAGTTTACAACATGTACTTTTTGAAGGGGAAGAAAAATATTTGAATCTTTTCCCTACAAATTAGGGGGCAATATAATCTTACTTATGCCACTGACTTGCAGGAAAATTTGCTCTAATTATAGGGCCACATCCATTACTCTCAAAATGGAACTGCAATACTTAAGTTTTCAAAGAAGCAAAGGATGCTGTCACAGACAGCGTCTCTCTACTGACCCTTTATTTAAGAAGTCATCTTGTTACTGTCCACTTAATAGCTGGAGAGGGCACCGAGAGCCAGCCTTGGGCTTCCCAAAGACACAGCAGGTGTGTGTATGTGCTTGTGTGTTAGGAGGGGAGTACAACAGGGAAGAAGAGAGGAGAGAGAGGGAGAGAGGAAGAGAGAGAGGGAGAGAAAGACTGACTGATTGTGGATGTGTGTGTACATCAGGGAACTCGATGGGAAAGCCTAGCCCTTGTAGTCAATTTCTCCTTCACAAGGGGATAAACAGGCAATTACGCATCCTTTTATATTTGATGGCCAAGTGCTGAACTGGAAAGCACACTATTAGTTTGTGTCCCTTCAGGGCCAGGGCAATAAGTAGCCAGGAGAGCTGGGCTGAAGCAGAGAGGGTGTTGTCTGCTGTTAGTGTGACAGTCTTGTCAGCAGCGTTCACATTACTGGAAGGTAATAAAGTGACAAGTACGTTATTAGAAAGATATGAGGTGAAATTGAACTGAAGCTTCTTGCTGCTCAGCCCTGGCTTTTTTCTTTCCTCTTTTGTAATGGTCCACTATTTGTTACAAACTGAGCCTTGTCTTCATACCCCATATAAAAAAGATTTTTTTTTCCTGCAGTAAAGGTCAAATGAATTTACAACAACACTTTAGAGGAGAAGAATAAAGATAGTTTTATGACAACTATAGTATGCTGCTCCAAAAATATATATAGCATTATAATGAACAATAATGCTGATCCAATTCAGTGTACATGTAAAAATGCTCAGTTTTTTTTTAAACCTTCTGTTATTAAGCATTTGGATTTTTCAACAAATGCCAAAAAGACAGTATGTGACATACAGTTATTGCCGAATGACCACAGAAAATCATTTTGCGCAAGATGTGGGAAGGATGAGGATGATGAAACTACACAAGGAAGGACGGGTATGTGGGCAACAGTGATGAGAGATAACTCACTGGTCAGTTGTACAGCTGCATTTACATAGTACTGTTTGAAAATGACCATTTATGGTGAGCAACACTCCAGCCACAGGAAATATGCGACCGTCTGGGACAGATCAAACATGACCTTAGTACTAGCGCAAGCAAGACTACCACACGTGGTTTATCTCTGAGGGAAGATATGAAAAGAGAAGTTACTTGTTTATGTCATAGAACAGTAAATGAGCTCCCATTTTGACCAAGGTCTTTAGCCTAGTATTAATTACAATCATGGCTTTGTTGTGTTGCTACAGTGGCAAGCACGAGTGATGATCAAGAAAGGAATGATCCACGCTGGTGCCATTCGCACCTACTCCTCCATTAGGATGAAAGTGAGGTGTTACCACTGGCCTTTTCTATAGCCTCGCTGACCCCTGGCATCTTTCGGTTCTCAGGGGATTCCAGCAAGATTTCACACTCAAAAACAAAGCAAAAGCAACCAAAACCCCACAACTGTTGGCTCCTCCTGACCCCAAAGGAACTTCAGCTATTCCATGCAGCTGTTCTTGCTTTCCTAACCCCTTTCTCAGAGCCAACTCACCTGGTCATGGGAACTCTGCAGGTCACTAGCATCAATATGCTCTCACCCACTGCAAGGCAGAGCTATGCCAGTCTTTTCCCTCAAGCCAACACTTCCAGTGCATTCCTGATTTCCTTTTCTAGCTACCCCCAAACCAGGGCAGGAACCGACCCTCTACTTAGTTGTGATGGAAACACCGTGATCCCTCCAGTCTTTTTGGTATCTTTTATTTCCCATCTTAGATCCATCCCAAAAAAATAAACAATGAGAGGGAAAAGCAAAACCACCTAATTTAAATATTTCAAGTGTGGAAGAAGATAAGTGATTTCAAAGAATGAAATTCGTCTGTCATAATTTTAAAAAAGAAGCTCTTAAGAAAAGGGTGTGACCACAGGATGAAAAAGTTTCTTCTGGATGATTGATTTCTTGATGATAGCAGATGTAGCGTGTCTTATGACGGTTGAATTTTATTTACTGTGTTAGTCAATCTAACCCAATGCTAACAGACCAGATACAAGTTAGGACTGCTCAGGTCAAGCTGTCAGCAGTTAGCAGCATGTCCATCTCAATCTGGTGACTAGCTTCTTAATGTTTTGTCAACAGCCCTCATTCTCATTTGCTTGGCACACATCTGGGGTGTGTACAGAGAAAGGGGAAAAAAAGGTCACATTGTATGTAGTGGGAACCTAGTGCATAGTTTCTCCTGAGTAAAATGAGGGGAATGCCTCTGGAACAGCCCATTCTTGATATATTCAAAGATTTTTTTTTTTCTTCCTTAGAGCAATGTATACTAATGGGGCCGTTAACCAGGTAAATGCCTTTCTCCTCTTACTGAAAGGGCCTGAAAATTCGTGACCAAACAAGTAACACTATGAGGACAGTGGCACCATTGTGCCAAAAAGGTTTTAAAACATGTTTGCCATGTTGAAAAGGAAAACGTTAACACCTTTAAAACTTTAAAAGGCATCAGGCTGAACAGGGCAGCTGGACTAAGATTTGGAATGAGTTACACTGGGTTGACTTATTTAAATACAATTAATACCAGAGCAAAGAATGCCAAGGATTTTTATCACACTTTTAAACCAGATTACTTATTATCTATCCTTTTTCTTTGTTTCCAAAGCATGCAGATATTCCCGAAAGCGGACTAAACCTGATATTTACAAAAACATAGTTTTAAATGATCAAGACAGTAAGTTTCAACATCAGCTAGAGAACATGCACAGTCACAGCGCCTAATTTTGTACCTGTGATAAACTCTGGCTAAAACCAATCACATGGGAAAAAGCTTGTTGGATAAACATCTAAATCACTATTAATTTTCAGCCAGCGTAGAATGGATGTGGCTTGAGAGAAACTGTTTAACAACAAAAAAATGAAAAAATAAATGAGTAGGAATGGGCAAGATGAAGAGCTCAATGACTACAGTGCTCATCTCTTTATCCTTCCTGTTTACAAATAAGCCGTGGGATCACCATCTTAACTAGAATTCTAGTTAAGTCAAAACACGACACGCAGGCACACACTCAAGAACAAGCAATACTTTGGGAACAGAAGAATTGTACATTTTATGATTTTCCATTGCATGTACTACATCCGTCCACTCCCCCGTCCCTTTTAAGCAAATACGCTTTATATTGGAAAATGTTATTTACTCATTTAGAAGGCCACCGTAACGACTGGGCACTTGAGGCACAAAAGTAGTAGCAAATAGGGGAGATACTTAAAAAGTGTCAGCTGTCCAGGACTTATTGCCATTTCTCTGACAAAACACAGGTGAACACATCCATGTTTCCAAGCAAGGGAAACTCTACTTCTAGAATCTCATTACTTCTGGACTTTTTCTAACTGGCTATACACATTAGCTTGGTTTGCAGCAAGTAACAAACATTTGTTCTAAGCCTGGTTCATTTGCTGATGTGACCTGCTGATAGCTATGTAATTCACTCACGAGGGCTATCTGACCTTTTATTTGACATTAAATTAAACAGACTAAACATTGCTGTTGTACAAGATAGCTTCTACTAACTCAACTGAATGTAACTTTTCAAAGTTGCTGAAATAAAAGTGTGTATTTATTTTCATAAAACTACATGTAATCTAAGCACACTGCAAAAGCCAGAGTTTCTATGTTTTGTTGGGATATTAAAAATATTTTCCCACCCTTTTGGAATCTAATCATTTGGTAATGGGGCAACAGCACAATACAGAGAACGCTGAGAGGACCAAAATGTTTGCAAACAAACTTTCATTATTCTAGTTCAATCTTTCACAAACATACTGTACAGAGTCTTATATGGTATAAAACAAAGGAAAACATCTCTGTCTATTCAGTTTAACACAACACCAAAATAAAGCAATTAAGACTTTGGGGAATTCAAAGGTACAAGAAAACAAAAACGGTTATTACTAATTTCCTCAACTTTTTACCATAAACACTTGTCATTTAACATAGTGTTTGGATATAGTTTCTTTTGTACGGCAAATATTTTGGTCTTTCCTCCCTGTAGAACAAATGAAGAATTAAAATGAACCCCATAGCATCCTCCAAAGGAGGTGAAAAGATAAAGCTCCTAGACATAGCTAGCCTATCTTTAAGAATCTATTGTTTCTGAAATTTTCACAAATAAAAATACTGAATCCCCAACTAATGATGCTTATTTTGGGAAACAATAAATACTGTGAGGTACAATAAATCCTACAGGAATAACAATAACAACAGAAACATATTAACAGTTTCCTTTGGCAAATTTAACGGAAGTGAATGCTGATGTGAACACAGAAAAAATAATTACAAAAACATGAAAAATGGAAACGACATGAAAGTTAAAACAAAGGGGTATTTCTAACTTTAGACTGATGAGAGAAATGTCTGAGGCCATTAAATGCAAAAAAGAAATACATTCTCTTTAAATTATTGTGTACTGTTCGACAAAATATTCCTTGTTTATCTCTTCCTTTCCTCTCCACTTAAAAAAAAAAAAAAGGAAAAAAAAAAAAAAGACAACAAACCAGTCTGCAATGCACACCCTAATGGTTTTGGCTGCAGACTGAACTTGAGTAAATATCATCATTTAGTCAGTATGTTGTGGTAGCTGAGGCTGCCGATGTGGTTAACCAGCTCAGGCAACATGTGTAAACATCGGAAACAAAACAAAACAAAAAAGGTTTGGAGAATAGTCTCTCTCCTCTTTCTCACTCTCAATTGCTTGGTTTCAGGCTTGCTTTCATTTCTCTCTGACAAATCGTGTGGGGAAACACAAAACACTAAACATTGAGAGATCCTAGTTTAAAATCCCCTTCTTCTGGCTTTTCAGAAAGGAGTGTTGCTCAATTCAAGTTTAGCACATGTTTTCAAAGCTTCCAAGTACTGCTGCTGTTAAATGCCTTTTGATTTTGTCTACCAAACAGGCCTGAATTATAGTACGACTGCAGAATTTGCAACAAATTAGACAGCCATACAAGAGACCGACCCAGTTCAGAGGATTTCTTTTGAAAGGATAAGGGTTAGGGCCTTAGAAATGAGTGTTCAACTCTTTTACTGTATTCATCTTTGTTCCGTAGCGAGTAATTTGGGCTTTTGTATCCTGAAATATTATCCTGCCTCTGAAGAATAAATGCCTTGGCTGTTTCACACCACATAATTTTGTTTTCCTTTTATGTAACTTAACGTATAAGCAAGAAGGATGCAATGTTGATTCTAATAACATTCGGCACTTGAAAGAATCACCAAGTGTTTTTTTAAAAAGCGGTTTTCTGGTGGCCGACAAATTGGCCTGTGGTTATGTTGAGTGACTAATTGTATTTTCTTTTCTGGAAACTTGTGCAAAGTTGGCAGTTTTGTGTTAACACTAATACTTTGTTTGGCATTTGTGCCCTATACTGACCAGACCATTTTTATACAAGTGAATTTTTTTTTAAAAAAAGACACTTACTGAAGTATGGCAATAGTTTAAGGATAAAAAAGAAGCATGGTTATTACACATCCCCTTGTAGTGTATGAAAAAAAGTGCATGACAGGATTTATGTACTAGTACAGGACATTTTAAAAAATCAGATCTGTGCTGTAAAGCATGCCAGCACCTCTTTACCACTATATCTAACAGGTAGTAAAAACAAGACCAAGGTTTTTTTTAAAAAAAAAAAAAATGTGCATTAATGCTAACATAAATGAATAGAGCTAGCCAGCAAACTATTTTTTCCTGCATATCTAACAGCTGGATGTAACTGTAAAAATTAAACAAAAAAGTTAAACAACCATCAATACAATTGTTTTACATCAATGGCCCCTCAAGGCTAAATATTTACAGGTGAATCTGCCATGCTTTAATTGAAGATTCTTTCAAAACCTTAAAGTTCACAAAAGACAACTATAAGAAGTTCCTTTTTGTTTCTTTTTTCTTTTTTTTTTTTTCCCTTTTATTTTTGCAGGCAACAGTCATGGGTACAACAAATTGTCTCTTTGGGGAAGACCAAGAATTATTCTGTCAAAACTGGGGCTAGTTGCACACTCTGTGTGTGTGTGTGTGTGTGTGTTTAAAGGGGTACTCTGTTTTCACCCTTACATCAAAGATCCCACTCCTTTCCCAAAACTTTTATAAAGGGAAGTGAAAAAAATTCAAAAGCACCTAGTGTTTATCTTATTTATCTCAAGGAAATACGTGTGTGTGTATGTAGCCACAGAGCATACATTAATGCACACACACACACACACCCCAAGTACATAAGCGCACACTGACTATGGCAGTTCAAACACGTAGGCCATCTGGTGAGAGCTGGCATTTGTAGTGTCCATTCTGAGACTAATCTACTGAAGTGAAGGGAATGTTTTTGTGGAGATTAGGGTTCTGACTGTGCCGATTTCGGCTTCGTACAGAGGAAAACATCATATTGCAACCTGGGACTTTGCACTTGTGCATTTCTCGCAAATGCACGGTTTTGTAGTGCACTCTCAGGGTCCCCTTGTTGCTGTACATTTTGTGGCAAATGTTGCACATGATCCCACCATTGCTCCCAGACAAGCTGCTGAACATAAGAGATCCTGAAACTTCAGCCCCTAGGCTGCCAGGGAGGGCGGGGGCCTCGGCCTTGTGTGCTGACTCCCCACTGTCACTCGCCCCATCAATGTCATCGAGAAGAATCCCCTCGTCACTGCCTGCGTCGGATTCTCTGGAGGAATGGATGCTGCTGCTGGACTGGAGGCTGGAGGTGGTGCTCAAGTCAAGGACCATGTAGTCCTCTGCGATGCCTCTCCCATACCCGTTCAGGTGGGAGTCTTCAGTCCCTGCGGGAGAGGAGGCGTCTTCCCTGACATCGAGCCCCATGGGGTGCTGGGCACCATAGATCTTCACCAAAAATTCATCGCGGAGGTCCTTGCTAAGGGAGGGCTGCGATGAGTCCAGGCCCATGTCATCGAGTTCTTTGGTCAACAGTTTACGATGTAGGTTTATGTTGGCACTGTGTCTAGGAAAACAAGAGGGAAGGGGGGGGTAGGTGGATAGGGGTTGGGGAGGGGTGAGAAAAAGGAAAGCATTTTAAAATTGATTCAGCTTTCACTAGGTATCAAATAAGCACATTCACTGCTAATTACACCATTATAAAAGCAAGCATTCTCCTATATCCTCAGGATCTGGGAGTTTAGTGGTGGTGGTGGGAGGTGCAATCAGGGGAACTTTCCATTAACATAATTTTTATAAGAGAGGAAAATCTGTCAATGGTAGGATGAATGCAAACCCATGCACCTTTTTCTCAATGATTACTGTTAGTTTTACTATGTAGCAGCATCAGCTGCAGAGAATTTCATGGCAGAGATTTTATAATATATATTAAATAGGATAAAAGAATAGAAACTTTCTGCTTGTCTAAATGGAACAGTCTGAATTTAACTAAAAACAAGAAAAAATAAACATCTTTTCTATATAGCACACACTGTATTTTGAGGTATAGGAAAAATTCATTTTTTTAAAAAGTAGTCTAGATAATTTAGATATAACTTCAAAAAACAATGAAATCTTCCTTCTCTACCCTCCACATTTCAAGCTTTAAGGAAAAACAATAGCTTAACAGATTAAGCAATTTGAAATAGGGTTATAGACTGTCTTTTAACAACACGAATGCCTTTTGTCAGAATGATTTGGTAATCCCAGTTAAATCTAATAATAAAATACATTTACTTTTTAGAAGTATGTGCATTTTAGTGTCCAAAATATTTTCATCGAGTAATTCTACTTTAAAATTTAATTATTTAAGACAAAAACTGAAAAACAGAAACTTTTTTAAAAAATAAAATCCACCCACCTTTTTAAAAAAAGTCACACTCAACAGAAAAAAAAAAAAAAAAAAACCCAGAGGTACAAAATTAAAACACAAAAAAAAAAAAAAAAAAAAAAATCAAGCACAACAATAACACAGGGTTCCTCTATTTTAACAACTGGAACCCATACTTCTTAGACAAGCAAAACTTTTATTCTACTCACTGACTGCTTTGCTTGTATATATATATAGACAGGATTTGTCCCAGAGAATCCACAGGGACATCATGATTTACAAAGCCTGATATGTTATCATCTATCTGGAAACATTGTCTTTGTATTTATATCCCCCACTTATTTTTAAAGTGCCCTTGGGCATATACCTCTCTCCACCTGCAAAGGCTCACATGTTCAACAGTACCTAAATTGAAGGTTACCTTTCCAAAAAATAAACGAACGTATCTACAGATAAATAAAAGCTTCTCAATACTGGTGGAAGCTCTACAGCTTGGAGAAGTAATTGTGATAAGAGAAATGACCTAAATGGCTGATATAAAGTTCAACAGACCTCCCGATTACACTTAAAAGTATGGAAGACCAAAATGCGTCATTCCATTTGGTGGCAAACACGGTTGATATTTCCTAGAGATGGTTGAGAGGTATGTGCCTCAGAGACAAGAAAGGTGGGGAACACTTCTCCACCTTTCCACACAAGACAATATACAGCACTCTGGGTTTTAAGGGGCAGAGGGCAGCAGCCCTCTCCAACTGCACTTAGGAAGGCTGAGCTTACCTTGTGACAATAAGATCAGCTTTCTAATCTTTTGCTAAATCGATCACAAAAGAAAGCAAGAATAAGAGACAGAGAGAGAGAGAGAAAGAGAGAGAAAGAGAGAGAGAGAAAACAAATTCACATTCTAGACATCTGGTTTTGAAAAACGTAAACAATAAAATAGGGATTTAAAACGTTCTGATCACAAAATTATTTTCTGTCATAAGCGATCATCCCATACGCTGTCTTGATGATTTTCAGATCAGCTGTATAATCCAAAAATCATAAATCAAATTAAAATAAACCAAATTCACAGCATCATCATCATCCACAAATGAGTTTTAAACAGATGCATGCAGTGTGTGGGTATGTGAATGATAAACAGAAGTTGTCCCCACGGTCCCTGCTCTGACACAGTAATTCCCCGTTTCCTTGGTGTCAGATGGCAGGTGACTCCAAGTGCAGGTTGCTAAGCAAAGTGCAGGAAATGCCTACTGTGAGGTCTTTACTCTGACATGTGGGTACACCACCAGAGTTATTACAAGAATGTGGAAGTAGAGTTACGCTATGCGCTATTATTCTATTGATAAAACAATCTGCCAACTATATGCAGCTCACGAAATCCTATCCCTGTTTATTATTTTTAACACCCTCCCCCTTTCTTAACTTCACGAGCACACATTTTGCGATGACTGTAATCTAGAACTCTGTTGCTTCTCACACATCTGCAGTTACCACTTCCTAGGTTCACTGCTGAGAAAATAGCAGCCAGACACACAGCAGATGAATCAAGACATACTGAATAAGGAAGAATAAATTAACATTGAGAAAAGGACACACTGATCACCCAGATGGACACATCTTCTCTAAGATGACTTGTGAAATTACACATCTCCACCAATATGTTACCAGGAAGAGATTTTCTCTTCATTTCTCACTTACAGCAGTAGAAATCTGTAATCTAATTAGACGATGTACCAGCCCTCAATATCTGTCAACCAAACGATGTGCAGAAATGTGTAGACCAGCTCTGGCACTCTGTTCAACAGTGTCCCTTTTCCGCTGTCAGCAGTACTGTTGGCCTCTGCTAATATAATTACATTGACTTTTATTCAATTAAGTGCCATCCCTCACTTTAAAAAAAAAGCTACTTTATCAATTGATTCAGGTGTAATGCAATAATAAAGATGAACTCATGGCAGTGCATTAGCTCTGCTCTTCATAACTTCAGTACACGGGTTCATTCATGGTAGTCGATTTCCATTATGCGACCACAGTTCACAAGAATTGATTCTTTTATGTTCAATTCTTAATCTATTTCATTTTTGTTTAATAATCCTACTAAATGCCGTATGCAAAACACTTGAAGTGGAGATGGGAAGGATGGACTGAGGAAAGTCTGCTGTTCACTCTCATGATAGTGGGCTTGAAGATTTTCTCACAAACTCACACAGTATTCCTAAGGTGGAAGGAAGGAAAGCACGAGAAGGAAAACAGACTAAAATTCTTTAGAGGGTACTGATCCTGCCCAAGAGGTTAGGGTTCAGTCTCCACAGAATGGACAAAAGACAGCACTTGATTTTAACAAAGACCTATTGTTGGATTCTTGAATCAGTCAATCCAGACCATTAGCTGTCATAAAATACTGTCCTCATGAGATTCAAAGACCTAGGGTTAATAGCAATTTGAGGACTATTACAAGTTTATCAGGATCAGCAAAACTGAAGAGGTGAAAAGAAAGGGAAGATGGAATAGACACAGAAAGAACTCTCACCTACTAATAATCAGATGTAGAGAGAAGACCCTAAAATGGGAGGAAGGCCAGAGAGTGCTGGAAACCGGCGGGGAGACTCCCTGGCAGAGGAAGCCATACTCAGTTGTATGCAACAATTGGAACAAAGAATCCAACAAGGAACCAATTTTGAGTTCTCCAGTGATAGAGATGGTTTTTCTACAAACAGATTTAGTGTTCTGAATATTTATCTCTAGGAAAGAGGGAAGAATTATCATTAACAAAAATCTAGACTGTATCAGAACATCTTATATTCTATAAGAACATGAACAGCAGAAAGGTTTCTACTTGTTTTGATTTGGAAGGCAAGAAAGAAACATGAGTTCACAGGTAGAAGGGATAAGGATTTTGTCTTAGGAAGTGCAGTGGTAATCATTAAGGCAGTGGTCCAAACCTTAGCCCCAGATGTTCACTTTCAAGAACATAACTAAATCTTATTCAATATTATGTGCCCTGCACATGAAGTAGAATACTCTGTACAGAGGAGGTACTTAAAAGTACATTAGTTTCCCTTCCATCAATAATATGCATGAGTCTTCAGGAAGTATTTCCCAAAATACACTGTAGAAGGGAAGAAAACAATGATCCCAAGGTAGGACTCATGTAACAGAATATCCAAGGAAAGGTGGTGGCGACACTACAAATGGTGATTCTGACGCTATTAATACCCTAGTGTGTTATAAGGGAATGCCACAAAATTAGGGCATGAAAAAGCCCTGTAACTTGGGCTATGCTTGGAATTACAAATGCTTCCTTTAAACCTCTGTACTCTTTCTATACTGTGAATTTACCAAAAGCTTCTTAAAGACCAAGATCACCTTTAAAAGCAAAAAGTTATAAAACCTTGGACTGAGGGGAGGGTGCTGCAGAACCAAACTTCTTTCTTCTTTGAAATGCTGAGTGGAAGTACTCTAACTGGACTAAAGTGGACTACCAGTCTTTTTCTGTTCCTTTGATGGAAACTTTACCATGCAACCACAGAAGACATGAAATTCACCAAATGTAGTCAAGTAAGTGCAAATGCCCTTCAGAAAGAAAGCAAGTCTTGCCTTGGATTTCTCTTTTCTCATCACATTAAGTTAGATTTAATGTGATGTCTGGTCCATAAAAATTAAAACTAAAAACAAAAACACTATCTAAAGAAAGTGTTTTGAGGTTTTAAACTTGACTTTAAGATACAGGGAAGACATGAAAAAGAAAACAAAAAACAAAAAACAAGTTGCATCACCAAATTAGAAAATAAGACTGGCAGTCAGAGACTGAATAATGAATCAAGCTATAGGCTGCACAAAGTGTCTTAATTCTTAATCAGATTTGAACTAGTCTAAACTTACTGAATTGAAACAAAATACTTGATAATTAATTAGAATGCCTCAAGTGAAAAATAATTGAGGCCCCACTTTGGATTAGTTTTTGCCTTTATTTTCCAGCTCAACTCTGCTGTTCAACACACACACATTCCCCAATTCTCAAATGATATTGTGCAGAATAATCATAATAACATATACATAGCAGATACCATATGCATGCCTATTTGTTTGTATGTATGTGTCTACATACATGTATATGGGGAGGGGGGAGAGAGAGAGATAAATTTATATCCAATCTGGGTAAGTCTAGATGCTAGGGTTAAGTATATTTTGGGACTACTGAGTCAACAATACTTTTGAGTAGAAATGTAAACCTGCTATCCAAATCCACAGAAATGAAAAATTAAAACTTCTGCCTCTCATTAGTCCTTTTCTTATCTGGATTGCTACAATACTATCTATTACACTTACCTCAAAATTTTTGTATTATCATTTATTAATAATGAATGCTTATGGCTCTGTGTACAAAATGATACTTTTGACACTATACCTTTCTGTAAAATTAGTAGTTGTTCTACAGGTTATTATTTAAAGATTCCGTCCAAAAGATCTGAAAACCATCCCCTAGCTCAGTAAGAAAATTCAATGTGAAATTCTAGTGGGTAACACTCAAAAAGCCCCAAATGTAAGGAAGTACATATTAAATGCAAGAAACAAAATCTAAGCAAATTCTTGCAAATTAAAAGTATGAAATTCAGTCATTTCAACCCCTTTCAATATAAAACAAATCATCCATACTGGTCACGCAGGCAGTTTCCTCTACATTCAAATTATTCACTTGAAGATAAGCTCCCACCAAACTCTTTAGGGGTTTAGCTAATTTACTGCACAGATATGGCACGTCTGTTGTAATAACAGGTAGGATGTATTGGGGTCGACCATTTATCAGAATTAGACTTCTTTTCTCAATTCACAGTGAATTATGCTGCCTACACGACTCCCCTCTCTCAGAGCCTGCCATCCCCGTATGGCCCCTAATGTGGCAGGCAAACAAAATTGACAGTCTCATCTTGTCAACAAGGGGCGATTCTCCTGAGAAGCCATTTAACTTTGCAGGGGAAGCAATGTATTAATGTGCTTGTCCCAGGAATGTTAATCATCTTCAAGCTTCCGATCTAACTTTGACGTGAACGAAATCACCAAATTTGTTTACTAAATGAATCGTAATATGCTGATAAGAAAGCATGACATATATGGAAAAGCCAAACAGATGGTTTGTTTACTCCACTTTGCAACTTTATAAATGTTGTAACTCTGAAGACGTTAGTGAGAATTATTGGTTTGTTGGCAGAGGCAAACATGTCTTTCGCATACTAAATCTGGCGCTACAGTTAGAAAACAATTTGTCATTGCTGTGGAATGCATAAAAAATGTTAATGTAGGGATGGCATTTGGGAAGGCAGATTGGTAGATGGGAAATGTGTATGCTGGATGCTCAGGTTAAGTGTAGAATTGATATCCAGCAGCCCCATTCCCTAACCATTTTACTTTTGAGTTGTATCTGACACATCGAGGCTTCTCAAGGGTGCTGATTATTCAATAGGTACCTGTTGCGCTGTAATGTGAGATGAGTGTTACACTGTGAACAGGATTATGTTTTCACAGCATTTGGAAGTGTTCTCAATCAGGCAGCTCATATGGTGCTCAGTTTACTACTATTGTTGGGTAAGAAAAAGCAAAGCCATGAGCCCTGGCATCTTTTAAGGACTTACTGAGAATAAATCTGAGCTTTAATTTTGAGTTTTGTATTTACCCTGGACAAATTAACCCTCAAGCTTTCCATTCCTTGTTTTATATAGTCTGACTTATATAAAGATTTTAGAAGATATATTTCCAAAATAATAGGAGCTAATTTTTACAGGCATGTGCCACCACACCCAACTTTTTTTTTTTTTTTTGGTCAGCATAGAAGGGTTTTTGCTATGTTGGCCATGCTGGTCTTGAACTCCTGGTCTCAAGCAATCTGCCTGCCTCAGCCTCCCAAAGTGCTGGAATTACAGGCGTGAGCCACCACGCCCAGCCTAAAATGGTTAATTTATGATCTTCTTAAAATACAACATTCGGGATGCATGAGTTCCCCAAGGGAGGTGACGGTATTTTGTAGGACAATCAATATTATTATTTAACTATGGCTTTATCTAGAATTCTGTGTTGAAAATGACACTAATAAAGACACCTGAACAAGAAGAGTGAGCATAATCTAATTTACAACTTTGATTAAATGTCAAAACTACCAGCCAAAAAATGAAAACTTCATTTAACCAACCAGCAATGCATGTATGCTACTAAATGTTTTAGTATTTAGAAATGGATGATTTTTGTGAAGTTCGTTTTACTTTTTATTTGCACAGGCAGAGTCTGAAATGCAGGATTTTGTATTAAAGAAGTACTTATTCCCTCTTATGTTATTAACCACTCTCAACATCCTGGTCATAGAGATACATGTTGAGACTACCACTAATCTTGTGGGATTTCCTGGTGTATCACCACACAGCACTGAACTTTTTACCCAAGAAATGAGAGAGCAAAGTGATCTAAAGAAACCACTGAGTTCATCTTGCTGTCCAAGGATCACTTTGAAGCAGGAAGCATTAGCAACTGTTCCAGCCTGGTGCTTATATCTCATTTGAAACATCTCATTCCTGACCAACAAAGAAAATTTCAATAAAGTACTTTTACTGATTTAACAACAGTGAGCTCCTGGGAATGTCAAAGTGCTAAGCCTTTTCCAAGGAGAAAAGAAATCAGCAGCTCAAATATAATTAACCTTCCATTCTCAATGCAAACTGCCACGCATAGGAGCTCTGCAGTCTATTAGTGAAGTTATAATGGCCAACAGGCAGAAGCAAAATTGGTCAAAAAGTTGGCTGCTGCTGTCATATTTTTGGAATTATGATTAATGACACTAATAATGTGGATGATTACTGATATGTGTATCTCCAGCAGTTTATCATATTGCTTTGGCTGCCTACGTCCACAATAAACAGGATGCTATCATTTACCTCTTTATTGAAGGCAATCCTTCTCTTGAAGGAGCATATTCTAATTACTTCGTAATGTTTTATGTCTTAAACATTTTGCAGCTCTGGACCTTGCCAACTGCTTCGTGTCTACCATTGATTAATTACTGAATGTTTAATCAAAATTTAGAAACTAATGTAGTCATTTATGAGCACACTGCAGTGCCAAAGTAGTTAGGCTTTGCTCCCAAGTTTGGAGAGTGTTGGGTTCAAAATCAAATCCCAGTCATGCATGAGGATCCAAGAATTTCACCTTGGGTGCTCTGAGGTTGCCAATTCCATCTCCACTGATGAATGGAAGGTAATCTAACTACAGGGTAAACAGCATCTTTACCTACCCTGTCTTCACTGGATTTCCCTTTCCTCTTTCCTCAGTTCCCTGATCAACCGAGCACCACTGTTAGCTGTTGCTGAGAACAAGAAAGTCCTCGTGAATACCCGTCATGAGAATATAGTTTTGAAGTGGTTAAACAAGTGAAAAATAATTTGCTGGGACAAATACATAAGTTTTTTTTAATGTGGATTTTTTATGGTACTGTCATACAACCATTCACCGTTGAAGTTAAGTGTTTTTTTAATACCATTACTGAACTGCTGAAATGGATGCTAATATAGCTTGGAGTGCTAATGTCAAGTCCTGGTAATAAAAAAGACAGACTGCTGAATGAAATAATTTCAAGTAAAAAATAGAACAAAAGTGCTCTCTCTCTTGCTCTCCACTTTTATTGAATTGGGACTGACTGAGCCAATTGCTTTAGAAGTCTGTAAAACACAATTACGAGTGAGCGAACTGACCCACCAGTGCCCCCTCAGTGACAGAGCAGACTAAAAAGGCGGCAGAGTTAGAGCGGCTCCCCTCCGCTGGGCATCAGACCTACAAGGCTACCAGCTGCAGTTCTGTTGTTCTTGGTGCCCAAATGGGTGTTGTTTTACTTACGAAATCTTATTTCCCATCAATGTGATAAAGTTACTTCATACATCACTCTCTAAGATGTAGATGTCTATTCTGGCAATTAAGAATGATCTGTCTTTTGATATTCTTATTTATGTGGATGTTTATGTATAAACACACATATACATTATGTGGATGAATTTAGATTAGAACATTAGCACAATTTTTGAATGGCTGGTAATAATTCAGATTGATATATGCAATAGCAATATTGAGGCACCGCTTACATATATTCTGTTAGAAACACTTGTCTTTTTTTTCTTTCCTAAGGTAAAGTCAAAATCAGAGCAAGCAACAAAAAGAATTAAACTAGAAGTGGGTAACATTTTCCCCCCCTAGTTAATAAAAGAACAAATAAACTCTACAAAGTACTAGAGTTAGGATCACTAACACTTTAGGCATAACAGCTTTTTACCAGGAATTTACAACTCCTGTTTTAATTCAAGCAGCTTGCATTAGGACATAAAATCTAGGTATATTTTAAAAGTGTAGTTTTATGTGAAATAACCGAAGAAAAATTGTCCTTTCCTAAAAAGTATTCTTTCTTCCTCGTCTCAGCTTGCCTGCCTCTCCCTCACACATGTATCTTGGCACTCAAGAATCAAAGTTACCAAATTCCTCTTTTATGACGTTGCAATTTTTTGGCAAGGACAAGCTTCTTTCCAATTCTGCCACATTCATTTATTTGAAGCTTGTGGGAGTCTTATGGCAAGCACATTATTTCTGAGAAGGCTGTAAAAAAAGAAAAAAAAATCTTCATTGCTAAACCTTGATTATGAAATTTAGGCAAAGAAGGTATCCCTTCCTCTTAGTACAACCACGAATGATCACTTACAGCAGAAGGGTTGACAGCAGCCTTTCACCTAAGACAAAACTGAACTTACCCGAGTTATACAAGTGAATGTTAATGTACATGTACGGTCTTACCACCCTCTTCTGGGTAGAAAACAGCCTATGTTTTTTAAAAACAGAAGATGGGCTACAAAAATGAGCCTCTCAAATAAATAGTTACATATAAGAAAGATTCATACCAATAAAGTCTGTGAGAAGGTCAGATAGATTCTGAGGGACGTGGAAATCAGGAAGACCCTTTCTAAGTGGTCTCATCATGAAAAATACCACTGGTGCAATCAATATGTGCATTCTGCTCAGATATTTTGGCCTGAATTTTCAAGATAATGCTGGCAAGAACAGTAGATTGTTCCTTTATGAGGAAGGTAAAAATAAGAGCTATATAGAAGCATTATGTATGTGCAACAGAAGTTATAATTCCACAAGAGACTTAATGTTAACTCCCGTCAATAGAAATTTGTAAAAATCTCTTTGCATCATGAAAAGGCAATCATTCATCAGCCATGAAGCTTTGTGGTCTATTTGGTACACAGTTCTGAAGACGGGGGAAATGACTGGTGTGGTTCTTGCAGTGGAGGAGTGAAAGGTCAGCAGAGGCTTAAATGAGCTTGTCTTGCATCCAGCTGGGCCAGCAGGAGGTCATTAGGAAGATCCGAGGCTCACTTTAGGCTTGACAGAGTCTCTCTCCATGATACAAGGAGACCGTTTTGCTCACTGCTCTTCTCCCAGTATCTAAAAAGAACCCCAGGGACAGGAATGACACTGAAGTTTATCTTACTACCAAAGTTTTGCTTGAGGAGGGCACAACTAGCAATTACTCAGGAGGGGGATTTATTTTGTGTGTTTGCTTCTGATGGAAAGTAATGGAGATAAGTACAAAAGGTTTATTCATCTGGCTCTATTGTGAAACCAAATGGAGTAGCAGGGGGGGAAAAAAAAAAACTCTTCCTTAACATTTAGAAGTCAGAGGATCTGCACAACTTCACGTTATAAGAGAATTTTAGAAATGGAGACTTGTAGTTTGATTGGCAATGAAATGAAAGAGCTAATGCTTTAAAATGTTCTCCCCTTTTACTTGGAGGGGATTACCACATCGTATTTGACAGCTAATTATATTAGGGCAAATATACTAATCGTTATCTTGAATTGGTGCTAAGTGGCTCATTTCTTAGAGGTATTACCTGGTGAAATCATGTGTATTTACTGAAAAGCCCTCCCTAGAAAAAGTTCTGTATAAGTTTCCAAACATAGAGAATCATGGAAAAAATGGATGTTGCTATGCTGAGAAGGTGGTAACAGGAGGTAGGTAACATGTTCTCGCATCTTCACCTCTGTTGTTAATGTATGCAGTGGCTCATCAGAGGTAGCTCATGTTAATTTATTCCTGCACACCTGTACAGGGCTGGAAGTCAGGTAATCAGACCAGCTAAAACCATACATTTCTGCTTTTTAGCTACAGCTACCCAGAGGCCTATAGAGGAACAAATTTAGTTCTGGAGACATCAGCAGGTTTTAATAAACCAAATACACACGTCTTCCTCCATAGGAATAGAGAAGGTTCCACATTTAGATGTGGACTGATTAAACTAGCAATCAAATGGAAAGTTCACATGTGACACCAATGGTTGCCTCATATTTATTTATAAATCACCCTCAGCAAAAATAATTTGGTCTTTAAATTTATTCATAGGGCTAAATCATCTTTCTACAACTTGAAGATCAAACATATATGCTTACCTTTCTGATAAAATTTAAGACAAACCTTGACAACTAGCAGCTACTACTCTAAGAAAGGAACAAAGATGGTAAAACTCATGTAGGATGAAAAAGAGACAATGACTTCTTACTATACAGATCACCTAGTTGCTGGGTACAAAGTCTTCATTTTAGATGGGATTTTAGAACTGCCAATCATTAAGACAAATATGAATAGATTTTAACCTATGAGCAAATGATAAGGAATATTAGGAAAGAGAACAGAGGGTATTTGTTATTTTTCTTCCTGAATAAAAACCAAATTAACTTATATGTAGGCTCCCCTTCAAAATGAGTGACCTATGCCACTCAGGTCCTGGGGATCAAAAATCAAGTCAGAGTATGAGAAAGGATGAAAGGTCAACTACACCCAGCTAATTCTGACTATCAGGCTCTCTTCAAGAAAATTTCCCGTATGAAGACGGCAGGTTCCAGGCCAGTTAGAATTTCCTCTTCCTAGGAAAGATTTCATATGTATACTTCATAATGGAGGGGCAGCCTCCTGTTCCTTAACAGAACAGCAGCTCAGCAGCAGACAGATCAAGGGATAAACAAGAAGGAGGAAAGGGTCTTTAGAGACCTCAAAATCGAACACTACACTTTGTTATCAGGATATACTTGAAGACTTTAGCAGTCACCTTAAAGCAGCAGTCCCCAAACTTTTTGGTAACCAGGGACCAGTTTCATGGAAGACAATTTTTCCACAGACGTGAGGGGGGGGGTATAGTTTTGGGATGATTCAATGATTCAGGCATGTTACATTTATCATTAGATTATCCTAAGGAGTGTGCAACCTAGATCCTTCCCGTGCATATTTCACAATAGGGTTCACATTCCTGTGAGAATCTCACGCCACCACTGATCTGACAGGAGGTGGAGCTCAGGCAGTCATGCTCGCCCGCCCACCACTCACCTCCTGCTGTGCAGCCTGGTTCCTTATAGGCCATGGACAAGTACTAGTCTGCAGCCGCGGGGTTCGGGACCCCTGCTTTAGAGCATCAGAGTTGTCTACAGAGAAAATTATTTACATTTCACTTCTATCACTCAGAATAAAAATTATTCTAACAGCTACCTAGTTACAAAGATGAATCACACTTCGTGTGCTTGCTCTGTGTCCGTGTGGAATGGTCCTCTTGGCTTCTGAATTTGTTAAACACACACTCATTTACAACTATATAGAAAAGAATAGATTTGATGCTGTTGCTTGGAATCTTCAGCCCTAACAAATCTTGCATGTGTCTCCTTCCTTCCTCTGTGTTACTTTACACAAACAGCATTCTTGCTTTTCAAAAATCTTCAACTTGATCTTATAAAATCTAGAAGGACCACCAACAAAGGACCTGGTAATCTTTGCTAATTAACTGCCAAACCTAAAACGTTAGTATTTAACATCTTTCTACTTCCCATCTTACTAACATGCCTATCTGGAGACCAAAAATGCAACTACCTCATGTATAACCACTTTGGAAGAAGCCCAGGCAGACCTGTGTAAAACTCCTCCAAGGTGTTCGAATCATGAAGAAGTCTGCTTTTATAAACAGAAGGAAGAGGGCAATTCTGTTAGCTTTATGACAGGAATCTTAGAAACCCTTAGCCCTGCACACTTCAGTCCCCACTCAAAATCCCCTCTAATGCTTTATTTGCACAAGGAAGACATTGTGGAGTCAAGGATGGATGAAACTGAGACTCTGGGGAGAGGAAAGAAATGGGTCTGAGGACAGCAGGATTAAAGACAAAGGAGGGTTTCTGTTTGAGAAGGTCTGTTGGCTCAAGAAAAAGGTAAGAAAACTTGTCTTAGCTTCACAGCAAATTAAAAAGGAAAAAATAGGGAGACAAAATTCCTGGGGTTCTTGTGACTAATAAAGTAAAAGTGAAGAGACAGGAGAAGGTAAGTCTAAGAGACAGATCAGAAATGTAATTCAAGAGGCTTTGTGAATAACGAGATTAAATCACAGGTTGACATTCATTGACGAAATGACAATAAAAGGCTGAAACAGGAATACAATTATGTTTCACAGTTCACTCTGCTGAGATGCAGGAAGAGGCAGGCACCCCAATGGCATCACTGGTTATTTGGTGTAGCTAAACTCATAACATTATGTTAATTCAAGTCATAGACTCAAACAAGATGAAAACTTTTCTTCAGAAAATATAATGTCAAAATTAAAGTATCAGAACTTGTGTGTTTATAACCTAGGATCAAAAGAGTTGTGTATTGTTAAAAAGCAAAATTTCAAGTAAGAATTTAAAAAGTTTCTATTCTACAATTTTTGCAATCTGCTTTTCCCTTTATCTTATGTGATAAAGCTCCAAACTGAAAAAGATTGGACACACTGTGATTTCACCCAAATGAAATGTATCAACTGTCTTCTGAAGCTTGCTATCTTCTGCGTGACTGAACACCCTGGGAGCACATCTGTACTCTTCTTCTTCCCACCTAGAATATCCTCATCATCCTAGATGTGGGTCTAAACTTATATATAGTTAGTCACGCACTAAAATCCTGATACCTACAATAAAAAATGAAGACTGAAATATTTTCCTGCTATCAATAAATGTTTTTCCTCAGACAAACCAATAAGCAGTACCTCAACAGTGCCTCCTTATGTGTTAAGACATACACATACGAGCACTTGCGTTTTCTAGGAATTTTACATAAATGAAGGCTTCAAAAGTTGGGTGTGTAGCCTTTTGGTCTCACAGCTATTTATTCCAGTGCTATGACTTGCAATATTTTCAGCAAACCAACTAAAACTGTGATAGGAATTCATGCAATTAAGATTAAATTTTGGCTTGTCTTCAAACACTCCATTTCCATAAATATTTTATGCAGGTTTTCGAGTCTTTTATTTTTGTTTAAAAAAATGCAATGCATTAACCTCATTATTAGCAGTGTACTATCTCAAATTTAAAAGAATGAGTATTGCTCACAACTTGGGGGAGGCTGGGTACAGTATTTTATTATTCAAAATATAGCCATCTTATCTGATATATTCTGGGACTGTCAATGATACCTTGGAACTGAAATAACATGACTATAAACCACTTTTACAGAACAAAGTAAATGGGGGTGGGAAAATCATTAAAAAATAGTTTCTCCTCAAAGCATGTTTTGGGTTATATAAGAAAGTTACTTATTTTTCTTAAAGATTTTGCTTTTCAAAGATTGGCCCCCTTTTATTTCAGTAGAAAGGAAAAAAATACTCTTCAAACTTTTATTTAAAAAAGGATTGATCTCCGAATATGAAGACAAAACAGAATATTCCAGAGACAGGACACTACTTTTCAGTGGTATGTTTAATGTTACTTTGCCAAAGAACTCTACGCAATTGACAAGCACTAGAATTACTGCTTACTAGTGGTGGCTCTGTAGAAACTTTCTAGTTAATTTAATGTGTTTCTTCCATTGATTTCCACCATGTTAATAAATTTTCTCTAAAATATTTTTAAAAGACAATGTAGAACCAAAAACCACACCTGATATAATGGTTGAAGAACTAAACTGGCCTGTGACCTGAGTCGGGCTGGTGGTGTATTATGTAAATGATCTGCTCATAAGCTTATCTCAACAAATGCAGGATAACCGCACTATCCTGCCACTGACCACCTTGATACATTCCATTTATATTACATTTTCTTGAGGATTAATAAAGAACTTTGTAGGTTTAGGACCAGCTGCTTCTGTTTAAGCCCAACTGTTTCAGAGCTGCAACTACATAGCAAGAGTGTGATGTCATCTGAAGGCTGGACATAATACATTCGTGCTGGTCCTCAAAGTATATGCATGCCTCCCCTTCTGTGAATAATCCCCATGGTAGACTACAGTTTAGAGATGTGCTCAAAGCCATTATGAAGTTAAGATAAAGAAACCCACACCACCATACCATTTTCCCACATCAACAATTACATCTGTCCCATTTCCTCCTGATATTTTCATGACTCTTAAAGAATTCAAGGACACACTAAATACTCATGTAAGGAATGATAACATTACTGGTTATACCTACGGAGATGCAGGCTGTCTCGATGTCCTGGACCTATGGTTCTTTCCATCCGTAAATTTCTGTTTCTATATTGGATAAATATGTGTGTATGAAGATAATATATTGATTTAATCAAAAAGCCACATGGCAAAGCAGAAATATAAATATATAAATATATATATAACAGAAGCTGCGGCTTCTAAGTGAAGGTTCACAGGGAAGCAGGGAACCGTGTACATAGTTAACTTATTCACACCCAGATGCATGAAAACACACACACATACATATACACAGAGCACAGAGAAAAATGGCGTGCATTACGGGTAAGATGGCACATGATTCTGCATGCTTAATCATCACAAGCACCAACTGCAACAATCCTTCATGAGCATGGCAGCCTAGCTATCACGTGATCACTGTGGACAATCTTTACAGTGCATCAAAAACATCTAAGTTGGATTTCTTTTAGTGTGAAGTCCAACATGACTGAAAACTGGCACCCTCCACCCCCAGCAGGAGCAGCCAATGGAGATTTACTGACCTGTCTCTGCTTCGGCGAGAGGGGAATGCAGCATTGCAACCAGCCACTGTGCAGACGTGCATCTCTTTCAAGTGAACATTCCTGTAGTGAAGTTTCACACTGTAGGAGCTTTTGAAACTCTTCTTGCACACATAACATATTTTGGGGTCTGGGCTAGAACACAGGTCACCTTCTGGGGAGAACTTTTGAGGGCTGCCATAATTCAGAGACGATGTAAAGCTCTCATGCAAGGCGGCCATGCTGGCACCCCCACCGTTGTACAGTCCATACTGGCTCATGTAAAACATGTCGTAAGTGGGGTCTGTAAATTCTTCCTTCACCTTGATGACGTCCTGGTGAGAGGGCTCACTGTGGTTCTCATCAGGCCTCTCACTATTCATCAGGACTTTTTCACTCACTTCGCTGTGAATGTGCTCATCCCCTTCCATGGATTCCTCGCCCAGTTTGGGCTCTGAAGACTCAGACTCGTTCTCATAGTCCCGCTCAGGCTCTTGGTCTTCAGAAGTCATGCTGTCGGCCCTCCTTATTTCAGTCCTTGAAATGCACCGGGTCCTGTTATGCTTAGAAAAGTCCTTCACAGACATGCCTGGGCTCATCTCCTCTTGGGAGTGACAATGATTGTCATGGCTCATGTCATTAACCACAGCTCCACCATCATTGGGGTCATCATCTTCATCATCAAACTCATCGGCGGTATCAATAATTTCCTTCTCAATCTTCACAGGCATGCTTGACTTCCTGGGCTTTTTCTTGGGTGCCAGGTCAGCACTGGGCTCATGGGTGGCCATCATCACTGCTGGCACTACTGGCTCAGAGGGTGGCGGGGGGTGCTGCTCTATGGTACCACTGGTTGGAATGATGGGACTGGTTGGGAGGGAGGTTGGAGGACTCACCATTTCCCCTGGAGTGAGTAAACTTCTATAAAATGGAGGAACTGGTTGTACAGTCTTTAGTCCAGAAAACACCAGCTGGCTAGGGAGAGGATTTTGCAAGACAGGGTCTAGAGGGGGAGTGGTAAAACCCATTGGGGGCCGACCAGGGCTTGTGAGTGCCAGATTTGATTTTGTACTTGCTATGACAGGGGTGGCAGCTCCTGAGGTGGCCCGAATTAAATCTTTATCTCGGTTATTCCTTAGCATAGGCATGTGAAGGCGAGGATTGGGGTTTGCACTGTGGCGATTGCGACTTCGGAGGGAGCTAAAGACCATGTTGCAACCTTCAATGGTGCATCGATGTTTGATCTTCAGGTGAACAGCATTGTAATGAATTTTGAGAGTACCTTTGTCATAGAATGTCTTCCCACATGCATTACAGAACACTCTTCCCTTCCTAGAGGCTGACCCCATCCTTCTCATCCGATGAATCCGGAATGAGCTTTTTGGGTGTTCAGTTTTAGTTAAATCACTGACTGGGGCAGAATTCTGAATGGGAGAGACACAGGCTGGCTCGGTTTTGGGCTCCACATTAGTAATGCTGGTCAGGGCATTTCTATTGGGTGTTTGATCATTCTTATAAGGTGTGGGAGAAACTTCGGATTCACTGCTCTCATTATATTCATTCTGAGTTGAAAGGCTGGGTTCCCGCAGCCTCAACCCTGGTTGCTCTAACAGTAGCCCATTTGGAGGCAACCCTAGCAGTGGCGCTGAGACAGGGTTTATGTACTGGAATGGAAGCAGAAATGCAAGGCTGTTTGGGATGTTTTCGAAGTGATGAATGCTGGAAGGATTGCTGTTCTCTAAGTGAGCAAGGAGGCTGGGACTCCTGGTGCGATTATTGCTCTCAATGAAAGTCCTTATATCTGAGTCTGTCTTTGAAGATGGTACAGCCACGGCCTGTCCTTCTTTCTCCTGAATTGCCATCAGCTCCACAATGGATTTGGTTTCTCCAAACCGCAGAAACTGCTGAAGGGTGATGATTTCCTCTTCTCGAGACATGATGGCCCAGCGGTCCAGCACCTTGCCAGCAGCATCCTAGAGGCCACATCAAAGAAACAACAAAGACAAACACAAAAACTTATTGATTGTGCATAATTATTCAATGCAACTGAAGGTGCTCTGTGTGCTCATAAAACACCGAGAGCAAGAGCAGAAAACAACATGCAAGCACTGTTAATAAAAGTCAACCCACAAAGCAAACTTTTCTGCCATGCAAATGTAGTAATTAGAGTCACAGTTAGAGAAACAGATTGAGTTTAATAATGTCAAAGCAAACAAAATGTAGACCACTGGGGCTCTGTGATCTAAAATGCCTTCAGTACTGCTTTTTTAACAACAATGATCTATATACTATGCAACTATTTAGCATATATTAGTATAAGATGTGAACTCCTGCTGTGAAATCCAATATAAATGAAAAAAATGGTACCTTAGTCCTTATTAAACTGTGATACTATAGGAAGGAATTAAGTACATTTTGTGAAATTTACTTCTTCAACATAAGCAGACATGACACTGGATTCAATGATGAAAATTCCTTTAAGTAGGAGTTATGTGAATTTCTGAATCAAAAAGATGAATAAAGTAGCATTACCCCTCATATCTTGTTACTAAACTGTATCTTTTTTTTTTGAATGGCTATATTTTAGTATCATTTAATAGCAGGCAATTTCATAAGGAAGAGTAAGAAAAACATCACTCATAAAAGGTAATTGTACTTTTCCTGAAAATTGGTTGTAATTCTATGATTCAAAGTTTGAGTTAGACTTAATGTATTTGACTTTTTATGATCTTGTTATAAATGACAGTCATAGATATCTAAAAAGTAAACATGTGATGGATTTAGACAGAATAAATGTGTAAAAAGTTGTCTCTCAGCATCCTCCTCTGATAGCAAAGGGAGTCCACAGAGAATACACATCAGTAATCACCAGACTATGTGTTGTTAAATATACATTAAAAAGCATTTCACACTTTCATTTTTGCTAGTAACTATGAGATTTGCCTGGAGGTAGGACTTTAAAATCCTGCAATGTAATGTCAGGCAATCCATTTCAGCATGGATTGAGAGAAATCTATTCAAACACTTAAATAATGACTCCATCACTTTCTAGGGCACCATTTCTTCCCATTGGGACGGCACACTTTGCATCCCTCTGTGAATGACACTTGCCCCAACCCTGATCATGAATTTAAGAAAGCACAGTATCTTCTTAAAAACAAAATGACAAGATACTTATTAATTACAAATGGAAAATCATAACATTATCATGGAAAAACCTAACAGACCCTATCTTAAAAGGGTGATCGAATTTACCACCATGAATGGAAATCACGCCATCATATACCGCTCGTTAGGACACACTAAGAAGGGCACAACATCACTTTTGTGGCATTCTTCTAATGATATGGTTTGGCTGTGTCCCCACCCAAATCTCATCTTGAATTGTAGCTCCCATAATCCCCAAATGTCGTGGGAGGGAGCCGATGGAAGTTAGCTGAATCATGGGGGTAAGTCTTTCCCGTGCTGTTCTTATGACAGTGAATAAGTCTCATGAGATCTGATGGTTTTATAAAGGTTTTATAAAGTTCCCTGCACATACTCTTGCCTGCTGCCATGTAAGATGTGACTTTGCTCCTCCTTTGCCTTCCACCATGACTGTGGGGCCTACCTAGCCATGTGGAACCGTGAGTCCATTAAAACTCTTCCTTTAATGGACAAACACACTGTAAAAACTTCAAAACCTCAAGCCAATCATCAGAAATCATCAGGCAAACCAAAATTGAGGGACATTCTACAAAACAGTAGATAGCACTCTTCAAAGTGTAAAGCTCAGGAAAGATTTATTAAAAATAAAGAATGGTTCCAGATTAGAGGGGACTAATCAAATAAAGTTGTGTGATCCCAGACCAGAAAAAAGACATTAGTGGGAAAATTAGCAACAATTGAATAAAGTCTCTAGATTAGTTAGTAGTATTATACCCATCTGAATTTTCCAGTTTCAGTCACTGTGCTTTGATTATGTAGAATGTTACACTAGAGGAAGCAAGATTAGAGGCATAAGGGATCTGTACTGCTTTTGCAAGGGAAAAGTCTCTCCTCAACCTGTGGACATAAAATTCTCTCTGAAACACTGCCCTATGGTCTGAATCATCACAGCTAGTTCGATTAAGTGGGTATTTGTCATTTACTTGAATTACTTTTTTAAAAAAGCCCTGATAGTTATGTGCCCCGCTTTGTAAGGCTCACTCCTAGCATCCTACCATTTTACATAAAGAATATGTGTAAGTACGTGCATGTGGGTGTCCATTCCTAAGAAAACTGTCAAACACATAAGGGTGCAGGTATATGGCAACCCCAGATGATCCTGAAGTCCTGCCATCAGCATTTTCAAAACCTCACTCATAGCAGTTGGTATCGTTCACATCCTACTTTTGGAACAGGGGTAACATGGAAGAATGTTGGTGCTATAGGTAAATAGAGAAATAATTTGTGATTTTTAAATAGATTATCTCATTTGACCCCTATCATAACTTCCAGAACTCAGAGAACAGATGAGAAATCAGGAGAGAAGAAAGCTAAGATAGGTTGTTAAGGTTGCGAAGATACTAATTTGAGGCCCAGGAGTTGAACACAAAAATTCTGACTCTAAGTTCAGAGTGTGTCAACAGTACTCAGTGGCTGTCATTCCATGATGCCATTTCTCAGGTAAGCCCATTGAGTTTGTGGTAGTAAAGAGCAGGACCTCTGAGGAAGTCTTTCTCTAGAATGTTATAATGTCCTCTTCTGTACCATCTTTCTTGTACCATCAAATCTACTCTCTTGACTGTCCTTTTACAGAGCCTTTCACTACAGATTAATTTCTCTGGCCGAGCTCCAATCTGAGCAACGTACAGTCATATCTTCCCCAGGTTCTTCCAAGGTAGCCTGTACCTAAATCTACATGTCAATGAAGTACTTACACAACTGACAGCCTCTGGTATTAAAATGCACCTCAGAAACCATAGCAACTGATCAATCCCACCCGAGGCATCTCATTTCCATCACCCTTCTGTCTTCTTTCTCCCAACAGTACAGAGCAGTCCCATATGGTTTCTCCTGGCCCGCCACAATGCTCGCTACTATTTCTAAAACTACTGCCTTTCAGACTGTCTTCTAGCGCTCAGTTGTTGTCTCTGCTAAAATGGAGTCTGTTACATTAAACCACTTGCTTCCAGTGAAAGAGATCCAGGTAAGTATGATTTAGAACTCTGATAGTTCCTGAATCATAAAAGAGAAGTTTCATTTACAGTGGTAATAGAAGCAGCAATTTATACTCACACAGATAAACAACAAAGCGTATTTGCAAACAAACATACTTAGGAACGGGACATACAGCTCAATAACACCAAACTAGATTCCCCTTGATAGTGCCATAGGTGTCCTTTCCAAAGAAGTCATCATTGGCTGGGTGTTGTGGCTCATGCCTGTAATCCTGACATTGAGGAAGGCCAATGTGGGAAGATGGCTTAAGCCCTAGGCAACATGGCAAGACCCTGGCTCTACGAAAATTAAAAAACTAGCCAAGTGTGCTGGTCCGTGCCTATAGTCCTAGCTAGTTGGGAGTTTGAGGTGGAAGGATTCCTTGAACCCAGGAGGTTGAAGCTGCAGTGAACCATGATAGTGCCATTGCACTCCAGCCTGAGCAGCAGAGCAAGAGTCTGTCTCAAAAAATAAAAAGTCATTATCAATTTGATCAAGAGTATCTAATTCATCACATTTATAAATGGAGAGACTGCAACAAGAAACAAATTGATCTTATACAACCTAACAAGTGTGCAAGCTGGATGCTAAGAATGGCTACCAGTTTTACTGTATCTTTAACCTGGTTGAAGGGAGTTAGAAAGCATCAAATGGAAAACAGAAATGCCAAGGTTTTTTCTGAAGATCTTTGTGATAGAAATAAGTATGTTTTGGTACTGTGATTCTGAAACACTAGTTTAAGACTCTTCTGTGAAGGTAACGACCTCTATGCATGGTCTATACTGCTATTCAAAAATGGACCAGTGTCAGTTGGATGGCTTTTTTCTTTTTTTAACTCATCTGCAACAAAAGTAACCATTTGGAAAATTTAGGACAACTGGATACTGCTACAACAACTAAAGTCATGACACATTTTTTCAGTCAATTTATGTTTATTGTATTTAACTTAAGTATGGGAAAAACTAGTCCTCCTCGCAAACAGTGTAAATGGTCAAACTTTACAAAAGTAAATTAGAGTTATAAAAAGAATTAGGTATTATTGTGGAGTAAACACTAATAAAACAAAAATTCAGTCTGTTAGGCCAGGATGAAGATCCCAACTACCAACCAACTCATGCTGGGCCACTGGTCTTCTGCATGAATAATATGTTAACATCAGAGTATATAACTGAGCTCTTGGCCCTCCATGCAGTTTTGTAGTTACTGAGTCAATTCTTTTAGGTTTTCCCATTTGTAGCCAAAGTACAGTGACTTTTAACCCTTCAGGTTGAAAAATGTTATTGACAAAATGAGGATAAGATTTACCATGTTAAGTTAAATGCAAGGTATTATTATAAGTGTTGATTTCCTGTGAAAATAACTGGCTATACTGTTAATTAAAAGTTGAGTAACACCAAATAATATAGACTTATAAACCAGTTTTACAGGGTTGAGAAAAAGTATAAAAGACTTAAAATATTTACATCTACACATTTGAAATAAAAAGACTTCCTTTTGTTGCTTCATTGGAACTGGTGATTATCACTCGTAGAAATCTGGCACCCTGTTCCTGTATGGCTCTGCCAAGTGACTTTTTAAAATGTTTTGTTGTAGGATCAAATGCATGGTTTAAATGGTTTCATTTGAGTCCTTTTCCACATCAAAGCAGTTTAATGATTTGTAGTTTTAAAATCAAAGTAAAAAAAAAGGTTGATTGGTTTCTCTTATTGGGAAAGAGGGAAAGTAGGGAAGGAACGGATGTGAAGAGATGGAAGAGAAACCAAATAAGGGGCTTTGGGATAATCAGACTGTCGAGGGACCTCAGGCTCAGTCCAACATGGAGCCCACCTGTGTTCATGGCAGGCTACAAGTTACATCACAGCACATAGGAAAACAACTGCTTTCTTTCTGTCCAAGAATGGAAATGAGGAAGAAACACTGCACAGAGCACAGATCTAAGGCCTCTTTGCTCCAGTAGTCAAATTGTTAAGAAATAAGCAGCCAGACAGGGTGACTCATGCCTGTAATCCCAGCAGTTTTGGAGGCAGAGGCAGGCAGATCACTTGGGGTCAGGAATTCGAGACCAGCCTGGCCAACACAGTGAAACCCCATCTCTACTATAAATACAAAAAAATTAGCCCGGTGTGGCAGAGGGCACCTGTAATCCCAGCTACTTGGGAGGCTGAGGCATAAGAATCGCTTGAACCCAGGAATTGAAGGTTGCAGAGTGAGACTCTGTCTCAAAAAAAAAAAAAAAAAAAAAAAAAAGAAAGGCAAAACAAGAAGCAAACACTGTAAGTGTAAAAGATTCAATTATATGTACTTATTTTCAGTCAAGTTTAAGGCATAATTTAAAGGAAAATACTCAAATGATTAGCTAAAAACTAAAAGTATTTCCCCCTTGATATAACTGTAGAGCTTTTAATTAAATGACACTGACCTGCAGGGACTGCTGACTACCTAAAACAAAATCAGAGTTTTGTGAGATGTGTTTATTTTTTCATGTCTAGATTGGCACAATGTGCTATCTTAAGAAATTATTTCATCATAACCACACTGGCAATTTATTTTCATAACCAGTTTCCTATTGTACTTTTCTAGTCTTTTTCCTTCTGTGTTAATTCAAATATCAAAGCAAGAGGAATAGGGTAGAAGGTAGGTAACTTACCGAATTTCAAGCCTACCTAGCTTAAGTATACCATTAGGTAAAATGAAACAGTAATTGCTGAATTAAAAATTGATGAGACAGTGCTATGCAAAACTGAAATCATAAATTTTACCAGGTTTTCTAGATGCTCAAGTCTTAGGGGTAAAGAAATTATGAGCTATCTATACAATGGAATAGTATTGCACAATAAAAAGAGTTAAGCTACCGACATACACTACAACATGGACGATTCTTCAAAAGCATTATGCTAAGAATGAAAGAGGTTAGACCCAAGGACATACATACTCTACTGTTCCAAGCATATGAAATTCTGGAAAAGGTAAGATTATGGGAACAGACAGTGGATTAGTAGTTGCCAGGGGCATAGGGTGGAGAAAAGGGACTGAGTGCAAAACAACACTAGGGAACTTTTTGGGGTGGTGAGAATGTTGTACACCACGATTGTGCTGAGGTTTCTATGGCCATATAGATTGTACACTTAAAATTGCTGGATTTTATTGTATGGAAAGTATACTTCAATGAAGTTGATTCAAAAAACTAAATCATGCAAATTGCTTGAACTCTCACACACATAACTCAACATTTACAGCTTTCCACTGTTATAAGCCACCTCACTCCTTGCCTCCTGTATTACAGCACGGCCAAATCACAGGTACACATGCTCCCATTTGCTCCTATTAGTGGAGTGTGCAAGACAATCCACTGTGACATGGTGAGTCAACAAGAAAATTCCTATTTATTTTTATCTAAAGGTGGTTTTTTTTTTTTGCTAATATCATACACACATACACACACACACACACACACACACAGTTTAGAAATAGCTTTACATATACATATATGAGGGTACATGCTCATATATTTTTACTAATGGGGTGTGTAATCATAAAACTATGGAGACTGCCTCCCTACAGAACTACCACCAATACGTAGCAGGCATGTGCTATGTACATACACCTTCACAGACACTCTATAAGACACTGATAATCCACCTTTGCTTGCCTCCACCTGCCTTTGTGCTGACCTCTTGGTTAGGTGGACATGTATCAGAATGCGACCCAGAAATTAGGAGATATATCATCTAACTTCTGGATCACCTCAGGAGTGAGTGATGGGCTCAGACCATTATGTCAGGTAATATGAACAGGGGCATTCGATAAACTTCTAGCTAGGGGTCAGCAAAGGGAAAACTCCTAGATCCCACATGTGGGTTGGAGAGAGCTGGCTCTGAGTGCTGAAGGCAGGAGTTTCAGGGAGATATTCTGTGGAAGAGAAACCTTTAAGCATTACAAACAGTTCTGAAGGAAACACTTATACATAATATGTGCAGTCCTCTTCTCTCTTTCTCCTGCTAGTTACCTGTTTTGTAACTGAGGTAGGTACATATGTAATAAGCAGATATTTCAACCTTAAATTGTCATTGTAAAGCCAATATTTAAACTCTTATTAGTCAAAAAGAGTTGACTGCTCCCTACTATTTCATTTTTTTCCCTTTTTTGTTACATTATGTTTCTCTCTCTAATTTGTAAGACTTGGCTTTCCAAAGTGTGCACGGGTCAATGTTGTGTGTCTATGTGCCTGCATGTGTGTGTATGAGCAGGCAAGATGGGGAGAAGAATAAAAATGGCCACACAAAAAAATTCTTATTGAAAACAATAGATTCTGGGAAGCATTTAGGGAAATTTTTCAAGCAATGTTGTGATAATTTCTGAGAAACACTTAAAATTATGTGGAAGAAGAACTTGGCATGTTTATTTGTTTTAGCAGATTTACATTAAACACATATTTCTTGCTGGGCACTGACGGAGAAAGATGCACTGCTAGTATACACAATATACATCACAGCAGTTTGATTGTGTAAGTAAGCAAAATTATACCGTTCTCTATTCACACAAAGCTCTTTTATGTGACTGTGCTTTTCCAAAATCTCGGGCTAATGTTTCTAGGAGGCCAGCTGGAACAACTGTAATATTTGTAGGCAGAATGAAACATACTCATTCATATATTGGTTGTACCAAATGGTTCAAATTAGAACTTTCTTTTTTTTTTTTTAATCAACATTTGTTTTGGGTAATGAAAACCCTACTCAATTTCCATGATTTGGAAATTTGTTATTTTGCAGAATTTCTCAACAGCATCACTTTACCTTCAAAATACAATGCTGACCAATCACATCCCTATTCTCCTTTCTAGGACAGAGATGCCCCATGAGCAAGAGTCTTCAGGGTGTGGCATGGGCAGAAAGAATGATTTCCAAATAAAAATTCAGACTGGACTTCACTTGTTAACATTGATCTATGTGAACAAATATGCTTTCCTCATCCACCCCAAACTGCCTTTGTCACGAAGTAAGTATGCAAACATTAGAGATAGGTGTATACCAGCTTGCTGTGATTACACAGCTAATGCTAAATGCAGTTCGTCCAGATAATAAAAGACTTAATTTGAAATATCTTTCCTATTCTTCCTCTGCCCAAGGGGACATGAATGCTACGGGAATATCCACCATTGGTTAGAATGTCGGGGCTCTCAGAAAACTTTGCATTAAAGAAGTTCCCATCAAGATAAATCCCTTATTAGTCTTTGTTAGCTGACATGCTAACATTAACATTAAAATCTTCTTCCTGTAAACACTGACTGCATATAAAGATTGATATTACAAAGGGGTTACTCATTACACACATGTGCATGTACACAAACACACACATGAATACAGAAACTACTGACCTTGACTCACTCTTATTATATATTACTCTCATTATAAATCAGTCTTATTCAAAGTGCTCCAACCTAGCGAATGGTGATATAATGAGGTGAGGCATATCAAACTACTTGCAAAAAAAAAGTACATAGTCAAAGAATGCCTCTCCTTGGATAAAAGTGGAAGTTTGAGGAGCATGGCCCTTGACTCTAGTTCTTAGAAGGAAGAAGCAACACAGCAATTTTATGTAACTTTGAAGTAGTGGCTTTGATATATTTTCCAGTATACAAATATTTATATTTTTTTCTGATCCATATTTGAAAAAATTTTCCCAATGGAAAGGATATATTTTTAAAGAAGTAATGTATTCACAATTTGAACAATATACCCTCCAAAAATGATCATCCCTCTAACAAAAATAACATAACCAAAATGCCAGGGCACTAGTTTCATGTGGGTCTTGTGATTTTTAAAACATATTGCTTGACATTTGTTTTTAAAAATTCTCTGTTACAGAATGTTCTTGATTATGGACCAGATAAGAATGTATAATTCATAGAGTACTATCCCTTTTTTCTTCAGTAACAGTCTATACAGCGTTTTTATTTTAAAAACAGTGATTATGATAGATCACTCTGGGGTTACAACATATTTAATCATAGAAGCTCCAGCTAAGCTCTATTAAAGGCCTGTCAGGATTTCTTCCTTGTGCTGAGGAATTTTAGCTTGTCTAGCTTAAAACCAGCCATATGCATTTCCTCTATGGGCATTTGTTTGCAAATAAATAAAGCAGGTGCCTTGCTTTGCCATATAAAAAAATTCAAAGGAGTAAATTACTTTCTGCAATGTCTGGAACTGCACTTCAAAGATTCCAAAGTATTTTTCAAGTTACTTCGCTCCATTGTAAATCAAACCTGAGAAACTTCTACAGACACAATATATTTTAGTATTTAATAAGAATATCTTAGGAATAATTTAAGTTTCAAAATAGAAAATCCTAAATTCAGTTGATATTCCCAGTATACCAATCTTTAAAATCAAATTACCTATGAGTCCTTAACTTAAGCACAGAATACCTAGCCCTATACCTTTAGGCTAAAGCAGATTTTATATCTTGATTAGGCTAAATATAACATACACAAATTCGACCTTAGAGGAAAATAAAATTAATGTTCACATGTAAAGAAGAGTCGTATTAAAATCTGTAAGCCTTAATAAAAACCCAGCTTTACAATTCTATTATTCTACTATTGATGCCTAGAATCTGAACACATGAATAATTTTAATTAAAATGTTAAAACTCTTTTACTTTTAACCAACTTGTATAACCAACGTATTTTTAAAATATGTGTATATGACTGAAAGTATGCCTTTATCTGCAAGTTCCTGTATTATCATATATTCTGGATGTTTCCCTTGATGTTTCTGTCTGGTGCTGCTTATCACTGATGTGATTAGAGTCACTAATTCTTTTGGATTAACTTTGACTCCTAGTCAATTCAATGATCAATCAGTTCAACTAAAAAGTTTGCTTGAAAACTAGGGAAACTGCCCAAGGAGTCCCTAAGAGGTCTTGGAAACCCCCAAATCATACCAGTAGGGTTTGTGAAAATTCTGCAACTTGAAGATAACAAAATAAATGTTATATATCAATAAAACTATGTAAACAAATATCTGTAGTCTTTCGGAAATCTTTGCAGCTCCAAAAACTAGCAGTATTTGTATACAAGAACCTCACCTCAAACCCTTTAATAGTTCTTCACATGGAGATGATAACTAGCAGAGATTCTGGAGGGTACTTATTTTATACTTTAGAACAGCAAAGGAACCATTTGTGATACTTAAGGAAAACACTAGAAACAGGAGGAAACAAAGGGACAGTCCCTGCAGTGGCCTTGTTTTCTTGTCCACTCAGACATAAAGATAAAACCTTGGTCTTAGGACAGCTATAAATCTGCTTGCTTTACAATAAACAGAACTCACCAGAGCCCTCTCTGATATTTTTTCTTTGAGGTCTACATTTTCTAGCTTACCTCTCCTTGCATAACCAAAGTTCTGCTACTAAATCTGTAGATAGTTTCTAAATACTTGTTGGGGCTTTACAATTCTAAACATAAACGCCACAGTCCCTTGCATTTCCAGACATGCTTTCCCACAATGTCTGAAAAATAGCAAAAACAGGTGCAAAAAATTTTCTTTACATGATGATGGTGATTTTACACATCAAGGAAGGGCCAAAACTTGAACAATTCAAGGCTACAATCTCTAATCTTTGAGGTTTCATCTGCACAAAAAGATTACTGATATTGGTATAGAACTTCCAAAGCTTGAATGGATGATTCTACTTCACATATTATACTCTGAATTACTTTACAACTGAAGCTGATTGAACAACCCCAAGGAACTTTAACATATTCATTAGGATGTGAGGGAGTAGGGGGAGAAAGGGACAGAACATTCACTAAGCAGTATTCCATAAAAAAGTAAGGACCGAGTATTCCATAAAACACACTGAGGACTGAGTGTGTGATTGAACAAAAAGATGTATTAGGAGATTTAACTTTGTTCTTTTCTGGGTATAAGAATAGCCGTAGAACACAAAGATTAATTTCCTGCTTTAGCATTCATCAGGGAACAACACATTATTACTTGTAACACATACACAAGGCTGTTGATGGATCTACTTTCCTTTGATTGCTCAGATTAAATGTGTTCCTATAAAAGACACCCACACAAACACATGTGTGTATAATTATAAATCCACATAGCATTAATAGTTTGTGTTTCTGTATATTTATAAGCCACTATCAACATAGAGACTATATATTTTATTGGGCCACAAAAGAGAGGTGTTTGGGGTTTGGTGGCTGACTGAACAAATATAGATCAAAAACAGAATAATCAGAGTAAACAATCAATATATGTTACTATAACAAAAACTCAGAAATTCAAAATGAAAAAGGATAAAAGGAGAACGCGTACATTACAGAGCACAAGGTAATAACGGCGTCTGCGTGCCTTAATACCCTCTCGTCCCAGCAGTCCTGACTTTCTAAGCAGCCCACTTCTCCACATTAACGGTAGTCATTTGGAGAGCAGCAAACGTGCCATTAGAAGCACTTTTACAAGTGTATATTCATCCACCAATTAGCTTAATGTGGCCGCTTTCTGCATATTTTCTATCCAGGCTTGCACAAATCTTATTAATATTTCCCCCTAGCGCTTTGACAGATTACCTTGTCATTATGCATCCTGGAGCCTTTTAAACAATATGGGTAAACTACTGTTTGTGAGGTTAATGACAATTATCCCCTAATTACTGCATAAGTCACTCAGTCCACTTTATCTCATAGGCAGGGTTCTGCTCTGTGTATCTGCCATTGTGTCACTGTAAATGAATCTTGTATTGCTATGTTTATCTGCCATTGCCTTGTAAATTATACTGACAGAAGAATGAACAAATTACTGCATGTCATCACTTAAATACTACTTCTGAAATAAAAATAAAAAAGCTTCAGCACAGAGCTTAAATTTTAGTGGATCACAATTAGTAAAAACATATTTAATGTTTTATGTTGCATTTTGGAGTGATAGCTTGGAATTTAGTAGTGGAATCACAACAACGGAAATGGGGGTGAGTGGGAGGTGAAAAGTAATGAGAAAAAAAGTTAAAGGCAGGGCGGGGGGTGGGTGGGTTAACTAAAATTGTAATGCCAATATGATGACTTGAATACATTTCCTATTATTTTGATAGCTGATATGGCATTCTGGAAGTATTTTCCAAGGTTCATCAATTTTAAATCAAATTAAACGGGTTAGGTATAAGCCACACTCTTCAGCTGGGATCATTTTTTTCAGTGACTTATAACTAGTTCAGACATAAAACACAGAATCTTTGTAATTGAGAACAGATAATGTAATAAAGGCCACAGGCTAAGCCAATTTCATTGATGCATTTTTAAACATTATTAAACAGGTTCAGAAACAATGTTTCCAAAGTTGCATTTGAAATTGTTTAATAATGTTTACATCAGTGAAATTAGTTTAGGCCATTGCTGCATCACAGTGACCACATCTGCTCTGATAAAATTTACAGGGAAAATTAGGACAAAATGAGCATCTTTAAATAATAATTTAAAAAAGACAGACTGCATCAACTGCAGATAATTTAGAAGAATTTGTTTTTAATCTGAAATCTATGATTCTGCAGATTATCAGGTAAATAAATGTTTGTATGAGAACAGGAAGAAACATCTGGCTTCCTGAGATGACTGCCATTTATTGAGTATCTTAAAACATTTTCAAATGTAAAATATTACACCAACGTGGCTGATAACTGGCAAGCATAAGTAACAGGGCCACACCAATCTGAAGGATAGCTTTCAACTCTCAATTAATTGGGCATGCAGAAAGCTTGTATCAAATCGCCTTATGACAGCCACGGGTTTGTACAGAGAGGCTCGTAACACTGATGATAAAGCTGTTTGGTAGAAACATGCGTGTACACCATACAGTACCTCTTGGTGCACTTGCTGAACAGGCTGGAAGAAACAGCTGCAGCAAAAGGAAAGGGGAACATGAAAGCCAGAAGTTGACAGGCCTCGCCCAGGGAGTCTAAGCACAACCCCTTGGGGTCTGATCCCCAGAGAGTAATCTCAGTGTCTGTCCTGCATGAAAGCAATGCAACTTCACCTGAGCAGGTGCTGCAGGCAAAAACGGAAGCGCCATACTCTTTTCTTTTAGTCTTTGCAGTTAAGGGGACTGAGATGCCAGTTAAGACAGACATCACTGTGACAGCCAGTAAAGGGTTAAAATCTTTCCTGATTTATTTAACTATCTAGGCTATCTATGGATACAAGGCTGAGGAAAGTGAATTTCTAAATCATTAACTTTCTTTATCTTTTAAGGCTGGATTTCGTTGCCTTTTTACCTTTGCTAATGATATATCTATTTTGCAGCCTGGGGAAAATAAGGTGTGTTTAGGGGACACAGTTAACAGCGATAAACTCATGGTGTCACCTCAAAGAAGGTAAGCACCAATGGGATTTTACTGAGTTGGTGAAATCAGTGCTGGTTACAGAAAGGGGAGCAATCCTGGAAGGATCAATATACATGCCAAAAGGTACCTGGGTATAAGTTAACAGATGAAGATAGCCATTAAGAAAACAGCAGGATTTTCCTACCCACTTTAATCCATTTTCTACACACTTTCATCAAATTTCAAAAAAACGAGGTTGGGAATATTTCACTCCCCTTCTTAGCAAACCTTTCCTGGCTCCCTATTGCACACAGATTAAATAATAAATCCTCTTACCTGGCATCTGAAGTCCCCTCAATGTAGACTCAACCTGCATTTTCAACATTATCTCCTGCCAAGACCTCTGAAGCTCCAGCTACAAAGACTTACTTGCCATAAATGATCCTGAACACTACAAAATCTCACCTACTTCTGCACCCCTCTCCCTTTCTGGAATGCCCATTTTCATACTTCAAAGCCCACTGAAATTAACCTCTCCATGAAATGTTTCCTATGCTACCTTTTTCCTTCCACCTTCCCACTTCCATTAAGAATGACCTGCCCCTTTCGTGATCTGCTTGTATTTCAGTGATCTGCTTATATTTCTCTGTCAAGTAGGTCTCTTTATTTCAGGTTTATTGTCCTTGATATCCCCACTGCCAAGAAGAGTCAATGCTCATGGAGTTTATAAATGGTATGAATGTAGGAATTGGGAGGCAGCTTAGAAATCATCTAGTGCTATGTTTTGTCTTTACATAGGAGGAAATTAACAAGTAAGTATCTTGCTCAAGATCAGGAGGCTAAAGTGTAAGTAGCTGACTTGGGACAAGAATCTAGCTGGCCTGACCTGGTCAAGTGCTTTTCCTAAAAATGTAAACTAGTTCCCCAGGACCAATGGTGCAGGGTGGCAGCATCATTACTAGTGTGCTAGGGGTGGAGAACAAGCTAAGAATGACAGTTTTAGCAAAATGCATATATTTTAATCTTCGTTGTTTTTTACCCTGCAAGTACCGGTAAGTTACCTATTATCCTTAGAAAATGCTTTTGGGAATGAGATTACCTTTATGTGGTACATTTTCTTGATCAAAGGTAAATCCCAGTGTACAAAAAATTAGCAAACTGCAACACTGCCTCTCATACAGTTGGCAGTTCTGTAAAGGCCTATGGAGTGAATAAATGAGTTAAATGAGCCAGCTTAATATTAGACACAGAAATAATGAATCATTACAATTATTATTATTATTTAGACAGAGTCTCGCTCTGTTGCCAGGTTGGAGTGCAGTGGCGCGATCTTGACTCACTGCAACATCTGCCTCCCAGGTTCACACAATTCTCCTGCCTCAGCCTCCCAAGTAGCTGTGACTATAGGCGCCCACCACCATGCCTGGCTAATTTTTGTATATTCAGTAGATACCAGGTTTCACCTTGTTGACCAGGCTGGTCTTGAACTTCTGACCGCAGGTGATCCACCCGCGTTCGCCTCCCAAAATGCTGGGATCACAGGCGTGAGCTACCATGCCTGGTCATACCATTACAATTATAAATGTGTGTGGGCACATACTTTCTTCCTTCATGTTATCTTCTGCAAATAACTTTTTATATTTATTAATTCCTGAAGTATCTTCTGGTCTTTCCCTCCTTCTTGCAATTTCTAATTTCTGTCCTGCATCTGTTCAATCTATTTTCTAAGGAAACCTTCAACTCTAAGGATGTCTTTAGGGATCTGGCCTACAGATCAATGTAATCAGTTGCTCAAAAAGAACTATCTGAATTCTGAAAACAAAACAAAACTAAATCCAAACCTAGAACACATAAAGGCACAGAGGTCTGTTTTTAACTAAAATGCTATTTTCAGGCTAACAGATGGCTTTAAACAATACAGTCCGTGCTTGGTCTACTCACATATGAAATGGGATTAAAAGCAACTACCTGCTAGAGCAAAGAAAATGAAAGAAAAATACTAGTACCTACACGTTGCTGAGTCCTGACAATGAGCCAAGTAGGACGCTGGTAATATATATGTATTATGTTCATCTATACCCAAATCAGGCTTGAGATACTATTACCAAACCCACTTTACAGATGGGAAAACTGAGGTGCGCCAAAGTTGTTTAAGATCATAAAGTGAGTAACGTTTGAAGCTAGGATTCAAACAAGCAGTCTGAGTCAAGCAATCCTTTCACAGAAAGCACTCCTGCCTGCTCACACCCATCCAAACCCCATCAGTGTCCTCTACTGCTTTCTCTATTTCCCACTATTTTTCTGAAATCCAGGCCTGAAGAGTTGAGAGAGTTTCATATGCCTGTCTCTTTATACCTATTCTCCCAAGCTTAGTAATAGCTCACATTACATCCTAACTGGATTATTTTGATAGGTGCTCATTGTTCCCATTCACCCCTTTCATCCCACTCACATTCTGACTACATTCTGGTGTCAAGGTGCTTTTTTTGAAGCGCATCTCTGACAACGTTACAACTCCTTCCTTTAAAATAAACCTTAGCCAGGCCCAGGGGTTCATGCCTGTAAGTTCCAGCTACTTCCATACTCAGCTGAGGCAGGAGAATTGCTTGAACCCCAGAGGCAGAGGTTGCAGTGAGCTGAGATCATGCCACTTGCCCGGGTGACAGAGTGAGAGTCTGTCTCAAACAAAACAAAACAAAACAAACCCAAACAAAACAAACAAAACCTCAGTGGACCCCTTTGCTAAATGATTTAAGCATAAATTATTTAATGCTGTCATTTGAGAGCTGTCCCAATCCACCTTGCATGTCTTAGTTCTCACACAGACACTGACACGGTACCAGAACTAGAGAACTTTGCTTTCAGTGAACACACCATATACTCCCACCACCACCGTTTTGCTTATGCTACCTCTTCTACTTGGAATTCTGTCATCAATCTGCTGGGGAAGCATTTGTGGCCCACCTATCAAATGTTCTCTCTCTCTCTTGAATTCTGTGATCTGCTCAGAAGTCCCATTCTGCTTTTTTTGTGTGTTTTTTTATCACATTCTATTTTATATCTATGTGCCACATATAATCTCAGATAATCCCTTACAGTATAACCAGCTGAGTACAGGGGCTCCAAAACACCCATCTTTCTACCCCTAGAGCAGAGCTTGGATGGTACTAAAATCATTACATTTGTAATACAGTTATTAATATTTTTGTAATTTTAGGAGAGATAGGGTCTCACTCTGTTACCCAGGCTGGAGTGCAGTGGTGTGATCATAGCTCACTTCAGCCTCTGACTCCTTGGCTCAAGTGATCCTCTTGCCTCAGCCTCTCAAGTAGCTAGGACTACGGGCATGTGCCACCACGCCCAGCTAATTTTTTATTTTAGTTTTATAGTGATGGGATCTCCTTATGTTGCCCTGGCTGGTCTTGAACTCCTGAGTTCGAGTCTCCCAAAGTGCTGGGAGTACAGGTGTGAGCCACACAACACACTTTTTATGAATTATGCTGTTCTTATAACTAATTTGTTTCTGTTGAAAACTAACCACTTGTTACTTCTGTAAACTCAACTACCTTCTTTAGCGACATCCTTACTAAAAAATAAAACAAACAAAAACAGCCAGTGTGAGCCTAAAACCTAAGTTTTCCAGTGTCTGATTAGGCAGTCACATTTGAAAATGCAGATATCCAGAAATTTATATAATATACTCAGAAATAAAAATATGAATATTTTCTAATACAAGTAAATATTCACTTTTTCTGAAAATATTTTAAGACCTTGGTAGGGCCTATGCTTCTTAGTTCATTTGTTACAGAATTGTTTATACTTTTAAGGGCAAAAACTTAAATTTCCTCAAATGTAAAAATAAATGGCAATAGAGAAAAAGAGTGGCTATCTTAGAAAAACAAGTTGGAAGGAAAAAGAAATGCAGGGACTAGAGACTAAGTATGAGAAAGGGAGCCCCAAGTACAAATGTGGGATATGAATATACACTTAAAAGCTGATAGACTAGAGGCAATTTCCAATTGTGGGCAAAAACTGAATTGCCCAATGGTGAAACTGAATATTAGCACATTTAAAATACTTTAACCAAAACAATATGTAGTTGAGTCCTGGCCAGAGTTTGAGATATATCAGCATCTGCAGGTGGGGCAGAGGGAGAAGTGGTAGAGAGCATCTTTTACAGAAGACTTGGTAAGACTAAAATGGCTAAGAGAAAATAAACACACAGGTACATGAAAGGAAAGACTAGTTAATTTTGAATATATCCATTTAATTTTTAATATGGAGCTCTGCTCTTATACCAAAAAGAAAATACACAGAATGGGGGAGGAGGGGAAAGCATAGAAATAAAACAATGTTAGTGAATGGATATGAAATGTATTTTAAAAGAAATATTGGCCAGGTGTGATGTTTCATGCCTGTAATCTCAGCACTTTGGGAGGCTGAGGCAGGTGGATTACCTGAGGTCAGGAGTTTAAGACCAGCCTGGCCAACATGGTGAAACCTTGTCTCTACTAATAATACAAAAAATTAGCGGGGCATGGTGGCACATGCCTGTAATCTCAGCTACTCAGGAGACTGAGGCAGGAGAACTGCTTGAACCCAGGAGATGGAGGTTGCAGTGAGCCAAGATTGCACCATTGCACTACAGCCTGGGCAACGAGCAAACACTCTGTCTAAAAAAAAAAAAAAAAAAAAAAAAAAATTGTACAAGGACCTTCAGGAAGTCTAAGTTATAAAATATAAATGGCTCTCACTTATTTTACTTTTCACACCTATTAGCATTTGCTATTTCCAAATAATTTGTATTATAGCCAAATCTGTGGCTATAATGGTTCCATGGAATAAAAAAGCTTGTCTTGAAATGTACTTTTATAATTAGTAAATTGCTTCTCTCTGTGAACTACAATGCAATAAAAGAGCTCAAGCCACTGCTTAGGATCAACAGGTAGCTATTTTCTAAATCAACAGGAGGACTTTGTTCTTTACTCAACATATCTATTAGAGGAAGAAAAGGTACTATTAAATAACAACTACCTATCAAGGACTTAATGTCAGTTTAACATGAAATTAAGGTCAAAATTTCACTAGTGAAAAGAAGGTGGAAAACATTTCATTTTTTACTTGTAATTACCTATCAAGTCAGAAGGTAACATTTTTGTCATCTAATCTTCCTTTCAGCATCTGTTTTTATGGAGTCTGAAATAGACATTGCCTATAAATTCACATGTTCTATTTGCTCTATGTTCAATTTTTTTCAGAGTAAAGCATGAAGGTTATCCTACTGAATCAAAAAGGCAAAGTGTATGTGAGGTGAACACTTGCAGACAAAATCTGAGTCCTACCAGGCGGAGAGCAGCAGGTAAAGTCCCTGGTGGCCAGCAGCCACTCCTGCATCCAATCTCTGTCCTGTACTCTCTCCCCAAATGCTCTGGCGGATGTTATTTCCTAGCAGCACTTCTGCTTCTTTCTTGTCCTGATAAGGAAGCAAGTAAAGAGTCCCTGCAAATGGAGGCAGATATGAAAAACTCTAGCAAATTCTCTGCTGGTATAGTAGGGAAAGTCATATTCTAGATAAATATCCAAGAAGTGGGACAGTGGGTGGAATATTATTAAAAAAAAAAATCAAAAAATGTAACTCTAATTTTAGGTAATTTTAATTTGTTAACTCCTAAAGACTTTCCATATGAAAGTCAACTGTCACTTTATCAATAAGAAGAATTCTAGTTAGTACTGGTTTCTGATTATTACAATAGTAGAAAGCAGGGAAAATGTGTGCATATTATGTGGTGGGGAGAAGAGAGAGAGAGAGAGAGAGAGACAGAACGAACATTGTGTTACATCTCTCTCCTTTATCTCTCAGTTCTAGTGGTAGAAGAGAACAATAAAAGAATTTGCAATAATATATAAATATGCAAGAAGTGCCTACCTGATTACATTATATTTCAAGCATGTTCACTGACTAAACTCAATGACAAAATGAAGTAGTCCTTAGGAAGAAGATCATATGGAATGAGGGGTGTCAATAGAAAAAATTTTCAGGCACACTTTCTGAATTTCTGACTTTTCTCCTCATATGGAATCTTATGTAGGTTAGTTTTAACTACTGTGTTGGGACTCCAGGTCCCTAAGATTAGTCCCAGGATCGCAAGACTCACAGGACTCAGCATGTGGTCATACGCACAGCTAAGACTCACTACAGTGATAGGACACAAAGCAACATCAGCACAGGGCAACATGCATGGAGCACACTCCAGGGGAAACCAAGTGCACCCTTCAGTGGTGCTCCCAGAGGAGTCGCATTGGATCCACGTAATTCCTCCAGCATTAAATTGTGACAACAGGTGTGAGGTGCTGTCTACGAGGGAAGCTCATTTGCAGCTCAGTGCCCACAGTTTTTGTGGGAGTGGTCACGTAGACATGCTTTGCCTAGCATGGACCGAAATTCTAGATTCCCAGAAGGAAAGCGCATGTTCAGCATAAAGTATATTATTTACAGTGTAGGAGCAATGAGCCACTCTTTCGTCAGGTGAGGAAATGGTGGGAATACTCCCAAAATCCAAGTTCCTAGACGCCAGCCAAGGGCCAACCTGGCAAGCAGACCTCTCTAAAGAGGGCAGTCTCACGCCTGCTCACCCTTTTTTCCACACCTTCCCATTGCTGTATCCGAGGCACTAGCGTTTCAGATCTGCATCCCCACTGCCATCCAACATAAAGAGAGATTCTGTAATGGTGGCTCTAGGTGGCCTTAAGCTCAGCTCTGTTGCTCGATCCAGGAATGGGTGGATAGGTGGGAGAAAGAGGTAGAATATCTGTCTTTATTTGAGCATAGAGAGCTGTGATTTATTAGTGCCCTCTACAGTGTCCAGTTAGGTTGAATTAAAAAAAAAATAACATTACTGAAAACGTAGTCTGTCCTAAGGGGGAAAAACCCTACCATGATAAACTGTGCAATAACAGATACATGAGATTAAGGCTCATAGAAGCCAAGGGACTATGCTAGCTTCATTTCCTTTAGAGAGCAGCCATTAAATTAGTATTTAATATATCAAAAGTTATTTATTGGAAGATGCAACTAATCATTTCCCAAAAGAGGCCTCTGGTCCAGTAGAGGCTGGAAAAGCAGTTTTTGTGGTCCTTTTCAACATTTACTTCTAGAATTTACTTCTAATAACAAAAATCAATATTGGGATGTTAACAAATCACTTGGTTTTGATTTTATATTCAAATAGGGTAGAAAATCTTCATTGTTGTCTGAAACCGGGTTGTCAATTCGTGGCCTAAAAATATGACATATCCTACTTATTTATAGCAATCTGCTAGAATCCTGAGATAATTTAGGAAGAGGAAAAAATGTAGATGGCATTTTTAAAAAACAATCCGCCAACTACATGTAAAAGTGTACAAAAAACATTTCGTAAAGACCTATGGCAAGGAAGACACTGACCTTCAGACTTACTAATGGGCTATCACAAGTATGTATTACAGAGAGGGAGGTGTGATATACATTTGGCTCCAGTGAAAAGTAGTAACTACTGTTTGCTGAGCACTCACTATGTGCCAGGCCCCAAGGGAACAAGCACTTCATATGCATTTACCCCACTTAATTACTCCATCGATGACTCAGTGCACACATGAAGCCCTGAAACTACATTTCAGCTTAAGTCCAGCGTGAGGAGAGAACAATGAGCAAATACATGCACTGTCCTTCTGTTTAGTTTCCTGGTTTTAATAAGAGCACCCCTGTTGAGGAGGGATATGGCAAAAGAAAACACATTCTTTCCCCTTCACAAGGGTGAGGCAAGCACAGAAACCCTACAGTCTCTTGAGAATAACACCACTAATCAAGAAGAAATACTTATTTAAGGGGGGGAAAAAAAAAACCAATTATAGACTTAAATAGAAGCCAAAATATACCCATATACATGCATTTCCTCTCCCTTACGATGAGTCAGAATTCAGTGTCATGAATCGGCCTGTGTCCTAGCATGCATTTTAACGTGTGCAATCACGTTCTCCTATAGCATGACCTTCCTCCATCTCTGCAAAAGAGTTTCATGCTCACATATAGCTAGAGAAGAAACAAGAAACACAACTGAGGGTGTGCTTTATAAACAGCATTCAGGGAGTTTCCAGGCCTTTGTAAGTAATGCTCTTAGGTCACAGGTGTTGCATTTGTTTTCTGTGTCTTTAGGGTAAAGCTCTCTGCAAAGGATTTTACTGAGGGTGGGGGGTGGGATTCGAAGGCTCTGGGCAAAATGAAACATGGTGGTCTTTGATCACTCCAAGCCAACTTGGAAGAACACACCTATTTGTAAAAGTCCCTGATCCAAGAACATTACAATTCTCCACAGAAACACAAGCAATGCACGGCAGGAGAATGGGGACTCAGGACTTGGGCCCGAGGCACCCACACACATAGCAACAAAGAAAACAGCATGCAAACAGCAGCTGCACTGCCATACAGTGAAGACGGAGGCTGGTTTTTAGATCTAAGGTTGGAGAGAACAAAGACATCCCAATTAATCACAAGTTAGTCAAGTGGAAAGTTGGGGCTCACGCACCTTATCAACAACAACAACAACAACAACAAAATCATAGCACAATGCATATATTTTGGCATATATTTTTCATGTATATAAACCATGGATTGCACAGACTTCCTATGGCCACAGCTGCCAGCTACATTATCCCTTTCTGAGAGGGCTTTGAGAAAGAAAATGAAAGGGGTAAAAATATTTCCATCTTATTACCTAGAGAGGGAGAGTGCACGTGCAAGTGAGCAGACTATTGTCAGGTAATTTTTCGTTTGCCTTAAAGACTATTTTAATACAGATTTCTGGTAAATTTTAAGTCATCTAATACATATTTTATTAAAGTTGATAACAATTATCAAAGTACCAACTTTAAGTTGTAATATAGAGAAGTCATAATTTAAAAGGCAGCAAGGTAACAAGAGCAATAGTACATCATTGAAGGGAAATTCAGTAAAAGATCACTGTTACTACAAAGCATTGACCATCAGGAAAAAAAGGATTAAACTCTGGTTCTAACAACCCTCAAATTCTCCCTTCTTGGAAATAAGTGGAGGTAAAACGGAATAGGAAAAAAATCAAAATAAAATAAGGCTGGGCACAGTGGCTCACACCTGTAATCCTAACACTTTGGGAGGCCAAGGCGGGTGGATTGTTTGAGGCCAGGAGTTCAAGACCAGCCTGGCCAACATGGTGAAACCCCATCTCTACTAAAAATACAAAAATTAGCCAGGTGTGATGGTGCACGCCTGTAATCCCAGTTACAAGAATCACCTGTACTTGGGAGGCAAAGGTTGCAGTGAGCCAAGATCATGCCCACTTGCACTCTAGCCTGCGCAACAGGGTGAGATTCTATAAAAAAAAAAACAAACCAAAACAAAACAAAATGCAATCCTATATTATATGAGGCGTGGAGTCACAAAGTAGTGCTTCAACACCAAGTCTTTTACTTACTATGATGTGCGCTGACTACCCTAAGCCTGTTTCCCGGGTGTAAAACAAGATGAGAAATCCTTGATTTTTAGGGTTATTATCAGGATTGAATTAAATGACACAGCAGTACTCGTGAAAGGCCTCACGGAATTCTAGGCATATGGCAGGCACTCCATAAATGGCTGTTCATATAGATAGTAGATACCTGTGGCCTTAGCATAAACCCAAGTAACCGAAATCTTGATCCTACATCTAGAAATATGACTGTACAACTTGATCTACCAAGACGGCAGATAATATACAGTAAGTACCACAATAAACTTTTAAGGATCTTTTTAAAATTACATCAATACTCATTTTTAATTACTAGAAAAACTATACTTTGATCAGTTAAGGCTCTCTTGGTTATAGGTAAAACATGCAGGGATAAGATTCTTTATCACAAATAACAGAATAAAATTTCTGAACATTTTACATCTGAATGCCGCTCACTTGAATCAATAAGCCTTTGTTTAAAATGATCATTTTATATCCCTCTGTTGATCTGTTTGTTGGGGCTGTGTGTGTGTGTGTGTGTGTGTGTGTGTGTGTGTAAGAACAAGAATGTGCACGTGTGGAGAAACCAGGCGCTTCCATGTTTTTAATTAAAGTATGGCAGGAATCTGTGCTTCTCCAGAAGAACAAGTACAGAACTTCCTTCACAGAACAGAGAAGCCACTTGAATAAGGATTTATGCTGCGATTAGAGCCAAATATCTTTAAAATGAAGCAATCGCATAGGTTATTTTGTAAATATTTTATTAATCCTCTAAGAGCCTCCTAAGTGAGGCCTCACAGATACTTAGAATCTTAATCTGCTATGAATAAACGTTTCAATCCAGCGCCTGCATTCCAATGATCCAGGACTACGTGGTGGGGGAGTGGGGGGTA
>NW_012104076.1:2510820-2520222 GCF_000951045.1 Mandrillus leucophaeus
TAGGGGGTGGGGGGAGTTTGTAAGGAGGTTTCAGGTATCACAGGTGCAACTCCCTGTCAAGGCAGAGAGCACTGCGACATCCTATTTCACCAGGGACTGCTCGCTCCAGTGACTCAAGGAGATTACAAAAGTGCAACAGGCCTTGATGTCAGCTACGTGGCTTTACATACGTACTATGTCAGGGGCTCCCAACCTTCTGGGGGATTTATTCAAGTATAAGAGTTATTTTGTTTCTAACAACATCTTGCACCTGCCACTGAGCTGGAAGCCTGCTCACTTCTCATGTGCATGCAGTTCACAAATGCTGGTAGTGTTCTCTTCAGTATGAAAGTAAACAAACTCTTGCTTCTGCTTCCTAACAAATAATTTCTTTAATGCCTTTCCTTGATTTCATTCACACACCTCCAGTTGTAGACATACAGTTACAAGATGAATTCAGAGCCTCCTGCCTTTCATCACATGCAGTTCCTATTAACATTTAATGAGTGTCCATCGGCAAGTCTATGGATTGCTTTTTCCTCTGCCACTCTCTCAGAAATCCTCCTGCTGTCTCTGAGCTAACCCAGGATTTCTTCACTCATGTTCTTTATTTTTTTATAACTCAAAACCATCTCCATTCACCAGGCAAAGAAAAAAGTTATTAAAGCCAGTTAGAACATGACATGCCGACATCAATTCAATTTGGCTTTATTATAAGAATTAATAAAGTGATACATCTAAGAACAGCTCAGGAGCAATCTCCTGAGATTCTGCCCCCAACTTTTATATTGAGATAAAGCACCTATGCCTGTACCTTCTCTACCTTCTCCAAAGCTTGAATTAAATTTTTGCCTTTAAGTGTAAACTGGTGTAAAGTGGAAACCAAAACCAAATCTTATACCTCCTGTTGGCAAAATGATTAACACAAAGAGCCAGAAGACAAAGTTTGGAGAAAAGTAAGAGAAAAAAAGCCCCATCTAACACCAGAAAAAAAATCAACATAATGGAAAGCGGCAAAGGCACACACGAAGGGCTTTACTTGTAGGATACTTTATCAAGTTTCTTCCAGCTACATAGTACCTCTTCCACAACGGAGATGGCGGGGGAGACACAGCCTATCATCAATCTGCAACAGAGATCCAAAGACCAGGTCATTTTCTCCATTCCTGCTTATTGCTGGTCTTCACATTCTTCTCCTTTGGCAAAGAGATGCCCCTCCCTCTCTCTGTTCTTTGTTTTTGTGTATGACGTTCTAGTTATTTAATATTATGTCTCTTTTGTGCTCCAGATCCTGAATGACCCCAGCTGAAGTTTCTTCCCTTCTTCCAGGTTTGTTTGATTTCCTAGTTTTATGCCCAAATTTTAGAACTAGCCTCTTCCTTCTCCAGAACTGACCATTTCTGGGGAACTGATCATTTCCCCCAGAGCCCACCCATTTCCTTCTTTCCTCACATTACTCCACTGGCCTCTCTCTTTCCATTTTTACCACTGAAAGCAATGTTGTTCTGAAAGGTGTGCAGGGAGACTAGTAGAATCTAAGAGTGTGCTGACTGTGTGTGTAACTGGAAACATGCAGCATCTCACAGAAAATGAGACAGAAGTTAACTTTCAGGAGACTGAATGAGAGTGAATGAGAGCATGTTCTGACAACATTTTGGAAAGTTCAGAAAAATGACTACGTTGAAAATTTGCCACTGTGAGCATACAAGTATCTATTAAATTCTTGACTATCTATCCAAATGAAGAGAATACTTGATGCTATTTCACTGAACTGACAAAATTAGAACTAAATTTCCATTTGTTGCAAATGACAGTGACATATTAACAATGATAGGAGATTATTTTCTAATTCCTCCTCTGACTACAAAATTCACAACTGAAAAAGACAAAAATAGGGCCAGGCACAGTGGCTCACATCTATAATCCCAGCACTTTTGGAGGCCAAGGTGGGCAGATCACTTGAGGCTAGGTGTTTGAAACCACCTGGGCCAACATGGAGAAACCTTGTCTCTACTAAAAATACAAAATTGGCTGGGTTTGGTGGTGCACACCTGTAATCCCAGCTACTTGGGAGGCTGAAACAAGAGAATTGCTTGAACCTGGAAGGCAGAGGTTACAGTGAGCCAAGATCATGCCACTGCACTCCAGCATGGGCGACAGAGCAAGATCCTGTCTCAAGAAAAAAAAAAAAGAAAGAAGGCAAATATAAATGATTTAAAGTGGGAGGGGCTGGTAGTAGACCCTAATAGCTAACAACTCTTTAAGATCCTCAAATAAATAATTATTAAAAATGTATTTATTCATTTTCTCTCCAGGCTGATGTTCAGATGATCTGCACAGGACCGGCATGGCACACAGGCCAATGTCTGGACATCTGCTCCAAGAGCACAGTGTCTGTGCCATTCAGGTCATTAGGATTAAGATTAAATATTACTCATATTATTTAATATTTACTACTTTACTACTTAATATTTAAGTATCAAACAAGCCTGGAAGAAGGGAAGAAACTTCAGCTGGGGTCATTCAGGATCCAAAGTACAAAAGAGACACATTATTAAATAACTAGAACATCATACATGAAAACAAAGAACAAAGAGAGGGAGGGGCATCTCTTTGCAGACTGATGACATGTTCTGTCTCCCCCACCATTTCGATTGTGGAAGAGGGATGATGTAGCTGGGAGTTACTTGATAAAGAATCCTGCAAGTAAACCCCTTCGTGTGTGCCTTTGTCATTTTCCATTAGTATTAAGTATTTAAATACTTAATATTTAAATATTAAGGTTAAATATTTAATATTAACATTAAATATTTTCCTAAACATACCTACTTTCCTTTTTTCTCAGAATATTTTGAAAGTAGGGTCTTTAATTTTTGTCTCTGTATTTTTTTAACTATATCATTATATGGTGTGATGCAAGGTTTTTTTCAGAATTCAACTCGTATCTTTTCTACTTATCAATCCTGAAAAAGTTAAAACTAATCATGTTCTTCTTTCACAAGTCTTCCATCAAGATGGGTGATACCCATGACTGAACTATGATCTATATGCTTACACCTAAACAAATCTGTAAGTGATAGCTCCTCCTATAGCCTTTCTCAATGCTAACTTAGCCCTCAGGATGATTCCGTGAATTCTAACACATGACTTTTAATCATTTCACTCTCTTGCCCAAAATTCTGTGATGGCTCCCTGTCTTCCAGAAGAGTAGTCAGCAGGCCCATGATCAGTGACAAAATATGAGTACACAGTGCCACTCTGGTACACTTACAGGAGTAAGACTGAAATGTGTTAATAAGGCCGGGCATGGTGGCTCATGCCTGTAATCCCAACACTTTGGGAGGCTGAGGCAGGTGGATGATCTGAGGTCAGGCGATCAAGACCAGCCTGGCCAACATGGCAAAACCCCATCTCTACTAAATGTACAAAAATTAGCCAGGCGTGGTGGCAGGCGCCTGTAGTCCCAGCTACTATGGAGGCTTAGGCGTGAGAATCACTTGAACCCAAAAGGTGGAGGTTGCAGTGAGCTGAGATTGTGCAACTGCACTCTAGCCTGGGTGACAGTGAGACTCCATCCCCCACAAAAAAAGTGTTAATAACTGGTAGGGCCAGGCAACAAGGCAACAATCAACCTGAACAGATGCCAACATGCCATTACTGATTAGAACACCAGCCATAAAAACAATTATTGGGCCACAACTGTATACTGGTTGAATATCACGTTCAAATTATATACATGTACTTACAATACTAATATTTAATGCCTTATAAATATATTACACGTATACCATGAATATTATAAGACAAATTTAAAAAGATAAGGAAAAAAATCAACAGAAATTCAACACTTTCTTAATGTATCTCAATAAACTGCCTAAACTAGCTATCTAAAAAAAGTTCCACTTAGGAGATCACTAGTACAGAGTATGAACTTAAAACGCCTTCTCCTGGATAACAAGGTCTCTCATGATCTGGTGCCTGACCAGGTTCTTATGCTCCAGAAATCCTGATTCACAAAATCCTGGAACATGCTATCACTTCTTCCAATTTTACCCTTGAGTGGATGCTGTTCTGTTACTGTGTTTCTGAAACACTCCTACTCCTACTCCCTTCCTTCCTCCCTCCCTCCCTCCTTCCTTTCTGTCCCTCCCTCCCTCTTTCCTTCCTTGTTTCTCTCTCTCCCTCTTTCTATCTTTCTCTCTCTCTCTCTTTCTTTTGAGACAGGTTCTCACTCTGTCACCCAGGCTGAAGCGCAGTGGCACCAACACGGCTCATTGCAGCCTTGACCTCCTGGGCTCAAGTGATCTTCCTGCCTCGACCTTCCAAAGTGCTGGGATTACAGGCATGAGCCACCATGCCTGGCCCTACTCTCATTTCTTGAGTATCACTTCGAATGCTACCTACTTCTTTTGCAATGTATTCCTTGACTGCCCAAGACACACTTAGAGACTCCTTTCCTTATTAATGTCACAATAACAACAGCTAATATGTTTTGAACATCTGTTTTCCATCAAGTATTCTGCCAGGTATTTTATATGCAGTATCTTTATTTATTTTTTATTTTTTTTGAGATGGAGTCTCGCTCTGTCACCAGGCTGGAGTGCAATGGCGCGATCTCGGCTCACTACAAACTCCGCCTCCCAGATTCAAGCGATTCTCCTCCCTCAGCCTCCCGAGTAGCTGGGACTACAGGTGCACACCACCACGCCTGGTTACTTTTTGTATTTTTAGTAGAGATGAGGTTTCACCATGTTGGCCAGGATGGTCTTGATCTCTTGACCTCATGATCCACCCACCTTGGCCTCCCAAAGTGCTGGGATTACAGGCGTGAGCCACCACACCCGGCCTATATGCAGTATCTTGAATAATTTCCCCAACAACCACCAGAAGGTAGGTACAATTATCATCTGCAAGCTGAGGTTTAGGAGGGTTAAAAGCGTTATTCAAGGCGATACAGCTAACAGAAGGCAGGGGAGGTATCTAGGCCCAAATCTGACACTAAAGTGCATACTTATATACCTCTATTTGTCCATATCCCCAATAATACAAATATCACATAGCATTGTAATTGTCAGTTTGCATGACAACAGGGATAGTAACTTTTCACCCTTATATTCACAGAAAATTCATGAAAATGCTTGCTGAATGAATATATCTACTTAAAATACTGGATTTTTAAAATTATGAGCTTTTCAGCTTATGTGCTATGGAACATTATATTTTATACCTGTGTGTGCTTTTTATATTTTAAACACTGCTAACAAACTAGGTACTGTATATGACTAAATTTTAGCTTATAAGGAGTAAAACTTGCTTTCACCTACAGCAATAAGAAGCTCAGAAAAAGAGCATGTTCAAACAGTACTAATGATTTGATATAGTTTGGCTGTGTCCCCATCAAAATCTCAACTTAAGTGGTATCTCCCAGAATTCCCACATGTTATGGGAAGGACCCAAGGGGTAACTGAATCATGGGGCCAGTTTTTCCCATGCTGTTCTCATGATAGTGAATAAGTCTCATGAGATCTGATGGGTTTTTCAGGGGTTTCTGCTTTTGCTTCTTCCTCATTTTTTCTCTCGCCATCACCATGTAAGCAGTGCCTTTTGCCTCCTGCCATGATTCTGAGGCCTCCTCAGCCATGTGGAACTGTAAGTCCAATTAAACCTCTTTTTGTTCCTAGTCTCCAGTATGTCTTTATCAGCAGCATGAAAACAAACTAATACAGTAAACTGGTCCCAGCAGAGTGGGGCATTGCTGAAAAGATACCCGAAAATGTGGAATCGCCTTTGGAACTGGTTAACAGGCAGAGGTTGGAACACTTTGGAGGGCTCAGAAGACAGGAAAATGTGGAAAAGTTTGGAACTTCCTAGAGACTTGTTGAAAGGCTTTGCCCAAAATGCTGATAGCAATATAGACAATAAAATTCAGATAAGGTGGTCTCAGATGGAGATGAGGAACTTGAAGGGAACTGGAGCAAAGGTGACTTTTGTTACGTTTTAGCAAAGAGACTGGCAGCATTTTGCCCCCGCCCTAGAGATTTGTGGAACTTTGAACTTGAGAGAGATGATTTAGGGTATCTGGCAGAAGAAATTTCTAAGCAGCAAAGCATTCAAGACTTGCATGTTGTTAATGGCATTCTTTTTTTTTTTGAGACACAGTTTTGCTCTGTCGCCCAGGCTGGAGTGTAGTGGTGTGATCTCAGCTCACTGCAAGCTCCGCCTCCCGGGTTCACGTCATTCTCCTGCCTCAGCCTCCTGAGTAGCTGGGACTACAGGTGCCTGCCACCAAGCCCAGCTAATTTTTTATATTTTCAATAGAGCACGATCCGCCCACCTCAGCCTCCCAAAGTGCTTGGATCATAGCTGTGGGCCACCATGCCCAGCCGGCATTCAGTTTTATGAGGGAAGCAGAGCACAAAAGTTTGAAACATTTGCAGGCTAACTATGTGATAGAAAAGAAAAACCTATTTTCTGGGGAGAACTTCAAGCCAGCTGCAAATTTGCATAAGCAGCAAGGAGCCTAATGTTAATCCCCAAGAACATGAGTACAATATCTTCATGCCATGTCAGAGAAGTTCCCGGCAGCCCCTCCCATCACAGACCCAGGGGCCCAGAAGGCAAAGGTGGTTTCATGGGCTGAGCTCAGGGTCCCCATGCTGTGTGCAGCCTAGGGACTTGGTGCCCTGTATCCCAGCCGCTCCAGCCGTGGCTGAAAGGGACCAACATACAGCTCGGGCTGTGGCTTCAGAGGGTGGAAGCCCCAAGCCTTAGCAGCTTCCACATGGTGTTGAGTGTGCAGGTACACAGAAGTCAAGAATTGAAGTTTGGGAACCTCCGCCTAGATTTCAGAAGATGTATGGCAACACCTGGATGCCCTGGCAAATGCTGCAGGGGCGGGCCCCTCATGGAGAACCTCTGCTGGGGCAGGGCAGAAAGGAAACATAGCGTGGGAGACCCCACACAGAGTCCCTGCTAGGGTACTGCTTCATGGAGCTGTGAGAAGAGGGCCACCGACCTTTAGACCCCAGAATGGTAAATCCACCAACAACTTGCACTGTGCGCCTGGAAAAGACACAGATGCTCAATGCCAGCCCATGAAAGCAGCCGGGAGGGAGGTTGTCCCCTGCAAAGCAACAAGGGTGGAGCTGCCCAAGACCATGGGAACCCACCTCTTACATCAGCGTGATGTGGATGTGAGACCTGGAGTCAAAGGAGATCATTTTGGAGCTTTAAAATTTGACTACCGTGCTAGATTTCAGACTTGCATGGGCCCTGTTACCCCTCTGTTTTGGCCAATTTCTCCCATTTCGAATGGCTGTATTTACCTAATACCTGTATCTGGGAAGTAATTGGCTTGCTTTTGATTTTTTTTTTTTTTTTTTTAAGACAGAGTCTCACTCTGTTGCCCAGGCTGGAGTGCAGTGGTGCGATCTCAGCTCACTGCAATTCCCACCTCCTGGGTTCAAGTGATTCTCCTACCTCAGCCTCCCAAGTAGCTGGGACTACAGGAATGCAGTACTATGCCCAGCTGATTTTTGTGTTTTTAGTAAAGACAGGGTTTCACTATGTTGGCCAGGCTGGTCTCAAACTCCTGACCTCGTGATCCACCTGCCTTGGCCACCCAAAGTGTTGGGATTATAGGCGTGAGCCACTGTGCCCAGCTGCTTGCTTTTGATTTTACAGGCCCGTAGGCAGAAGGGACTTGCCTTGTCTCAGATGAGACTTTGGACTGTGGCCTTTGGGTTAATCCTGAAATGAGTTAAGACTTTGGGGGAATGCTAGGAAGGCATGATTGGTTTTGAAATGTGAGGACATGAGATTTGGAGGGGCCAGGGGGCAGAATGATATGGTTTGGCTGTGTCCCCACCCAAATCTCAACTTGAGTTGTATCTCCCAGAATTCCCACGTGTTGTAGGACGGACCCAGGGGGAGGTAACTGAATCATGGGGGCGGGTCTTTCCCATGCTATTCTTGCGATAGTAAGTCTCACAAGATCTGATAGGTTCATCAGGGGTTTCTGCATTTGCTTCTTCCTCATTTTTTCTCTTGCCACTGCCATGTAAGAAGTGCCTTTTACCTCCTACCATGATTCTGAGGCCTTCCCAGCCATGTGGAACTGTAAATCCAATTAAACCTCTTTTTGTTCCCAGTTTCGGTTATGTCTTTATCAACAGCATGAAAACGAACTAATACATGATCTTCTTAAGATTTGTAAGGATATATTCCAAAGGCCTCACAAGAACTATATCGTCCTGCACTGACACAAAGGGAAAGGAATCTGGACAGTACAGGTATATAACCTCACCCCTTTCTCATCTTACTTCGCCTTCCCTTCTCACTTCCTAGGAGAAAGGAGGAAGAAAGAGAGGGAGACAGGGTGAGAGTGAGACAGAGTTGCAGGAATAAATAGAAAAGCTGGTAGTAAGCTTACATGAGGTGCTGCCCTGCATTTGTCAGACAGAGAGAATGATGGAAATTAGGAAAAACTGAGATCTAAGCCTTCAAAACATGTTGTGGTAGCTTTACCTTCACCTAGGTTCTTGTGTATGCCTTCTCTCCTCTGCAGACTGTGCACTCCTTAAGGATAAAAATTCAGAAGTCACTTGGCTCAGTTACCTTCCAACTCCTTCCAGACTGGCTCACCTATTCACTCAGTCCTAAACCAGCCTCTTAGCCTTCAAACAGAGTGAAACTTCTAAAATCCAAGAATGGTCCACATCTTATAATCCTTCTTCTTTTTACATCTCTTAGAGGCAAGTACTGCTTTATGGAACTTTAGAAATGCCAAGAGATGCACCAGAAAATTCAGCCATTGGAGGCTCAATGAATAGCAAATGAAAGGTTAATGTTGGAAGTTATGAGAAACAGCTACTTAATGAAAGGGGTGAAACATAAAAAACTAAGTTTTAGTTATGTTGATATGGATTTATAGATCCTGCCACCAGGCATCAGAAGTCAGTGGACATTTGAAAATGTGTAACTGGTACAAAAGGAAGGTGGAAGCATGGGAAATGGACATGGATCATCTACAGAGAGGCAGCAGCTATATGTGGATACTATGGCAGAGTCTCAAGGCACATCTAGACAGACAGGAGATAACAGTGGAAAAGGACACATATCTGGGAGACTTCTTTGGAGCTAAGCATGATACAAGAAGAGCAAATCAGGTGGCTCTTACTTCTTTCCCTATGAGGTGTCCCTAGTGTGTGAGCAGACGAAATGGCACTTGTCACAGTGGAACCTTACATCTCTGCAGAAGAGCAGAAGCTATTTTAATAAGTATTATACAGTGGAATGCCATGGACCAAGAGTCAGAAGAATTCAGATTCTTTTTTTTTTTTTTTTTGAGACGGAGTCTTGCTCTGTCGCCCAGGCTGGAGTGCAGTGGCCAGATCTCAGCTCACTGCAAGCTCCGCCTCCTGG
>NW_012104076.1:2520272-2554768 GCF_000951045.1 Mandrillus leucophaeus
GGGTTTACGCCATTCTCTTGCTTCAGCCTCCCGAGTAGCTGGGACTACAGGCGCCTGCTATCTCACCTGGCTAGTTTTTTGTATTTTTTAGTAGAGACAGGGTTTCACTGTGTTAGCCAGGATAGGATGGTCTCAATCTCCTGACCTCGTGATCTGCCTGTCTCGGCCTCCCAAAGTGTTGGGATTACAGGCTTGAGCCACCGCGCCGGGCCAGAATTCAGATTCTTTAACAACCGACCATACTTCAAATTTCTCATCTTCAGAAGCGGATCTTACTTTTTTCCCTTACGGGATTCTAACAAGAAACAAACCTGAAAGTGCTCTGTAAAGGTAAGACTGCTATACAGGGATATAAGGTAGCACTTATGAATTCCTTTAAGAAACTCAAGTTAACTCTTCTGAATTAAAAGGCTAAGAGGAAGTATTATTTTAAAATATAAAAATAAAAGTGCTGATCCCAGATCAACCACTGTCAAAGCAACCTTAGGCAGTTACTTCACCTCTCCATGTTCCAATTTAAAGAATTCAAATTTCATTCCTGACTATCTCATGAAGATACAATGATGGGGCTGGGTGCGGTGGCTCATGTCTGTAATCCCAGCACTTTGGGAGGCTGAAGCAGGTGGATCACCTGAGGTTAGGAGTTTGACACCAGCCTGACCAATATGGTGAAACCCCATCTCTACTAAAATTACAAAAATTAGCCGGGTGTGGTGGTGTACTCCTGTAGACCCAGCTACTCAGGAGGCTGAGGCAGGAGAATCACTCGAACCCAGGAGGTGGAGGTTGCAGTGAGCTGAGATCGTGCCACCGCACTCCAGCCTGGGCAACAGAGTGACACTCTGTTTCAACAACAACAAAAAATAACAAATAAAAAATTTTAAAAACGATATGATGATGAGTAAGTACTTAAAAGTGTTGTCAGATCCACTGGGCAATGTCTTACCACTCAGGGGGCAGTCATGTGATATTATAGCTTGTCTGAATAACTTTTTAAGCTTTGTGATGTTTCTCCAAAATCTCTGGGTCTTTGATAGCAAAGATAAACAGACAAAGATACCCAATCTTGACTGATGTAGCATTTGCTTTCAAGGTCTAAGAGAACTGTAACTTGTAACTTCACTAACAATGCATAGTGATTCGCTGTAAAAATTAAGCAAGTCACTTATCCTTGCATATTGAATAAAAGTTAAGATTATACATCCTAATTGAAAAGAATATGTCCCAGGAAAAAAAAAAAAAACATTAACTCCACATACAAATCCCTATATGTTGTTTTTTAAAAATCATTTCATAAAACAGCAGAAAGAAGAACACTTGGGAACATTAGATGTGAAAATAGGCAAGAGACAACGAGGACCTGAATGGAGGGAGAAAAGTGTTCAAGGGCTACTTAGAAGGCTGAGGCAATGATATTTACTTAGATGGCTGAGGCAGCACCGTTTTCTTTTTTCTTTTCTTTTTGTAACTGAATAGAGGAGGTGACAAAAGAAGAGAGCATGGAAGATGAACCCTCAATATTGCACCCCGGATGTCCTCCTGGTATGTGCTGGTGGGAAGAAGGTTTGATGAGAAAGATGAGTCAAATTATTAATACACATACTGAGAATAAAGTATCTCTGCAACACTTTGTTTTGAAAATTGCCTTACTGACTCCTAGTTTATCTTCATATAGTGTAACAGAAAAATGCAAAGTGTTTTAATTGCACTTCGAGTTTTCTTTGAAAACAATCAAATTGGTAGAATGTTTAAATACTCAGAGAATATCCCAAAACTGAGTTATTTGTAGAAGAAATATTCACATACCATAGTAATTCTAGTCTCCCAGTCATTAAAAAAACCCATGATAAATACCACATGGTGGGCTCATCTTGGGAACTCTCTATCAAAAGGTACTGAAAATGGCATTAAAGCAAAAGAACTTCAACCAGACTTCTGTGTTCCAGCTTCAACATAGGAAGAACTACATAGACCTGGACAGTTGGAAGATGCCATGCCATCTGAGATTGCAGCAAAGGAAGGAAATATTAAAAGGCTTTTCAACACTCTAGGTACAACACTATTCAGAAAGTAGGTCTGACTTTACACCATGGTGAACTCCAGGAAGGCTTTAGTCTCATGAAAACAGCAGAGAATCTATTAAATTCATGAACATAAGGACACTGGGTTAGATTTTTCCAAGCCATAATGTTAGCAGGGGTTAATGTGCCTATATAATAGAAGATCTTATTGTACATATAACATAGCCTTGTACACATGTTATATACTTGCCTCTTTACCCTAAACATGGCAATGTTTTTAAAAACAATGTCAAAAGTTATTTCAAAACTCACAGTATGTTGCTATGGTGCATGTTGCTCTAAAGAAAAAGCTAATGGGCTCTCTACTTAACGTGATTACAGCCATTATTGACATAATGCCAGGAAGACGCAAAACCATTAGCATTACGCTACAGCTCACTTAAGTATCCACTCAGATTCGGTATTTGATCCACAATTTTAATTTTGTTCTGCTCTATTCAGAGCTGTATTACACAAAATGCATAATTAAAAGCTGCTGTGATTCTCTCTACTTCTCAAATTAAAAACATAGCAAACATTTGTAGTTCTAATCCACTAGAAATTAATAAATCAAATAGTGTCTTTTATCCTCTTTCCTCCATACAATTCAGGCTGCAGGTTGGGAATACTTTTGCCTGCAACAGAGTATGCTACAGAAGGAGCAGCTGCTCAAAGAAAAGTCTCCAAACTGCCTACTGTAAAGGCAAGTAAGAACCTGGAGGGCCTAGCAGTACCGATAGCCTTATAATTCCAAGCTTTAAGCCGGAAGGGCTTTCTGGAAAGAAAAATTTTAATCAATTCACCATAAATCCTTTTGATGCATTTTCCTTCATTAGCTCACTTTGTCAAGCATACACATGCTCCTAATTTAATTTAATCAAATGCACCATGTCTTTCTGTCAACAGTGAAGCAATTCCCATGTCCAAAAGATCTCCTATCAACTCCCTACCCAGGACAGCCTGGAGGGGAAGCTGACGAGAAAGAGTTTTGCTTTATCCACCATTAAAACTGAAAGGGCTTCCCCCTGAAGATCTGCCATCAAGAGCTGAGCCACTGACGCCATTCCTAGTTCCACTGCTACTAGAAGCCTTCATCACTTGCAATAATAGAGGATGATGATTCATTACAATAAAAACAGTATCTACTCCCCTGTGGAAGATAATCCTAGGGAAGTTCTGGAAGGAGTATTAAAAACAGCAACAGAGCAAAGAGGGGGAATGCGTATCTAAACCTAGGCTCCCACACTGCCCTGGAGTTTCTGCTGTACACACCTGAGGCCCTCCCTTTAGGTCGCTGTGGCCAGTTCTTCCAAGTATATAACCCCTCATCATCACCATTTTCCTTCTTAATTGCAACTCATCCTTCAGACCTCAGCTCAAAGCTCACTTTGTCAAGGAAGTGATTTCAGAAGTACACTAGATGACTTGCTTTTTAACCTGTGTATGTGTGTTGCTTTTTAAAAAAACTCTGGCAGTCTGACACTGTCTCCTTTACCTAGTCTCTAAGCTCCAAGAAAGCAGTGACCAAGGGTTTATCCAGCTCACCATTTTAACTTCTAGAAACTTTCAGCTTTGGCATATAGTAGGCATCAAAAAAAAAATACATGTCAAATGACTGAATGCTAAATTAATCTACTGTGATCCAATGGTCTTCCTATATATGCCAAATTTCTGTCATTTTCTACAGCTATTTAGTATTACAAGGTGACCATTCCCGAAATCTTATTTTTGAAAAAACTATAATGATGCAAGGGTTTGGAAATGTACAAAAATTGTCCAATTTATGGGTTTTACATGTGTCTGTGGTAGGGAAAGAACATCAGTGGGGGGCGGTGGCTCATGCCTGTAATCCCAGCACTTTGGGGGGGGGGGGGGGGTCAGAAGTAATGTAGGATCCAGAAGAGCCTTCAAGAGGAACCCCGATATTCAATGAGAACTTAAATACAAGTGTCCCAAACCACCACGTTGCTCCATCAGGGTAGAAAAGGAGAGGACAGGAAGAAAAGAAGCAAGAGAGAAAAAGACCTCTCTTTGAAGAATAGCCAAAGTATCATTTGGGTCTGTAATCCCAGCACTTTGGGAAGCTGAGGCAGGAGGATCACTTGAGGCTAGGAGTTGGAGGTTCCAAGTGAGCAATGGTCACTCCACTGCCCTCCAGCATGGGTGACAGAGCAATACACTGTCTTTAAAAAGAGAAAATTTTAAAAGTACCATGCAGCTTCAGAATGCTCTTTGATTACCTTTAGGGTCTAGTATTTGGCTTTCCTTGATAAAAATGTGACAAGGAGATTTAAAAAAAAAGTCCTTAATTTCCTTAACAAATCAAGATTTGAAAATATCTAAGCAACAGCCAAAGCTGTCTCACTAAGACAGTCATTTATTAATGTCAAACTTAAACATTTTTTCAAAAAGAAGTTATTTTTCTCTTACCCTCTTGGATCTGTTTTGTAAGCTTCCTGACTTTAAATTTTTAGCTATTTCTTCTTGCTGAAAAGCTAACAACTTCATTTACACATTTAATATATCTAGACTATTTCCATATAACCCTAAAAAAAGTTTAAAAAACATTTATGGGGAAAAACATATAATTACATTTCATTTCAGCTTTAACATTACAGAATTATCTTTTTATCAAGAAGTTGATATCTCCATTTCTTTGTATCACAATCCTGAATTAAGAGGTGTTTTGTCTTGAATACTTTCAAAAGGACAGGCATCCTCAGAGTAGGCCTGGAGGGAAACATCCTTTGGCTCCTACTTTAGAAGCAAGTCACAGAACAAAGGGGATACTCTCCTCCGGTGGGGTACCTGGCCCCTGATTTGAACTTCTCAGTATGTCTTTTTGTAGGTGCTTAGGAACTATAATTTCTCCTTGGAAAAAGACTTGAGTGGGCCCCTGCATCTTTCCATATCCTGCAAACAGATGACAGGAGTAGTCAGGCAGGAAAAAAAACCCAGCTGTATCTGGCTCATCACAGTCTGAGGTAGTTCATTTCTTTGTTTCATGGCTCTAACTGTTCTGTGTCTTTCCTTCCACTGGGCTGAAATCTGCCTTCCTATAAATTTCTGTCCTCTGAGGTATTAACAAAAGCAATCTGCTTCCTGGTCCACGTGGAAGCCCTTACAGATGGGGAGGAGACTACATTCTGGCAGGCTTTTCTGCAGTCCAAACATTGTCAATGGCTTCCCCGTGGTCAGTCTGCAGACCCTTCACCACCCTGGTCATGATTGGTGATCACATTTCAATTGCTCAATGCTCCTCATACACAGTGGTACCCAGAATTAAAACCAAGATCCCAGAAGTGATCTGTGAAGAAGGGGATAATATCATCGTAATTCTGCTCTTAATGAGCAAAGGCACTATTTCTTAAAAAGGTACATGATATAAATGACACAAAATACAAACATTTTCAGCTTAATATTTCTTCCACACGGTTATAAAATACTGCCTTTTTAAAGATGTCATCTATAACCTAATTTCTGATCTTATTCTTCAATGAACAGTGTTAGTGTAACAAAATATTCAGCCTAAAAACATCTTTTAACACAAATTATAAGATGAAAGGACCATCCGATGTTGTAAGTATAGATCACAGAATGTACAGATGCTTATTAGCTTCAGAAAATGTGAACTCCATATTAACCATACAGCTGCTGGCAAACTCTTCTAGGTCAAAAAGAAATGTCAGTGTGTAAGAGCACCTCTAAATTGAAGTAACTATTTTGTGACTCCCTGCATTCTGATTTCTTTAAGCTCTTCCAGTTCAGACTAAAAAAAAGAAGCACGACCTTGACATTAAACAGATGACCAACAGGCAAATGGGACTTCAATTCACAAAAACCAAAAGGACTCCAAAAAAGAAAAACTTGGTGGTTGGGGCTGGGAGCAGCGACTCAAGCCTGTAATCCTGGCACTTTGGGAGGCCGAGGTGGGCAGATAACCTGAGGTCAGGAGTTTGAGACCAGCCTGGCCAACATGGTGAAACCGTCTCTACCAAAAATATAAAAATTAGCCAGAAGCGTTGGCGCACACCTGTAATCCCAGCTACTCAGGAGTCTGAGGCAGGAGAACTGCTTGAATCTGGGAGGCAGAGGTTGCAGTGAGCCCAGTGCGCCACTGTACTCCACCCTGGGTGACACAGCGAGACTCTGTCCGAAAAGAGAAAAGTAAAGAAAAGAAAAGAAAAGAAAAGAAAAGAAAAGAAAAGAAAAGAAAAGAAAAGAAAAGAAGAGAAAAGAAAAGAAGAGAAGGAAAAGAAAAAGTTGGTGGTTGGAAATTTATCCCCAACTTTGACTACAATGGGATTTCAGAGGGTGTGTTCATGTGTGTGTTTCAGACCACTTCAATTGCCATCTCTCATGCCAAAGAATACAGCATCTAGGAAAAGTTTTCAAGTTTCAAAAAGGTTCATTTTTCCTTCAGTGATAGGGAGGTGTAAGAGCCTTCCTCTTCAATATTTTATTATTAAAATTTTCAAAAACGCAGAAAAGTCGAATGAATTGTATAGTGAGCACTTACATATCTACCATCTAAATTCTACAATTAACATTTCATTAGATTTGCTTTTAAGAGTCTTTTTTATATATCATTGATCAGCATGAGAAAACAGTCCTATAATTTACAGTTTCGGGGGGAAAGTTCCTGATATCACTGGGCCAGCACTCATTTTTGAAGTACAGAAATAAACATTTCAAGTGTTTAAGTTAGGCTAATATAATTTTGCTTGCATTTAAGATCTAACTTCTTTATGCACATTGGGTAAAATATTTGCTAGATTATTTATGTTTATTTTAATAGCTCGGCACAAAGATAGTAAAATGTTATCTGTAACAGCTTAACCTTTGGAAGAATACATACCTTTGACAGTTTCCAAATGTTTCTAAAATCTTGAAAATTATTTGCAAGCTACTTGTGGTCCCCCATTGAATCTGCTTAAGTTATTATCATAAAATAAGGATAGCAGGTATTATAATATTCAGTATTTACTATGTGGTAAGTACCATTCTAAGAAGTACTTTGCATATTTTAGCTCATTCAATACATGTAACATCTCCACTAAAAAGGTACTTTTAATATTATCACCTCCATTTTAAAAATAAGAAACATGGCACATAAAGAGTCAAAGACCTCACAAGTAGTAGAGGTGGGATTCAAACTCTGGAAACCTAGCACTGCACACTTTTTGGCTTCTCAGTACACTGCACAGCCTCTCTAGCAAACAAAAACAACCCTGTGCCTGATGAAAATGCAATTTGTTAAATTATTACCATCCCATCGCTGATATTACTGCTAACTTAGGAACTGGTTATTTTCATTTCAGAAACTGAAGCAATGTTCAATTTCAATGAATATTTTTTAAAGCCAACAAGTTTTTAGTTTCTGAATAAAAATTATATGTACAAGGTACAGTGTGGTTATAATATATTTGGAAAAGAAAGTATGTGTCTATACTGAGAATGAAATTAATGCCTATACACAAACACATACAGTACAATATGCAAAGAATATGTGTGATCTTAGACAAGATAATTAATTTCTCTGAACCCACATCCTTGTTGACAAAATGAGGATAATACTATAATCTTAGTCGAACTTCACAGGATCATTATGTGAATTATAGCGGAGAATCTGACTTCCAAAGTATGTGTAATAGAATAAGTACTCAATAAATGTTAGCTACGAACACATATAAAAACCTTAGCACTCTATGTGGCACATGCTGAACACTAAAAACTGTCGTCAGTAATAATAATATTAACAACAATAATAGAAGATCAATATATGTCAATAATAACTAATGTTCACTGACACCATGGGGGAAATTATAGATCCATAATTGTGTTTTAATGTTTCCAAAAGAATAATTTTAATCTTGGCCAAACACAAGTCTTCCAGCAGACTGCATCATCATGGATACTTCTGATTAAATCAAAATGACTAAATAGTACTACAGATTTAGCAGAATAATTTAATTTATAAATAAATCAAATTGGTATCAGCACAAGGTCCCTGTCGGCTATCAGATCCTATTGTGTCAACCCAATAGTGTTGGGAAACCTTTAAAAAAATACTATAAATATTCATCTATAGAAAATCAAACTAAAAGGCAAAAAAACAAACAAACAAACAAAAAAACCCTCTTCTTATACTGAACAACACAAGACGGAAATAAAGTCTATTTTGACAGTTTAAATTTTAAGTTAGCACTGATGAAGGTGATTGCAGACACTGATTCTAAGACTCTCGTTTGTCCTTACTCATACAAGGATGATGAGACAATCTTTCTTACTTCCGAACTCCACAGCCTGCAGATAATTTACAAAATCTGTTACTTCTTCTCTATCAGGAATAACTATATCACAAGAAGATTCCCTTCCCTCTGTGTTTCTAATTTAAATGAATAAACTCAGAGGAATCAACCTCTGCATCATCACAAACTTCAGACTCCAGGACTCTCTGGACCAGACTGGGGTTTCAGAGAACAGCCACAGAGTCATTGAACCCCTCAGATGGCTGTAAGTGAAAAGTCATGCAAAGGTCCGGGGCTTTCCTTGGCCAGCCCATCAGTCCACTCATGTGTGACTAACACCCCAACTATCCATCTGTCTGGACCATTTAGTCTTTGCAGGTACAAATGGCAATTTGCTGTCCATTTTCAATTACACATGTATTTTCTCCACTATATCTAACAGCATGTAAAACAGAAAGTGCCATTTTGTACACACAAAGGCACTTACCAGGGCTCGGTGGATCTCAACACCATGCACTCTGAAAGGATTGATGATGGTGTGATGGGAATGGGAGGGGAAATGAAAAACTCTGTTTTCCCCTGTTAATACCATAATGTAACTTGATTGCTAAGAAAAAAAAAAAAAGTATATTCTCTACCACCTTGTGCCACTGAAAAAGACACTGTTGAAACCAAGAGACTTCTGTCCTGATAAAAGCAACTGACCATATTTCATTTCCTTACATACTATTCTCTTCCTTTCATTTCCATTATTTCATTGCTCTCAAATTACATGTATCTGTGTGGTTTCTTCAAGACACAAGATTTGAATACTGTAAAGCTATGTGGTTTTGGCTGCAAGTGGGCAATCCAGTCCTTAAACAGATGCTAAACAAGACCATATCCAGGTTTCCCAAAATTTTGGTAGAACTTATTTAGCAATAATTAGCAATGATTACATGGTATACAGAGTGGTGTATACACCGTATACCATGAAATACGAGGAAGCCATAAATCTCCAGATGAAAATATTAATTTCATATCCCACATAGCTAATTCTACTGCTATTGCAGGATCAAGAACTTGGGAAAGCATCTGCTTTAACTCAAATCCAAGCAAATACACATGCATATGTGTAGATTATTTTGAGGGATACTTATTTCTACAGTAACAAAAAGGGAGTGGGATAAAAGGCAAGCTGCCCTTGTATAAAATTCCCTAAGGAATGGTCCCTGAGCAAAAGGACTTGAAAGCCACCCATGGAAGATGTCACAGACTTTCAGGCTTCTATGCACCCATCTTCAAGCATGACCCTGTCCTAAAGCTTTTCTTTGCTCCACTCACCCAAACTACTTTGTAGACTTCTATATGCCATGGGTGCTTAACAAATCCTGGCTGATAAAGCTAATGGCAAAAGAAAAATCTACCCAGAACCCCAAATCACCTGCCAACTCTTCTATTCTTTCTGGCTCTCCCAGGAGGAAATGGTTGTGATTAACTTTTTAAAATGATCCCACGGCTTTTGCTGTGGTGTCATGTCCCCTCCAAACTCAGGCACCTCTATCTGACTACTGACTTCCTCCTGTTTACTGACTACTAACTCTCTCTCGTTAAATTTTGAACAATCTATGCCGTTTTACACCTTACAGCTCAGAAAAGGCAACACAGTAGCTGGTGTAGGAATGTGACAGAATGTTTTTATTCCACCCCCGAAATAAAGCTCCTTGTTTTTGACACACTGGAAAATGTACAGCCAGAGAGTGCTCGAGGCGAAGATGCCACCCCAGCCTTACATCTGTCTGCTTTCATTTGTCTACAACTGTGCTTATAGATAAAACAAGCTTTCCAGATGTCATCACAAGCAGGGCTCATATGCTGACTTCACTGAGACACCATTGTTGGCTGCCAGCATAACAGAGTTGTAAAACTAAAATATTTAAACTCTGAGCTACTCAAAACAACTTTGAATGTCACACAGGATCTTATTTCAGGATTAATTAATGTATACCCCAATAAAATAATCATGTGTTAAAAACAGAGCTGGCTGGCATGCAAGTGGATCTAATTTTCCTTTTTCCAACTGTTCCAATGGTATGCAATAGCATCATGAAGAAATTTCTGAAGGACAGCGTTTATGTGTATACCCTATCAAGTTCTTAAGTTTCAGGTGCTACATTTCACTGTGCCAGGACCTATATGTTCTCATTGTTTAAAACAGACATAATGAACCTAATATGAACAAAAGCAATATGCCAGGCACAGACTATAAAGACATTTCCACTGTCAGAGGGGAAGACCAATGACAAGTGATGGGGGAGATTACTAAGAGGCATTGTTATACGCATCCATATGTGAAGCTTGGCTTCAGGCAACCTGGTATCAGGGAGCTTGAATGTTTGTTTGAGAACACAATATCCCTGTGGTTATAATTACAACCACTGTACAAGAAGAGGACTGCCGTGGTTTCATAATGCCCTTAACAAAGAAGAACACATCACTCCTGTGCTTCCAGAAAAATTCCACACGCGCACACACACACACACACACACACACACACACACACACACATTATTTCTATTCTTTTTCTCTGAACCTGCCCAATAATTTAGTTTTCATTGAGTGAACGAAAGGGAGTTCAGCTTCGGTCTAAATGACCATTCCTCAAAACCATCTAATACGGTGGTTCTGAACTGGAAAAAGAAGCCCTTTCACAGTTGGGTACAGGAGACTTCCACTGATCTCCCACCAACTTGGGCTTTCCTCCTGCTTTGATTAAGTCTCTTCTAGCCCAGTTTGCATTTTTGTAAACTTGGGTCAGGGATGTTCATTAAGCATCTGTTACTCAAAAACTGTTTTGTGGGTCATTCTGGTTTTAGAGGCCAAATCCATCACACCACAAGCCTTCTGGAATTTCTGCTTAATTTAATAAGAGACTAACTTTGCATTAACCCAGTCAAGGCATCATATAGGGTCTGTCAGGGCCAGTCCTACACCCCACTGGGCTCATTTCATGTTGCTAGGGCTTACCAAAAAATTAAAATTAAAAAGCACATTCTAGCCTGGGCAACATAGTGAGACCCTGTCTCTACAAAAAGATTTTTAAAAACAGACAAGCGTGGTGGTGCGTGCCTGTAGTTCCAGTTGCTTGGAAGGTTGAGGTGGGAGGACTGCTTGAGCCTAGGAGGGTGAGACTGCAGTGAGTTATTATCACACCACTTCACTCTAGCCTGGGCAACGGTGTGAGACCCCATCTCAAAAAGAAAAGACAGAAAGAAGAAAGCATGTTCCGGGCAGTCCACAATCCTTCTCAATCACCCATTTGTACCCCCAAGGTACTGTAGAATAAAACATTTACTTGTGATGGCTTTCCAGGAGACCATTTATAGAGAGGAAAAGGGAGTCAGTTACTTTGCTTTCCCACCATCCTGAATGCTCCCATCTTCTCTTGAGCTGATCTTAGTTCGAATCCTCTGAAAATAAATCACCCCAAAGCACTCAAGATTTCCCCAAAGGCTCCAGCAGGCTTTCTGCTTTGTGTGTTTCCACTCCTGTGCTGGGAGGCTAATGTGTTTGAGGAATGTTGTTTTAATGCAAAGAACTTAGTAGAGTCAAAACAACCTGCCATAGCGATCAGTCTGCCTCTGATGATCCTGGCCTCTGTCACTCCTGTTTCAGCCAGAGAGGAAGAGGTCAGAGGAAAATGAGGACCTGGGTGTTAAATTCTGGTCATTTCTAAGTGTTTGGACAGCAATATACTTCTTGAAATCAGAATAGTAATATCATTCCTGGTTCTGTGGGACTTGATGTTCCTTCATTTGGCTAAATTTTTAGGATGGGGCAGGAAGAATTAATACTGAAGCACACCCTGCGCTTAATCTTCTGACACCCAAATCAGTGTGCACCCATTTTAATATCCTCCCAGTACTATGCTTGGACGATGTCATCTGCAAGATTCTCTTCATAAGATTATTATGAGTGATGCTTACACTAACCCTAATTTTCAGCAAACACGTATTCCTCAGAAACATTTAATGATACATTAGGCTCTCAAATATTTGCACTGAAGTTTACTTTCTGTTCTTTAAAGTTCTCCTGGGTTTCTATAGGGATGCAAATTATTAAACTGCAGCAATCTGGGAGATTCACAATTTTTTTTTTTTTTTTTGGTAGAGACAGGGTCTCACTATGTTGCTCAGGATGGAGTACAGTGGTGGGATCACAGCTCACTGTAGCATCAAACTCCTGGGCTCGAGCAATCCTCCTGCCTCAGCCTCCTGAGGAGCTGGGACTACAGGCACATGACACCATGCCTGACTAATTTTTTTTTTATAGAGATAATGTCTCGCTCTGTTGCCCAGGCTGATCATGCAATCCTCCCATCTTGGCCTCACAAAGTACCAAAATTACAGTTGTGAGCCACCATGCTTGGCCGTAGACATCATTAATCTCATTTTTGCCTTTTAAATCCACTGGGAAATCCAGAAGTGACACTTTCTATATTCCCCTTTTACAGATGAGAAAAGAGATGTGTAACTCAGTTACCTGTTTGCCTAAGGGCAAGACAGTAAGCCTGAGGCTGAGTCAGTTTACGTGAAGAACAACTAGAAGCAGTCTTGCGGGCATCAAACGTCCTCTCCTGGCTACAGACCAGAGGATGTAATAACAGCAGTAAGTCTGTCGGCTGGGGGCAGAGGGGGTGGGCAGTTCTGAACACTGACACCTAACAGGACGTGCACTGTTACTCTCAGGTCCTTATTTGAATACAATTGCACTTAAAAAATAACCCAATTTAACAATTCAGAAGTTCTGATATATGTTTTATAAAAATGTATGAGAGACCTAAAAGCCACGGAGAGCCATAACTTTGAGCTGCCTCATTTGTTTCTCTTTTATTACAGTCCTGCACAGTGGGCACAAGCTCTTCACTGAAAAGAGAACATTAAATCTTTATTCTAAACTGTTTTAGCAGAACAATATTAATAGTTGAATATATTTTGTCTGACTTATAAAATACCATTCAAATAAGACCAAAGAGAGCACTGAACCCCAGCCAAGTCCTATGAGAAAAAAGTGACAGGTTATCTTCAGAAACAATAATTTCTTGTCACTCTTAAGATTCCAGTAACGTGTCCACTGCTATATAAGCCCAAAAGCTGGTTTCTTGGAGTGAAGGTAAGCTATTCAGAAATAAACATTTCTCTGGGTCCCCCTTAACAGGGAAAGCAGCCATATGAAATATTCTTTCTCTTCCTCGAATGTCTGTGTGGTCTTTCCTAATGCAGGATCAGTAAGCAAACCATGAGGAAACCACTTTGTTTCCATGGATATTTTACCATAGATGGAGAAACAGGACAAGATTTAAGTTTAGAAGAGAGGGTTCAATCCCGGAAAATATTCAGGCATCAGTACAATTCAATTCAGCAAAAACCCCAATACGACTATTTTTGGCCCCATCTTTGGAGCTCTTTGCTTTATCTTTGTACTACTAAGCTACATATTCCCCATGGCACGCAAAAAGGCACCGCTTCCCCTCTCCTTATATGGCAGTGTGGGTTACTACCAACAATTTTGGTGAGATTAGCCAAAAACCTTAACAATAGTCTTTTTCTTGAGTTTCCAATTTTCTACCAAATTCACAAGGGATTTTTCTCCCCAACCTACTATATCTTGATATTCCAAATAATATTAAAAAAAAAATATTAAGAACTTGTAAGTTAGGAAGCCTGTTTTCTGCTCTAGAGACCTCTTTAAGTAATCAGAGGGGTGACAACAGTGCTAACAGCTAAATAGGGTTTACATAACACTAGCAGGCCTATACTTACACTAATGGAAAAATTACACTGAACCTCGTTTGAACTCACAGAAATAAATTAGGCAACTTTGTAGGAATATTCACAGCATCTCTACATAAACACTACTGAGTAAAATGTTTTAGTGGGAAACAAAATTTTTTCTAATTAGCAAATGAATGGGTTTAGTCTGGAGATCTTTTCATGCACTAAAATATCTAATTCAGGGCTTAGCCTGCAAATATGACAGATTAAGTACTGCCTTAGATACTGTATTGACTGTAAGTTCTATAAAAAGAAATGCTGTAGTGAAAGCATTCATGAAATATTTGAATCTTAATCCCGATCATTCAGTTTGCCTGTCACTAGCCAATCAAGGAGCAACGATTAAAGTCTAAACTAGATCAAAACCGAAACAGTCTTAAAAGGTGATGGCCTGAACAGAGATAAAGCCTTCTTTTAGCAAAAACAAAAACAAAAACAAAAACAAAAACAAAACAAAACAACTGTTTAGTAGACCCAGTAAAAATTATAGGCAAAAAATTTTAGGAATCATTAAATCATCTATATTATGTTTTAGTCACTGCTAATCACTCTGCTTTCCAAAATGCCTAGTAAGCTCATTCAGTATAAACCTATACAATAAACAATAGAATTAAAACATATGAACTTTCTAAGTCAGTGTTGTCAGACAGAAGTATGTGATCCACAGTAGTAATTTTAAGCTTCTAAGTAACAATAATAAAAAAGTAAGAGGCAAAATTAGATTTACTTCTAATAATGTATTTTACTTAATAAACCAATCCAAAATATTGTCAGTTCAACATATTACCAATACAAAAATTTGTTAATATTTTAAATTTGGTTTTTGTAATAAATCTTTAAAATCTGGTATTTTACCTTCACTGCACATCTCAATTTGGTACAGAGTACTTGAAAAGTGGCTATGCAACTAAGGAAATCAATCTTTAATTTAATTTAATTTTAAATAGATATGCGGCTAGTGGCTACTGTGCTAGACAGCATAGGTTTATAGTATATTATCTAATTTACCTTTCATTGAGATAATAGTTTTAACATGCAGCAAAATCATAGGACTAGAGAAATCTTTAAAAAGACAAAATACAAAGCATCAATCATTGCTGGTCTCAGGGTAGGAAGGCTGAGTTGAAATGTATATGCAAATATGATCCATGGTTTACATAAATGTGTTTCTGACATTCTTCATTTCCATGCACACATGTGGTGACATGTGATTTAACATCCTAAGGAGAAAAACACATCACCCATCTTCAAAGACTCTCAGTTGATATTTTATGTTACCTTCCTTTCTCCTCCCCAAAGGCTAACTCCATGGCAGGTTTGAAGTACTTTGAAAAGGAAACATTCTTGAGTGATTTGAGTGTTACATAAGGGGGACTAAAAGTTTCTTACCCTCTAAAAATTTCATACATATGTCCAGGTGACTCAAAAGAATGTTAACAAAACTTGAGGAGGCAGCAGAACTTACTACTCAAAACTACCGGCAGTAGAATAACAGCCCTTGTGTATCTGCCACTGATTAGTTATGTGAACTTGATCAAGTTATTAAGTTCCTGTCTTCTTACTTGATTAACAACACCTGTTTCTCCTTCCCTTGAAAAGTTTTTCTGCATGAAAACAATACGGGTATCTTTCTATTCTTCCAACAACACTCAAACAGAAATGTCTAATTTAATACAATTCAAGTAGGAACCCCTCCAAATCCAAGACCTTTCTCCTTATTGTTACAGTGAAAGCTCACTGTATTAGTCCACTTTCATGCTGCTGATAAGGCATACCAGAGACTGGGAGGAAAACAAGGTTTAATGGGACTTACAGTTCCACATGGCTGGGGAGGCCTCAGAATCATGGCAGGAGGTGAGAGGCACGTCTTACATGGCAGCCGCAAGAGAAAATGAGGAAGAAGTAAAAGCGGAAACCCCTGATAAACCCATCAGATCTCAAGAGACTTATTCACTATCACGAGAAGAGCATGGGAAAGACTGGCCCCCATGATTCAATTACCTCCTGCTGTGTCCCTCCCACAACATGTGGGAATTCTGGGAGACAAAATTCAAGTTGAGATTTAGGTGGGGACACAGCCAAACCACATCACTCACCTTCCCCAAAACTTTCATCTAATACACACCTTCATTAGTACAAATTTTAGAGTTTTCTCACTTCATATCAGACATGTATGTATTTGTGTGGGGGTGTGTGTGTGTGTGTTTAAGGAAACATCTGTTTTCCATTAGACTGTGAGCACCTAGAGGGAAGGGACCCTGGCCTAGTGATTCTTACGTTTCCTCAATCAGGTCTTTCATACAGTTGTGTCAGGTTGAAAGTATTCTACACTCCCTGAAGAAGAGAAGCTATAAAAAGACAAACACTTAAGAGAGAGTCCCAACTTTCAAAGGGCATCGTCTGGAGTTGAGCAGATAAACACAACTATGTAACAGTAAAATGCAGTGCAGCTGGTTTCATGTCAGAATGAGCAGTCCCTAATCTCTAGGTGCTCAAAGGTTTGTGGAGGAGTGCTCCTTGGAAGAGAGTCCAGCAGAATTGAATAAGGACTTTTAGGACTTGAATCAGTGGCATATAAGACCTAAGATCCTACAGACCATATGGCTCCATATGAGCAGAGGTGTGGAGGTGGAGCACAAGTCTGGAGAACAGAGACACAGAGAGACAACATGATTGTGGTGGGTTCCCACAGGGCACAAAAGAACAGAGATTGATACCTGAAATGAGGATGGATCTATGTTAAGCAAGGCACCGAGAGCAAAGACAAATATTTTTACATTACATGTTGCAGTCAGTGAAAAGCCACTGAGAATCCTGAATGGAGAGTGAAGTGCTGAGAATGGGATTTGTGAAACAAAGGATCTTGCCACAGCTTGCCAGATACAAATAGCTGGAGGCAATGCTGCTAATCAAGTAATATCCTTCCACTGCAGTGATATACTCAACAGGTGGAAAGGGTCTCATGCTGGGGAGGCCATTCAAATGAAGAGGAACATGCATTTCTCAGAAACAAGAAGATCTGGTAATAACAAAACTTAAGAGGATCAGAGGTAAGGGCCAAAATAATTTTAAAAAACACACATAAAACTCCTACAGCACACTCAGTATTCCTTCAAAATAATTTTTTTTCTAGCTATATTGGATACCTTGAAAGCTGGGAAAATGGCAGCAATTCTAAGAGAGACTGGGAAATGGGAGGAAGGCTTAAGAAAACAGTGAATTTACTTTGGGCCATATTACAATGAAAGAGGATGGAAATTTATCCAACTGAAAAAGTCAAATGAGCAGTTGAAGATATGCATAATACCTTGTTCACCTGCCACGTGCATAGGTGCACTCGCTCATTAGGGGTGGATTACCAGTCTCTTAGGGCTATTTCACTGCAGTTGAGTTTCATTTCTTTTTAAGTTATACAGGAACACAAACAAAGAAAAAAGTACTACTACGTGTACACTTATACTACCAGATTAATCAAAATCCTTTTTTCTTCTTTAAAATATGTTAATGCCCATAGCATGCTAAATAAACAAAACTAATAAACTACACTCTAGTATGCTCACATACTTCTGCTTTTACAAATCAATTTACCAAGGATCAGTTATTTTTTCTCAGACCTGATTATAACAGTTTCATCTGTAAATACAATTTTATCATTTAATGAAATATTATAAAAACCAACAAAATATGATTGTAAAAAAAAAGGTCATTCTATCAAAAGTAAGTTGAATGCTTTAGGGAGTCTTGACAATTTTTTTTTTTTCAACCTTAAAAAAAAAACCCTGCTCTCACATGGTGTGGGCAAGACAACTGCAAAATATTGGAGGATTGGATGATTCTACACTCAAACAACCTATTCATGTATAAGTTCCAGGTTGACTTTAAAGCAGTAAGAGGTGAAAATCTCAGTGATACATTACAGTTGTGGTATATGTAAGAAGTCAGAACTTTAATGAGCACAACCATCCATACTTAAGTAAAGGCCTTGGCTAATCTCAAAATGCACATTTCTATATTTTAAGTTAAAAATGCTAAAAATATGTAGTTTGTTTGTTTTGGCAAAGACTCACCACTTCAACTGATTAACTGGCTATTGGTCCTGGTTGTGAAAATAGGAGGGATTTTCTACTATATATGATTTCTTTAAAGCAACAAAAGCACTCTGAGAATTAACTTTAATATGTGTTTACCTGGCAGGTTGTAAAGGTGTTCCTGCTGTGATGTATGGTACACTGAGAAATCACATGATGTATTTCCTGTCTTTTAGGAATACATGTCATGCATCGAATAAATACCAAAAGCTCCATCCTTCGAGGGTGGCAAAGGCCTGCCCATTTTTATTTTCTCTATAGCTATCCATAAAGTCTACCCAATTAAGGATGGGTAGTAAGCATCATTACAAATCAGTCACAGAACACTGCTGCTAAAATCTTTATGGGTAATCTGAAATGGTGTGTCTTCAGTCTGGGTAATCTGAAACGGTGTGTCTTAAGTCAACTTAACATGTAGGTTAAGTTTTTTACAGGCATCACTAAGATGAAATTCTTGATCATTAGTATAAATAACATTCAGAATATTACGATGCCATTAAGAAAATGTTTCCTGGTGATCATCCATACTACAGAGTATGAAACAGACTTAGAGCTCCCCTGCTTTACTTCATTTTTATTCAAAAATTTCATAGAGCAAACTGTAATTGAATGATTAAGCCACTCTGCATTCATGTAAGTCCTATTTCGAAGAAACAAACTACGCACGCAGAGAAAGCACTCATTATCAACACACAGGTAAGCAAAACCACTGATCTGTGTTTCTCAGAAAATACACTATGGTGCTCTATCCATTTCCCAACCAGGGCATCCTGAGAGGTTTTAGAGTCGAAAGCAGTTATATCTGCCTTATCTGACCACATCCAGATCTGGCCAACAACCTGAAGTTAGAAGCCATCAATTCAGAAGATTTTTTCAAAGTACAATATTGATACAAAAATAATTTGAATTTCTAATTAGGGGTGGGGATGTATAAAAGGGAACAAACAACTCGTTCATTCAGAGCTGTCTTGAACACCTACTATAATAAACATAGCCACATGGTAGGTAGACTAAGGATGGATGAAATCCTGAAATAATCTTCCAATTCTACGCTGGCCTCTGTCCCTCCTTTCTTCAGTTAATAAACATTTAAGACATGCCTATACTGTGCTATGTACGGACTGAGAATATAAATTCAAATAAGACCTTCAAGGAGCTTATGGGGTTTAATGGAAGAGCTAGGCAAAAGGATAAAAGTAAGTGATTCAGGTTGCTCCCATGACTCTACTTGCACAGCAGAGGGCCAAGGCAGACCTTCTAGCAGAGGTCGTGACTTCTGAGCCATGCCTGAAGAGCCAAGTAGGTGAAGATGAACCATCTAAGCAGATGCAGCAGCAAGTAGAAAGGCACAGAGAGCGGGGGAAAGCGTGGTGTGTTTAGAAAAAGCAGAAAGATGGAAAAGATGTAGGACATGAAGAAGTCTGATGACACATGAGGGTGGACAGGCAGGCAGGGGCCAAGTTCATTCAGTTCTCCATTCAACTAACAGGTCTTGACCATATGCTGCATGTTTGGTTTTGTCCTGGGCACTGGGGATACGAGTGAATAAAACAAACCCCTACCCTGGTGGAGCTTAAAATCTGGTGTAAGAGAAACAGACACACTAAATAAAATATGAACTATGTTAGAAAATAATTTTCTTTGTCTTTTTTTTTTTTTTGGAGATGGAGTCTCACTCTGTAACCAGGCTGGAGTGCAGTGGCACGATCTTGGCTCACTGCAACCTCCACCTCCCGGATTCAAGCGATTCTCCTGTCTCAGCTTCCTGAGTAGCTAGGATTACAGGTGTGTGCCACCATACCCAGCTAATTTTTATATTTTTAAGTAAAGACGGGGTTTCACCATGTTGGCCAGGACGGTCTCGATCTCTTGAACTCATGTTCTGCCTGCCTTGGCCTCCCCCAAAGTGCTGGGATTACACGCGTGAGCCACCGAGCCTAGCCAGAAAATAATTTTTTTTTTTTTTTTTTTAGACAGAGTCTGGCTCTGTCGCCCGGGCTGGGGTGCAGTGGCCGGATCTCAGCTCACTGCAAGCTCCGCCTCCCGGGTTCACGCCATTCTCCTGCCTCAGCCTCCCGAGTAGCTGGAACTACAGGGCCCGCCACCTCGCCCGGCTAGTTTTTTTTTGTATTTTTTTTAGTAGAGACGGGGTTTCACTGGGTTAGCCAGGATGGTCTCGATCTCCTGACCTCATGATCCGCCCGTCTCGGCCTCCCAAAGTGCTGGGATTACAGGCTTAAGCCACCGCGCCTGGCCCAGAAAATAATTTTTAAGGAAGAAAAGACAAAGTGGAGAAAGATGACCTGAAATGGTGTGGGTGAGGAAAGGCTGAAAATTCAGATACAGTAGTCAGGAAAAGGGTCATTGAGATGACTTCTGAGTCAAGGTCTGAGATGTGAAGGCTAAGTTTTTCAAGGAAAAGCAACAGCAAAGAAGCCAGTGTGGCTAAAGTTGAACAAGTGAAGGAGGGAGAGAGGACATGCAGTCAGAAATTAAGGGGAAAGGAGACAGGTCATGTAGGCCTGGCAAGTCCTGTAGGGTTTTGATCAAGATTTGGCAGGCCGTGTAGAAGAGTTTGGATTTTCATGAGAACACATGGACATAAGGAGGGGAACATCACACACCAGGGCCTGTTGGAGGGTGGGGGACTGGGGGAGGGATAGCATTAGGAGAAATACCTAATGTAAATGATGAGTTGATGGGTGCAGCAAACCAACATGGCACATGTATACCTATGTAACAAACCTGCACATTGCACACATGTACCCTAGAACTTAAAGTATAATCAAATCAAATCAAATCAAATCAAATCAAAAGAAGAGTTTGGATTTTCTTTCAACCTAGGAGAACGTCAACGACGTATCATTACCAAGTGTGACCTTCCATGAGTTGGAGTAAAGAACAGGTTGGTGGAGAGAAGATCAGTGAAGAGGTCTGCAGAGATCCTAGTGGATAGGGGATTATTACAGCCTGAAAAAAGTGGTGATGAATCATCAACGTCTATCTAAATTATTAGCAGATACTAAAAGAGGACAGTTGTAGTTTAACCTACTTGGCTTTCTTGGCCTAACATGAAAGACAGCAGCAAGAGGAAAAAAATCAGCAGCAAATATTCCTAGATATTATTTAAATTCAACATAAAATGAAACACTTTTCTGTTCCATATAGTGAGATCATGCCATCACCCCTCAGGATTTGGGGCTCAAAGGTCAAAAGACCACTGTGGACTTAAGCATATTATATACTCAAAAGCACCAGCATTGTGACGTGAATGTCAATGTGAACAATCACATGGTTCCTGGGTTGCCTGTAAACAGTGCTTGCGTTCTGGCTAGAGATTTGGGTCTGGTCTTTCTGGGGACAGGGTGCTCAATGTATGCACTGCACAAAGTGCCACCAAAGTGGCAAGTGGCAGTGAATGTAGTTCAGGCCTGGCTCACTACGGCCAAGTCATGTGCTCTGGTTTGGGCTTTATCTGCTCAGAAACAACACCTTTTCTAATTTCATAAAGGCTCAACATGAGCTTGCTAGGGCCCAGTGGCTGGGGTTCAGAAATTTGCACTTGATTTCATGGCTCTCTGAAGGTTAATGAAGACTCAGACATCAGTTTGACTCAAATCAGCAAAACTGATTCTAATGTAGGAAATGGCTGAAATTCTTAGGAGTGTTACACTACCCTGGACTATGCAGGCTTGTACTACAGAATGTTTCTTTCTCTTTTTTTGAGATGGAATTTTGCTCTTGTTGCCCAGGCTGGAATGCAATGGTGCGACGTCGGCTCACTACAACCTCCGCCTCCTGGGTTCAAGTGATTCTCCTGCCTCAGCCTCCTCAGTAGCTGGGATTACAGGTGCTCGCCATCACACCTGGCTGATTTTTGTATTTTTAGTAGAGACGGGGTTTCGCCATGTTGGACAGGCTGGTCTCTAACTCCTGACCTCAGGTGATTGGCCCGCCTCCGCCTCCCAAAGTGCTGGGATTACAGGTGTGAGCTACTATGCCCAGCCCTTTAGAATGTCTCATTTAAAACAACAACAACAACAACAACAACAAAACACCATAATGACACCAGAACCCATATCTAATATGTTTCTGTGCTTCTTTTACTAAGATAAAGAATTCAGAGTCTACATTTTCTCCCTAGATGATTCTGTTTAGGACACATGCACAAAGAATATAGTTTTATTTCTTTAGAACTAGGACTGGACTATTAAAAATAGCACCATTATTGTGACTACGACAAACATTCAAAAGAGTCCTAAGTTGTGCTTAAGCACAATTACCTTAATGTCAGTTGATATTTTATAATACAACTATGAGGCACTTTTATTTTTAAGGCAGTTTAACCTGAGTCCTTCATGCCTGAGAACAGACATTCAAGGTTTAAATCTAGGATTCTCAGTAAAATGATTAAGCAATGCTGTGCAGTTTCTTTAAATATTTAAGATAATTTTCGTCATGTAAATAGTTATGGTATATATTTTTTCTTGGGTTTATCAGGAATCCTTTTTAAAGAAAGATGGGGAGTGGATGATCTCAACAATCAAAATATTCTACCAAGCTCTTTAGAAGCCTAGGCTATGGTGAGAAAACCTTATTCCAATATGTCTATTCAAACAGATGCTGTATTTACCAGACACCCAGTTGCTGTTTACAGGGCTAGGATCTGGAAGGTGTTTGCTTCTAAAGTATCTTCTTACCTCACAACTTTGGTTCCGTTATCACAGCAGCAGCCTCTCTGCAGTACTACTACCATCATCAACATGGCATTAGATACGCACGATGCTCTTTTTCTGAAGATAGCAGAGTAATTTCACACATTAGATTGTGATCCACATGTTCTGCACAGTCAGGCGTTGCCTGACAGGAAGGTGAAGGGCTCAGAGTCTGTTCACCCTTGTGGTCACTACTGTGTACGGCCACTCTGGTAGCCTTTTTGGAGCTCTAATATCAGAAAGGGGTTTCCTAGTCGTCTGAAAGTGTGGAACAAGGAAGTTCCCTAAACACCCAGTTTATGATGTGGGCCTAATTTCTAGATATTGCAGAAAACAGTATTCAGTGTTTCATTTATCTTAAAATCATTTCTGTGAAGTAGATGCAGGCAGTTATTATTCTGTCCATATTAGATGATGAAAGTATAGCACTGAGAGTTTTAATAATGTTAATCCAAGTTGGTTTTATCAGCAAAAGTAGAGACCATGCCCCTTGACATATGTCTGCATATTACGTATTCTCTAATTCATGAATTCATTCTCAAATTCCTACTTATTGATTGCTTATTATATGCCACACGTTATACCAGAAACCAAGCACACTAAATAACAAAACAGAAATGATCTCTCCTCCCATGGACCTTAAAGTCTGGTAGGGGATTTGACTATTAAATAAACAAATAGGTAAACAAATATAGGACTACAAAGTATAAAAACTGCTCTAAAGAAAATATGTAGTGGCTAAGAAAAAAGGATAAAAGTCACTTAGACTGTGGCATTTAAGCTGACAGTAGAGTGGGAATTAACCAGGTAAAAAGATTGGGCTAAAAACATCCACCATCATATAGGACATATTGTATACCCTGGAAAGAACAATTACACAGAAAAATGCAGGTTAGCCAGTCACATCTGTGAACAGATAAAGAGACTTTAAGAAATTCTCTGTTTTCCAAGATACTTGCACATGCATGTTTATAGCAGCACAATTTATAACTGCAAGATCGTGGAACCAACTCAAATGCCCATCGATCAATGAGTGGATAAAGAAGTTGTGGGGGGGGAGGGTGTGTGTGTGTATGTATTCCATCACATATATACATATATACTCCATCACAGATATATTCCATCTCATATATAGTCCATCATAAATATATATATATATATATTCCACCATATGTATACATGAATATATGATGGAATACTATGCAGCCATAAAAAGGAATGAATTAACAGCATTTGCAGTGACCTGGATGAGACTGGAGACTATTATTCTAAGTGATGTAACTCAGGAGTGGAAAACCAAACATCATATGTTCTCACTGATATGTGGGAGCTAAGCTATAAGGACACAAACACCTAACAATGATACAATGGACTTCAGGGACTTGTGGGGAAGGGTGGGAGGGGGGCGAGAGAAAAAAAGACTACAAATAGGGTGCAGTGTATATGGGTGATGGGTGCACCAAAATCTCATAAATCACCACTAAAGAACTTACTCATGTAACCAAATACCACCTGTACCCCAGTAACTTATGGAAACATAAAAAATAAACAAAATCTATAATCAAGAAAAAAAAAGACAAAAAAATTCTGTTTTATTCTGTCTCCTACCTTAATTTATGATGCCTGATATTGGGAAACAGACCTTTACCGACAATGAAGAAGCCTGGATTTCAGGTCCAGCTCTACCACTGACTCTAAATCCTATTGTCCTGTTCTCAGTGGCCCCCAGCGGAGGTGCGTGTCCCTGCCAGGGGCTGTCTCCATCTTCCCTGGGTAATGGATATCAAATAGTAGAATAATGTGAATACAAACAACAGAAACTCTACAAATGCTACACAGATTGAAAATATTTAATAACCGCTTTATTAGTTAACACAATTACTATACCCACCAAAAGAAAAACACAGGTATGTTCAGCACTCAAAAAAACCACAATGTAATCAAATTCCCATTTTAAAATATGGATACTAATGATTATAGTTAAAATATACTGCACTCTTACTATTTGTTGGGCATCATGCCAATGACTTTAATTCTTATATAAATAAGAACTAAATCTCACTTAATTCTTATGTAAATCTTCCAACGTGGGTATTACTATTTTCATTTAACAAATGAGAAAACTGAGGTTTAGTCAGTGGAGTTACTTTTTTTGAAGTCAATGTGGAGGTTATTGCTCACATAAGCAGTCTGATTCCAGAGCCTATGTTTAGAGATTAGTTTGTATTAATCTACTGTTAATTAATTAAATATTAATTATATTATTATAAGATGACCTGGCATTTTAACTATACCATACTCCCAACTCCTCCTCAATTCCTGCAGCCCAACCCACTGGCTGAAACACGTCTCTAGCCACATGCATGCTGACTCTACCCTGGTTTCCACTACATTCCCTCTCTCCTCTACCCCTCTCCAAGAATACTCTCCTCACCATTCAGGATCATAACCACATACCAAAACTCAAGTCTAATATGTCTCATTAAGCCTGCTCCAGTTTTTAGTAAGCTTACCTGTCCCCAAACCCTGGGCATTTAATGAGCATCCAATTCACTTGACTTCTTGCCAACTCTTGCATTTAATACTTATCCTTTTAATCCTCTAAATGTATATAACTTGTCTCTGCAACCATATAAAAGCTGATGACAAGAATAAACAATATTTTTGATTTTCTCAGAGTTCCAAACCCAAAGCAGATAAATAAAAAAAATACATAGAATGAAAAAAAATTTCACTCACTTGAGGTATATATATAGTTCATATATGACAAAGCAATTACAGAGGCTACTTTGTCCTTGCCTATCCAGTCATAAATGCAAGTCTGAGTTATGCTAACCAATCTTCTACATGTGTTTGCAAATTTTAGCCAGACGATTTAGTTTTTCAGGATGGATGGAGCAGGAGGCACAGGGGAGGAAAAATAAAGATCATTGCTTAATCATTTTAAAATACAGATTTGAAAAAAGCATTTCTAGTGGCAAAATACGAAACACTCATCACTCTGTTTTAAGATTACACTACTACTTTCTATTGGTGCTTTATACCTAAATAAAGTCCTTTCACAGGAATGAGATAGGTGGTTACTGGGTTACCTAATGTCTCACAATAACTAACCATCAGTATTTGAACCAATCTCTGTGAGGCAGTGGTGTCTCTTCCAGTACCCTGGTATAAATAATACTAAGGCAGTGGTTAACAGCATGGACTCCAGAGCTAGACTGTGTGAGTTCAAATCCCAGCTCTGCCACTTATAACTGTATGATATTGAACAAGTTACCTGAATGATCTGTGCCTTAGTTTCCCTCTTTGTAAAATGAAGTTAGTAATCGTACTTACTGTGAAGTGTTGGTGTGGTAATAAAATGAGCAAATATAAGTAAAGCACTTAAAATTATATACGTGCTCTCTAACGCTATTATGATTGTACAACAACAGAAATCTAATTAGCCTTCCAAACATTCTTCTGAAAGGAGTCTTTATTATTCATATGAATGAGTAATGCTTATTCTTTTCACCAAAAATCTTGAGGAACAAGAGAAATAACTTATCTCATGAGTCAGCAATGAAAACCATTCCTCAACACACCTCTTGACTGATGATAATAATGATACCAATGCTTTTTATATAATCTTTTCAAGGTTTACAACTTTTCAATACTTTTCACACGTTTTACCCTCACAACCGCTCAGTGAGATGGATGGATAGAGGGCTGCGTGTACAAATGGAGGATGAAAGATATATAAAACCTTAGAGTCAGATGACTTCATTAGGATTAAGTAGCTTTTGCAAAGACTAATACATGCTTTTAGAACTAAACCCATCTTCCCAGTCTGCATAACATAAGGAGTATTTCTCTAGAGTTCACTTATCCTGGGATACATAGAAAATCTAAGAAGCATAAATAAGGGCCCTAAAACACTCTTCGTCCACAATTGGTTTGATGGAAACACCGATCCCATTAGGGGCTGGATGAATGGCTTAGAGGGTTTTAAAAAACTGAATGTAATCAACACTCAAAGGAAGGTCAGGAAGCTAAGGTCTGTGTTACCCTGACCTCTGGTAGGGTTGCGGACTGTTAAAGACACCCACAGAAAACTACAGCCTCTACTCCATTGGTTGAATTGCTAAAGAACAGAGAAGTGACTAAGCCTGGGGAATACCAAGACACTCTGCCATTTTCTTGCATATTTAAAATGCATTTGTAATTTGCAAGGGCTTGTTTGAGTGCCAGTCCCAAGAAAAAGGTATCCTCAGATAAATGAGTTTAGGAAATGTAACATATTCTTTTTTTGGTTGGTATGGAAGGAGTGGGAGGCTAGTGGTTCATGCCTGTAATCCTAGCTCTTTGGGAAGCCGACATGGGAGGGCAACTTGAGGGCAGGAGTCTGAGACTAGCCTGGGCAACATAGTGAGACCCTACCTGTACAAAAAATAAGAAAAATTAGCCAGATGTGCTGGCACACACGTGTAGTCCCAGCTACTTGGAGGGATCACTTGAGTTCAGGAGTTCAAGGTTACAGTGAGCTATGATCACGCCATTGCATTCTAGCCTGGGCAACAGAGCAAGACTCTGTCTCTAACAACAAAAAGAAGTTTTTAAAAAGTTTTGAACAAAAAATTGGGTTAACATTTTTTTAACACAGGCTTTCCCAAACTCATCAGATCTTTGTAACTTTTAAAGCACAGGAAATGAAAATAAGCAATCTACAGTTTTATTTGCTCTATAACTAAAATTCTACATTTGGAATACTGTTTTGTATTAGGAAATGTGAAATGTACTGCATGTACAAAATATAATAATAATCATAATATTAAGAGATAATTGATTTCAAATTTGTGAAAAATCTTTTACATATATAGAAATCTATGTTAGTAGTAAAACTATTATTTACTTCTGAAAGTCAAAAAATAAAATAAAGCACAACAGTTACTAACATTTCACAGAATAAATGGTTTTGGGATACCCTTGGGAACACTAGTTTAGACATGTTTCCACACTCTGTTTTGTTGGTTCACTTGAAGAATATCACTCTGGCACTTAGCTTTCTGTCTGCTGAGATTTAGAATCAAGGTCCTCCACAGGTCTGAGGAGGCCATAGAATCACATAGGAAAGCTATACAAAGTCCTAGCCAGAACTGCAGGAAAATCATACTTTACATAAAAATATAAAGATGTTCCATTTCATAAGATTGTATCAACAGTAAGATTTATTTGGCTGAAAAGAAAGTCTGTGAATTGGTATACAGGCTTTTACTTGATGAGGAGATGGGGTTAATCCCACAGAGGGCAAAACGAAGGCATAAATATCAGAAGGTGGTTTCATGTGGCCTCATGAAGTGACCTAAAGGAAGAGCTACAACAAGCATATTCTAATATACCCTAGATTTATGGGATTGTAACACAATCAATGAAAGCGTACCAAGAAGACTTTCCAAAAGCACATGGAAGTTAAATGAATTCATGGCAGTTAAATGAATTGTCTCTTGCCCTGAGATAAATTTTCACATGAAGAAGAGAAATTGGGCACAGTTTGCTACAGAGAGTATTTGAAAGAAAAACAGAAAAGAACATAAGAGGAAAAACATTCTTAAAATGTAATATATATGGTTTACCACCTTCCTCCAGCCCCCTCCCACAATTTTGTCCCGAAATGTTAAAACAAACATCATTTCTAAGGAACGCTGGGTATAGCTAAGAACGAGCATATTTTGAGGGTCAAAAAATGAAGCAAAATATCTTTCTTCCTGGGCCAAGCTCCAAACTCTATACCACGGATGTGCAGAAGGAGACAAATTAACAGTCTTCTGCCTACTCTAATTCATGCCCTCACAATCCATCTAACTTTTTTTTTTACTCATTTTTGTTTTTCTAAGAATTTTTTTTTTTTCTAAATCAGAAATACAAAATACACGGGCTCAAAGGCAGTGAGCAAGGGGGAAAGGACATTCACATTTCAGTCAACATCAGGCAATGCAGTCATTGGTTGAGAACTAGGTCTCTAATCATATGGTGATAGGACAAATTCAAGAAACAGGAAAATGGGGTCAAGCAGTCTCTCTCTCCAAAAAAAAAAATGTGATTAATGATAATCTGGAAGACTGGACCTACATAAGGCATATCTCAACTTTTTACTATCACTGATATCCATAGACATGACAATATTTATTCAAGTTTTTATTTGTCACCAGAATGTTATAAATATATATGGATATACAAACTACAAATCAATAACACCTTTATAAATACCTTAAGGACCATTATTTAGCAATTATGTAGGCCTCTTCATGTGCCAACACAATACAATTTTCAACATGCCAATAAACCCATTAAACGTATTTATGGTTATAGTTATTAAGTTCAAGAGGTTTTATCCAGGAATTATAGTTCAATAAGAAAAATAACCTTGTAGTGAATCAGAAAACATACTTATTCTAGTCAAGAAATGAATATACCCTGATCTTATAAACACACCCAGCTCCTACAGGCAAGTGGGAATCCATATGGCAAATTTAAGCAATAACACATCACCTGCACCTACTAGATGTCATCTTAGCAACAGCAACCATTTCTCTAAGTCATAGTTTCCTCATCTGTGAAACAAGAATTATTTTCCCACACTGTATGTGAAAATGCTTACAAAGATAAGTAATTATGTTCCAAAAAAGGAGTTAGTCATACCATTTACTGAGAATCAAACTTCTTCCAGAATACACGTATTAATACACGTATTCCAGGATTAATACACGTATTAATACACATATTCCAGGATTAATACATGTATTAATACACGTATTCCAGGATTAATACACGTATTAATACACATATTCCAGGATTAATACCTGTCTCTTATACACATCTAGATGTGTATAAGAGACAGCACACACACAGACACACACAAACTGTGGGACCATATAATGGTTACAAGAAGCTCAAATTCTAGGTAACATTATTTTAAACAGTATCATCTTTGGAATTTCTTTATCATGTAGTAGGTAAAAGACAGGACTATGAAGTCAAATGTCCAGGTTTGAAACACAACTATCTGCCACTTACGACACAGGTTGAGGTAATACTGCTAACTTTTCTGAGACTTGTTTCCCTCATCTGTAAAACGGAAACAGAACCTATCTTCTAGGGGTATAGTGAAGAATCAATGAGATACAACGTATAAAAGAGATGCAGCACAGAACTCAGAAATAATTATAACTATCAAGTCAGTGCTACCCTGCCTCAGTAGCAAATTACATCCCATACCATGCCACTGCAATTTTCCAGTAACGGTCGCCACTGCTTGGGGCCCAGTACTGACATTTTTTGCTCTAATCTTTGTTTATAGAAGGAGTAAATAATCCAAACAAAGAACATTCCAGTATGCAGTGCTGATGGTTACACGATAAGGCAGGGCCAGGCACCAACACTAGGACTGGCTATCTATGAAGGTGAAAACACATAACTTTGATAATGAAGCTGTCTCCTGATTTATAGAAGCTAGGCTGTCTTAACTCTTGGGATTCAGAGCCAACCAAGGTCTGGAGAAAACTCTGCCTGGAGGGAGAGAACCGAATATGAAGCCAGGATTTAAAGAGAGAAGATTTTAAGCTTGAAACACTAAAGCTGTTCTAAAAGAAAATAGTGCTTTAAGTTTACAGAGAAAACTTTTTAAAAGAGAATCAGAAAGGTAAGGTTCTGAGTCCTTATCAGTAACAGTTAAAGACCAAAACAAACAAACAAACAAACAAAACACATATATAGTTCCCTCTCCTAAATTCATCCATTAATCACAGTGCTAAGAACTTCAATCAGGTCATTTGAATTTCATTTTAGCATTCATAATAATATTAACACCCCAAGCAGAACAAGTCAGTTTCGTAAGCTGTAAGGCCTGAGTCTCATTTTAACACATTTGTAGGATAGTCACAGGTACACAGAGTCTCATTAACCACATTTACAATCTCTTTCAGAAATTCTGGAGTACAGCAACCAGAAACACTTCCTCAAATAAAAAGCAATATTGTAGCTTTCTGGAAGCTCTTTTCACTTTTAGTCCAAAGACTTACTAAGAAGTGGACTCTGAAAAGCCAGTTGACGAAACTGGCACACACACTGGGCCATGAAAGCTTTTAAAAATCTATCGCAAACTTTTCCCATTAAAACTTGGATGGAAATTGTAGAAAAGTTTTTACCTTTTTAATGGTCAAGTGTAGGTTAAAAAAAAATACTGAGTTTCACAAATTTTTACAGGCATAACAAGTTTTTAGAAAAGTCACAAAAATACTTATGTGAGAGTAGACGAAGGCCACCCACTCGGCTCTGGATAGGACCTCAAAAGACCTTCAGGAAGACAACCATTATTTGTCAAGGAAAGTCCTGGATATAACTAGCTTCCTTCCTGTGACTCTTCTTAATTCCACGCTTAAGCGAAATTATCTGCTGTTTCCTAAATAGGTCTCAAGAATTTTCTGCCCCTGTGTCATCTGGAAAGTTGAAATTCTATCTACACTTACTGGATCAGATAAAGTACACTTCTTTCTCTCTCTCTCCTTTTTGAGACAGAATCTCACCCTGTCACCCAGGCTGGAATGCAATGGTGTGATCTCAGCTCAGTGCAACCTCCGCCTCCAGGGTTCTAACGATTCTCCTGCCTCAGGCTCCCAGGTAGCTGGGATTACAGTCACCTGCCATCACGCCCAGCTAATTTTTGTATTTTTAGTTGAGACAGGGTTTCATCATGTTGGCCAGGCTGTTTGTTTGGTTTTTCTGTTTGTTTGTTTGGAGTTTCGCTCTTGTCGCCCAGGCTGGAGTGCAGTGGTGAGATCTGGGCTCACTGTATCCTCTGCCTCCTGGGTTCAAGTGATTCTCCTGCCCCAGCCTCCCGAGTAGTTGGGATTACAGGCACGTGCTACCACGTCCAGCTAATTTTTGTATTTTTAGTAAGAGACAGGATTTCACCAGGTTGACCAAGCTGGTCTTGAACTCCTGAACTCGGTGATCTGCCCACCTCAGCCTCCCAAAGTGCTGGGATTACAGGCATGAGCCACTGCATCCGGCCTATTTCCTTCTTATATGCTTCCATTCAACAACTTGCTCATATAGTAGGCCCACAATAAACACTTAGTAATAAATAAATGAACCTTAATTACACATAGCACTAATGCAAACCCAAAACTAATTGAGAATACTCTACTTGCTTAAAGCGGCCAAACTATTGAGTGCTTTCCAAAGCAGAGTTAAATGCAACAGTACATAACAACCATTCATTATTATAATACTTCACTACCAATCAGAATGCAAATTACAGAAAATATTAGTCATTGAGTATTGATGACCTATCAAGCATTTTACTAGGCACAGAGTATATGAAGATAAGTAACAAAATACTTTCTCTGCCACTATGGAATTTGAAGTCTAGTGAGAGAGATAAAACAGATAACAGCAGCATATAAAGTTTAAGTACTACAACAAAGGTCTGCATTGCTTCTTTGTCCATAATTCAACATATTAACAAATTTTAAGATTCCACTATAAACCCTAAAAGGAGACTTACTTATTCTGCTCCATAGGTCCTCAGGACTTCTGGTCAAAGACATCTTGGACTTGACCATCTTGGACATTTCCAACACATCAGTCAACTCTTAAACAGGTTTCAGTATGTAGAATTCTTACCACATACTTGGGTAGACTGTATCACCAACATCTTGCAATTAATAATACAAAGCAATGAAAGAGACACAGTCCTTTGACCTCTCACTATTAATGCTCAGTAAAAAAATCAGAATTCTTGTTGATTCTCTCACTACGAGATGTTCAAACCACTATTCATATTCTGTTTTATTTCTGCCATGTATATGTTGGCTTGAATATCTAAAGAAAATTCCTCTAATTTCTTCACACCTGAATTTATTATGGCCAGAATAATTCTTTGGTCATGAAATTTTCATCCTATTGTTCCATGCAGGTCAAAACTCTTACTGGTTCTTGGCTCTTTATGCCCAGAGGCTCAAATCCAAACTTTCATACACTATGCTAGCCCCCATTAAACAAAGTTAATTTTTCAACTATCTGCTTTTCTTCTATCCAGGATATTCTGCCTTCTGCCCACAAAAGTCTGCTTCTCTGCTCTTTCCCTCCTCTGTGTATGTTTTACACATCTTTTTTTTTTTTTTTTCTTTTTAGAGACACTGTCTTGCTCTGTCACCCAGGCTGGGGTGCAGTGGTGCAATCAGCTCACTGTAACCTCTAACTTCTGAGCCTAAGCAATCCTCCTGCCTCAGCCTCCCAAGTAGCTGGGACTATAAGTGCATGTCATCACACCTTGCTTTTTTAAAATTATTATTATTTTTAGTAAAGACAGAGTCTTACCATGTTGCCCAGGCTGGTCTCAAACTCCTGGCCTCAAACTCCTTCCCTCAGCCTCCCAAAGCATTGAGATTACAAGTGTAAGCCACCATGTTCAGCCCATGTTTCACACATCTTAAACTCACCCCAAATGTCCACTCCATCTTCAGCACCTTTGATATCTAGGCACAAGTCTCACCTTCTCCAGGAAGCTGTCATTCAAAGAAAGTCACCTGGCTCTGGTATCTTCTCTTAAAGATCACCTTGACACTTAAATCCTCAAATTCTAACATATACATTTCTACTGATTGGCATATAAATGTTGGTAAATGTACTACAATCATTTCATGCAATGCAGTTGTTGTCTACGGTCCTTGAGGACAGGAAACACATAACTGCCTCTAACTGTTGGGAGTAAGGCCCTTGCACACATAAGTTACTCAGTTTCACTAATAACATTGGTATCAGACATACTCAGAATCCATACCACATCCCAAACTTTTCTAAAACAGTATTAAGAAACAACCGACTCCTCTGTGCATATCCATCGCAGTTACAGAAAACCAGGACAGCAAAAGAAACAGTTTAAACTGAGAGTTAAGTCAAAGTTACTAACCTGGGTAACAGTAATTCTGTAGGCTTCAAAGATCTATTCAATTCCATACCAAAGTGCAAGGTTCCAAAACCTGTCAAATTTTTATTCAGGAAAGCAGGAAAATTGTTATCTGGCCAAAGAAAGCAGTATTACTGGCTATTTTAAAAGAATCTGCAAAGCTCCAAGTTATAAAATCATTTAACTACTAAAGAAGAAATATGTAGAGGTCATTTGTACATTTCTAAGAAACAGAGGTCACCTGGATGAACTTTCAACCGTAATGGTTAGTTGGACATGGTTCTTTGTCCAGATTTTGGGTTCTAAACTTAAGGTGAGTTTGAGTGCAAGTATTTTTTAATATTCTAGGCTGTTTCCAGGTCTAACATTGGTTAGACCATTTTTTCTTCTGGTGTCTAGCAAACGGCTAAAAAGACCTGTTTGTACCTCAGATGTTGGAGAAACTGTTCAGGAACAATTCATCCCTGCAAGACTATGAGTCATAACACACTGCCACGGTCAGGGAGACCTCTGTTAATCAAGGAAGCACTAGCCACACATTCACTCAAGCTGTCTTAGAGAAGCTGGCCTCAGTGCCCACTGTTCTTTTTCCACAGGTCATCAATCATAAAGAGAAAACGT
>NW_012104076.1:2555263-2555897 GCF_000951045.1 Mandrillus leucophaeus
ATTAATACACGTATTAATACACATATTCCAGGATTAATACATGTATTAATACACGTATTCCAGGATTAATACACGTATTAATACACATATTCCAGAATCCAAGTCCACATATTCTGAAATAATTGTCTTCCTCTTTCACAAATATATCATTCCAAACGATACAAGATGCTTGATGAACCTCTGTGACATACTGACTCCCAAAACAGACTGGTTAATAACTTTGCTTCTTCCCTGAATTCAGATGAAAATGTAAACTCTTAAATAAAGTAGACCCTGAAAGCTGCAAGAATGATATAGACCCTCCAAATACTGGAGATCAATCAAGATTTGATAAATTCCATTATCTCTAGATCCTCTGTAAAAAACCAGAAATAAATAAATAAAAGTTTCAATACTAAAAATGTGTTATCATCCTGCGCAAACAAATTAGAACTGTGGAACCAGCCAGGCACAGTAGGACGTGCCTATAGTCCCAGATACGGAGGAAGCTGAGGCGGCAGGATCACTTGAGGCCAGCAGTTCGAAGCTGCAGTGTACCATGACTGCACCTGTGAATAGCCATTCCACTCCAGCATGGGCAACACAGCAAGACCTCATCTCTAAACACACACACACACACACACACACACACACA
>NW_012104076.1:2555947-2588751 GCF_000951045.1 Mandrillus leucophaeus
TAAGTGCATGTCATCACACCTTGCTTTTTTAAAATTATTATTATTTTTAGTAAAGACAGAGTCTTACCATGTTGCCCAGGCTGGTCTCAAACTCCTGGCCTCAAACTCCTTCCCTCAGCCTCCCAAAGCATTGAGATTACAAGTGTAAGCCACCATGTTCAGCCCATGTTTCACACATCTTAAACTCACCCCAAATGTCCACTCCATCTTCAGCACCTTTGATATCTAGGCACAAGTCTCACCTTCTCCAGGAAGCTGTCATTCAAAGAAAGTCACCTGGCTCTGGTATCTTCTCTTAAAGATCACCTTGACACTTAAATCCTCAAATTCTAACATATACATTTCTACTGATTGGCATATAAATGTTGGTAAATGTACTACAATCATTTCATGCAATGCAGTTGTTGTCTACGGTCCTTGAGGACAGGAAACACATAACTGCCTCTAACTGTTGGGAGTAAGGCCCTTGCACACATAAGTTACTCAGTTTCACTAATAACATTGGTATCAGACATACTCAGAATCCATACCACATCCCAAACTTTTCTAAAACAGTATTAAGAAACAACCGACTCCTCTGTGCATATCCATCGCAGTTACAGAAAACCAGGACAGCAAAAGAAACAGTTTAAACTGAGAGTTAAGTCAAAGTTACTAACCTGGGTAACAGTAATTCTGTAGGCTTCAAAGATCTATTCAATTCCATACCAAAGTGCAAGGTTCCAAAACCTGTCAAATTTTTATTCAGGAAAGCAGGAAAATTGTTATCTGGCCAAAGAAAGCAGTATTACTGGCTATTTTAAAAGAATCTGCAAAGCTCCAAGTTATAAAATCATTTAACTACTAAAGAAGAAATATGTAGAGGTCATTTGTACATTTCTAAGAAACAGAGGTCACCTGGATGAACTTTCAACCGTAATGGTTAGTTGGACATGGTTCTTTGTCCAGATTTTGGGTTCTAAACTTAAGGTGAGTTTGAGTGCAAGTATTTTTTAATATTCTAGGCTGTTTCCAGGTCTAACATTGGTTAGACCATTTTTTCTTCTGGTGTCTAGCAAACGGCTAAAAAGACCTGTTTGTACCTCAGATGTTGGAGAAACTGTTCAGGAACAATTCATCCCTGCAAGACTATGAGTCATAACACACTGCCACGGTCAGGGAGACCTCTGTTAATCAAGGAAGCACTAGCCACACATTCACTCAAGCTGTCTTAGAGAAGCTGGCCTCAGTGCCCACTGTTCTTTTTCCACAGGTCATCAATCATAAAGAGAAAACGTCCAACTTCCTCACTGGGTGGAGAGCCTCCTGCTAGGCCTGCATCCTGGTTTCCTTTCTGCCGAGTTGCTGATTTTCCTAGAGGTGCACAATAGCTACCAAAAGGAAAGTCGCCTACTTGGTCATGAAAAGAAAGCAAAGAGATCCACTTAACACCCCTCTGTAATACAATCACGATATAAAAAGGCGGGAAGCACAGAGGTATCTGACCTCCTTTCACGTGTTCTTTCTTCTTTCACTTACCCTTATATTTGGGGTATAATCTACAAAGTCAGGGAAATTCACCGAGTCCCGACATAGCTACATGCTGTATATATTTGCACCAGCTCTTCAAATACAAGATCTAAAACTTGGTTAATTTCTTTTTCCTAGGTTAGAAATCAATAGATAAGCCTTTACAGATTTTTGAATCATTTCCTCTTCCTCAAACTATGGCATATTACAGGACAAGGAACGTGTAGAGGAAATTCCAGGGGAATAAATTGACCTACAAATGTTGTCAAATTTTATCAATGAGTGATGGATGGAATTCTCAGGTGATTCACTGCCAGGGTGGTATTTGGTGCTAAAGTGAGGGAACTGAAAATTTCACTGAGCTAGCTGGCTTCACTTTGTCTTTAATCTGAGTAGATTGCAAGACTTTACATGGGCAAAAAGTTACATTTCCTTCCAGATGACTTCAATATGCAATTCTCACTGAAATACTTTTTCAGACTGAAGGCTGTCAGTAAACACACATTTGTTTCACAAAAGGCAGAGAGAAGGACAGGCAAAACTTGGAACAGCCACTTAGCTTTTGTTTAATATAAAAGCTTTCTCGGAAAAGCTAATGGAGATCACTAAATTTACTTTTCTCTCTCTTTTTTTTTTAGTAACAGGTTCTGTCACCCAGGCTGGAATGCAGTGGTGTAACCATACCTCACTACAGTCTCAAACTCATGGGCTCATGGGATCCTTCCACCTCAGCATCCTGAGTAGGTGGGACTACAGGCACCTGACACCGTGTCCGGCTGGTTTTAAAATTTTTTGTAGATAAAGGGCCTCGCTATGTTACCCAGGCTGGTCTTGAACTTCTCGACTCAAGGGATTGTCCCACCTCATTTTCCCAAAGCACTGGGATCACAGGCATGAGCCACCATGCCTGGCAATACATTTACTTTGTGTGTGTGTGGTTTTTTTTTGTTTGTTTTCTGTTTTTGAGGCAGGGTCTTGCTTAGTCACCCAGGCTGCAGTGCAGTGGCTCAAGCACAGCTCACTGCGGTCTCAACATCCCAGGCTCAAGTGATCCTCCTACCTCAGTCTCCCAAGTAGCTGGGACCAGAGGTGTAAACCACCATGCCTGGCTAATTTTTGTATTTTTTGCAGAGACAGGGTTTCACTGTGTTGCCCAGGCAGGTCTCGAACTTCTGAGCTCAAGGAATCTGTGGGCCTCAGCCTCCCAAAGTGCTGAGATTACAGGCGTGAGACACACTGCGCCTAGCTAATAAACATACTCTAAACTAACTCTAGGGGCAGAAGAATCAAGACCTTTTGCCGAGAAAGTAAGCAAAGGTATTTTTTCCTGTATTATAGAAGTAATACTATTTCACCAAAACAAGCACAAGGCCATCACACTAAAGGATTTGTGTACTTGTGTGTCTGTGACAGCCAATAATACATTAAAACATTCATTTAAAATTCCATCAAAAGTGCTCTCCGTAAAAATCTCATTATGATACGTAAAATACTAATGCAAATATATACAACAGAATCAAAAATTATGTGAAACCTACTTTTGTTTGTTTGAATCAAGCAATTAATCTATTGATCTGTTTTATCTATTAATCTATTGTATACACATGTGAATACACACAAACATCTTATTATTTGAAGAAAGTTTCACAAGCATTACCCTCCTCAATATTAGTATTTTTTTTCCTTGAAGTGATGAGGAAATGAAATCCTTAAAAGAGTGCTTGATCATCAAATTACTGATGAAATTATTCTATTCTCTCAAATAGAAGGACTGAGTACTTTTAAAAATCATGCTATTTCACCATGTGGTAAACAAAATTCTGAGCAATTTAAAAAGTTGTTGTTACTGAGGACACTAAAACATCATGAGTCATAATAATCCTCAAGCCAACAACTCACAATCAAACTAATGAGAGCTTGTTTTTGCCTCTGTTGCATAACCTGTAAAATGGGATAATGCTGACACAGAGCAGTCCTGAAGACCAATAAAGGTAACACGCACGCACGCGCGCGCGCGCGCACACACACACACACACAAATAGAACCTGAGCACGATGTAATTAAATAAACAACCAACTGAACTAACTTGTCGCATGATGACAAAGGCATATCCAATAAAACTACTTTGTTGTTTTACTTTATACATTTATTTGCGAGGTTAACATGTGGACAAATACATCTTTTATGTACACGATAAAACTTTGATGTTTTAAGGGGCTTCTATAAAAAACTAGTAAGAATCTTTTTGATATAAAAGTATAATTTTTTATCAAATAAAACAATCATCTCAAACATCAATTACTTGTTTTCCTGGAGAAGGGTGGCACTGGCATAAAGCATAACTTTCTTCATACAAAATAAACTTTTAAAAAATAATGAAATGTGGCTGGGCACGGTGGCTCATGCCTGAAATCCCAGCACTTTGAGAGGTTGAGGCGGGCAAATCACTTGAGGCTAGGATTTCAAGACCAGCATGAAATCCTGGCCAACATGGTGAAACCCATCTCCACTAAACATATAAAAATTAGCTGGGTGTTTTGGCCCATATTTGTAATCCCAGCTACTTGGGAGGCTGGGACATGAGAATCGCTTGAACCCGCGGAGGCTGCAGTGAGCTGAGATCATGCTGGTACACTTCAGCCTGAGTGACAGAATGAGACTATGTCTCAAATGAAACAAACAAAAAAAAAGAAAAACATAATAATGAAATAAATTGTTTATGCAAATAAAAGGTACAGAATATTATTTATTATTATTTCCCCCTCAAAATGTGAAAACTTTACTAAAGTTAATAGCTTTTATGAAGACAGGGGTCTAAGACATGAGAAAAGGCTCCTAATAAATAAGAAATTTCTCTAGTACAATGAAACACAGAGAGGTACAGGACCAGGAAGAAAATCAGACTTTTCTTTGAAAGATGTTAGTTTCATTGAGAGTTGTACACAGGTCCATAGCTGGGAAGGACCGTAGGTTGAAGACTGACACACAACTCAGAAGAGAAAAGGGCAGTCATGGGGCTGGGGATTAGAGCTACAGGTAAAATACTATGAATGATGAACTAGGGAGTTTCTTACGGGAACTTCCTACGGATTAGCAAATTCATGGGGTTCAAAACATTAGGCTGTTATTCCACCATACACTCGTGTTTATGCCCTATGAGATTAAATGCTAGCTTCCGTGAAGGTCCAAAACTAATTTCTTTTCAAGAATATTATTAGCCAGAGAAGCAGGAATCACCTATACGTGCAGACATCTCCTGCCACTTTCTTCTCTGAGATGGCAGGATGTCAGTTTTCCAGTGGAAATCTGAACAACCAAAGTCCTTTCCACACCCTGGTCCAACCCTTCATTGAAGCACCACCAGCCAGCAAGGCAGGTTCACCTGATTACTCAAGATCTGTCTGGTTTCAAGGGATGAAATACTTCTATTTTCTCCAGACCATGTAGTCTGAGAGTTACTAGGTTTCAGACCAAATTTTCATGTTCCTTCTGTGCAAAGAACAACTGTACTCTCTACCATTCAAAGAGGATAGCTGCCAACACACCCCGACTGGTCTGAGCGGCTGAAATTCCACTGGGAGGACAACAAAAGGAAGTGGGGCTTCGGTATGCAGAGCAGGGAGATCAGAACAATGAGCAAAAGCCAGAATCTTTTGTTACGTGTTTTTCACCCAATGCTGACATCTAATTGTTTAGATTAAAAAAAAAAAGGGTGGGGTGAAATACTGGTAATAAAGGAGAGGTTCTGAAAAAGCAGCTCTGTACTAGCAATCTGTTATCTGTATCATAAACTTTCTTTCCTCTCTTATTTATCTTTCAGATGTTTACAGTTGATATGCAAATTTCAGTTGTCCTCTCACCAACAGGTGAGCACATTTGTTTCTTTTTTGAATTGTAATAACAACATTTTTCTTCTAAGGAGTCTTAATTTCTACAATCATCAGGAACTGTTGTTACCAAGGGATCCACGTCTCGATGATGACAGAATTAAAAACAAAACAAAACAAAAAAACACTTTCACATGGAGAGAGAAATATGTAGTCAATAAAACCACTTCTTTCTTCATTGCTAAAGGCAATCACTGGATAAGTAGATCATCTTGATTTTAATAATTCCCAAGTATTGAACTCCAAACCAGCACATTGATTACTGATTCCAGATACATATTCTGGTTTCTGGAACTAGACAAACTGTCTGGCAGTTACACTGACCCAGAAGGGAACAGAAGGGAGGAAAGAGAACTCCCTTTAATGCACAGCTACCAGTACTGTTGGCTATTTACATAATTCTTGCGTCAAGAGGACCACTGAACAAGTGTTAATATTGCAAGTGGATGCAACATCCAGAGGAAATTCAACATCATTAGCTGCAGGGAGCACAGCATGGAGATCCGAGAGGGAATCGTATCAGCTCCAAGAAGCCAATAGTCTGTGGCTGTCAGTGTCTGAAATGGAGCTGCTTCAAAGCCGACGGGGCTGTGACCTGAACACTGCATCCCTGCGCCCAGTGAGAAGAGGATCAATGACTGTGTTTGCTGGGCTCTAGTCATCCCCTTGGCTAATGAAAGCTGTGCTGAAAGGAATGCTATGGGGCCTCTGGGCAGCCTGCAGCCTGGCATTAGTGGAGATTGTTATACAGCTTGGCTGGTGAATGCACCCGGCACCAAAGCCTCCCTCACCCTCACCCGCCCTCTTCCCTGTTCTATCCCACCAACTCCCCTCTGGCTGTCTGTTTAGTGTCACTCAGTTGGGATGGATCCCGTTAAAGATCTGACGCTTAGTGAGGACTCGGAGGTGTCTGGAACGCCTGTCTCTAATCATAAACACCACAGCTGGCAATGATGTGGTTGAAAAAAAAAATCACCTTGATCCAGTACACATTCTCTTTGATGTCTCTGCAGCGAGTTCACTGCCCAGAGAAAAAGGTACGATTTAAAAAAAAAAAATTTTTTTAAAAACTCTGAAAAAAAAAATCAAGCTTGACAGTCTCAAATCATAACCATATGACTTTCAATTCCATGCTAAAAAAAAAAGAGAGATACATATATATATCTCCATCTCATTGTATTTTGTTCTAAGAAATTCAGAAAAGAGGCATCTGACAATGATAACATGAAACAGGTTTGGAAGATAATGGCAGTTTGAGAGGAAAACACTTCCAAAAGGGAAAAAAAAAAAAGTCAGACTGCCACTACCAAAAAAGGAAGAAGTCTTCTGCCAAAGATTGCAAACTGCAGTGACCTTAAGTAAGAGACTGTAGCTGATTCAAGGGAAAATGAAAACTTTTCAAAGACAACACTGCTTGAGCTGAGCCACTGTTTCTAAGTGCCTTATGCCCTCTTGCCTTTCGGGTGGCCTGGTAAACACACAGCCTAACTGTGCTTCCAGCCCCAGGCCGCAGGGTTCTAATGAATATTCAGCCACATTAACATGTATTTTCTTTGTGTTGTTCTTGTTTTTTTTTTTTTTTTTTTTCAATCCTACCAAGATGGGGCTGGTGTAGATAATGTCCTTGTGATGCCATGTCAGGTATCAGAACTGTGAGATGCGTTTGCAAGTTAAATGCTGAGATGCCACAAAGATTATGGGGAAACTTAAAAAGATAATCTAACCACACTAACCTAAAGAAGTGAGTTTACAATGGATAACAGTTACGCAGTTCTCAAGATAACTCATGAGACCTTCTGGTATCAACTGAGAGAAATATTACTTATGTATCAACAAAGTCCAAATTACATATATAGGTAGCCAGAAACCCCCTGAATACAAGGTGAGAACTCAGAATCTTTATATCTATCCTAAAGCGGGTTGTTTCTAGTACACACAGTCTAAATACACAAACAAGCACACAAAACAAACTCAGTAAAACGTGTGCTTCTTTTTTTTCTTTTTTAATCTGAATATCCAAAGTCATTTGAAAAATCTCTTAAGACTAATAGGAGACTAATTATTAATTTATAGTTTTACCTTAATAAAAAAGTGAAGAAATAAAAAGGTGTTTTAATCCAGATAGTTTTAAAATTTGACATATTTAAAGCATCTCTCACACTTATTCCAAATGTAGTAAAATAATCAGGTGATTCTAATTCTAAATGAGGTAAATGTTAATTAGATGTTTCTGGTTTCTTTGATTGTGAGCAAAATAGCAAAAGGCTTTAAACTGGTCAGCTGCACTGTGACACAACCAGTGTTTAAGAAATCACTCTGTAAATGGTATCCAGGAATGCAGCACCAACACTTGCAGTAACAATATCCAGACGAAGCCAAAAAATTTGGATACTGCTGTGTTGTTCTAAACTGACTGAGGTTTTGCAGACTAACAACATTCCCTCATAATGATGGTGGTGTCTTTAGATTGAGATAAGATTCAAATTTATTGAGGGTTATTTACTGTTGTGTATAAGGTTCTGTGTGTTAAGGAGGGAAGTAGCCAGTTGGAGGAGGGCAGCTTGGCTGGGCTCACAGCTGAGAGACCTCAGGAGCTTGCATATCCCTATAAGGTAATTTCTTTCCTTTTTTAACATAGGCAAGGCAATTAAATGTTAGTCAATCTTAACAAAATGAAAGGCAAGGATATGCTACTATAGACTGAAATACTGGCATTCACTGCAATATTTGCCTTACGGTATTAAGGCTTTCGTGGTATCTCATATAAAGTAAATAAAGCTTTAGAAAATATTTTAGTCCAATTCTGATTATGAGTATGTGTTTTAAACAGTATTGCTTGCCAGAAAGAAGGGGCAGTGGGAGGATAATACCTATACACTGGAATTCACACTGACAAATTAATTGCAAACACACACAAACACACACGCACACAAGTGAACACAAACTTAAGTAAACGCACACACCCGACCTGGTGTCCTATGATTCAAAGCATTACATTTACAATAGCATAAAGTTCATTAGTTTACTTCCTTCCTCCAAAGCCTAAAGGAGACAAAAAAATCATGTCATTCATTCCATATTTGAAAGGAAATATGCCTGAGGTGTTAATATAAACACAGTAAATTGTAAGTTCGATGTAACCATATAAATTTTTATTTCTAAAGTGGGGTGGACAAGTCATAGGGTCCTAGGTTTTCTAAGATGATTAATGTACTAGATAATTGCAGAATTCTCAGCCATACTTCAGATTTGTAAACCAATCCAAAATGGCACTTGGCACAAATATCTCATGCTAGGGTTTCTACCAAATCATTTAAAACTTACTGGTTTGGAAGGAACACAAACTGGTTATTGGGCCCACCAGTTACATCCTGAGAGTGAAATCTGGAAAGAAGGGACAATAGATGTGTGTATTCATTTTCTACTATATATACTTCGGTGTGGCTTGGATTCTTTATAAAAATATTATAATAAAAACTAAATTAAAAAATATGGCTGAACGTGGTTGCCCACACATGTAATCCTAGTACTTTGGGAGGCCAAGGTGGGAGGATCACTTAGCCCAGGAGTTCAAGACCAGCCTGGGCAACACAGGGAGACCCTGTCTCTACTAAATATAAAAAATACAAAATTAACTCAGCATGGCGGTGTGCACCTATGGTCCCAGCTACTCAACAGGCTGAGGTGGGAGGATTGCATAAGCCCGTGAGGTCAAGGCTGCATTGAGCACTCTACTGCACTCCAGCCTGTGTAACAGGGCGAAACCATGTCTCTAAAAATAATAATAAAATAAAAATGGAAAACATGTCTTCTAGGTATAAAGGGCAAATGCCCCCACCTTACTATTATTCATCATATTCTACTAAAGTCTCTGTTACATGAGATTTTGAATGTAAAGGTGCAAAAGTCATATATATATATACATATATATAGTTTTTTTTTTCTTTTTTGAGATGGAGTCTCACTCTGTTGTCTAGGCTGGAGTGCAGTGGCGCGATCTCAGATCACTGCAAACTCTGCCTCCCGGGTTCAAGTGATTCTCCTGCCTCAGCCTCCTGAGTAGCTGGGACTACAGGTGCCTGCTACCACACCTGACTAATTTTTGTATTTTTTAGTAGAGATGGGGTTTCATCATGTTGGTCAGGCTGGTCTCGATCTCCTGACCACAGGGATCTGCCCGCCTTGGCCTCCCCAAGTGCAGGGATTACCCCAAAATGCAGGGATTACAGGTATGAGCCACCGTGCCCAGCCCAAAAGTCCTATTTTAATAAAACCAGAAAACAAATGTCTTTATCATATAGTTTGGTGAGTCAAATAAACAAACAAAAGCAAATGTGTTATCAGCATGTCTTTATGCTGAGAAGAGAAGGTGTGCTAGAATTGTCAGATTAATTTTCAGAAAGAGACAGAGGTAAGCACTGTGCTTCATTTTCTTTTAAACAGGGATGAATGCCTCCTTTTCCGGCCCTACCTTCTCAGCCGTCATTAAAATGTAACAGAGAGTAGTGTCTAGGGACTGTGTCTCTTGGAGGTGTGACCTTCATTTGCATAATAAATCCCAGTACATTCCATGAGCAACAGAGGGGAGGGATAGGTATGAGGGCGTGATTCTTCCAGAAGAAATTTTGTTTAGAGCTGGAAAAAGGCATAGCCCTAGCTGAAGGAATCAAGGGCCAGACACGAGGATTATGAAAATTCTAATGTAAAGACCCAAAAGATAGAAATTGGAGCTTTTGTCTCAAATCAACCTTGGCAGATTTAGGAGATAACCTCTTAGGATGTAGAAATTCAAACAAGAGAAGCCTGTGTTCCTTTGGACAGGTAAAGACAATCCTCACTTCTGGGAGAGTTTCTTGTTTTGTAGTGGTGAATGAGCCCTAATGGCAGTGGGTAGACTTCAAAGGCAGCACACTCTAGTTAGACCTGGGGCTGCTGCTGACCAAGTGAAACATGAGGTTACACAGAAAGGCTGTCCAAGGCTGCCATGCTGATAGCAGACAATGACAACAAAAATAGCTGTGACTTGTGGAGTTCTCATTAGGTACTAGGCACTTAACTACCATTTTCTCCACTTTTTTCTGCAACCCTGTAAGGCAGACATTATTATTTCTATTTTACAGAAGAGAAAAGTGAGGTTCACTGAGGTTAAGTAATTTGCTAAAGTCATACATCTGGCAAGATAAAGAATTAGACTTTGACACATAATACCAAAGACTGTGTTTGGCCTCCTTCCAGGCAGAACTAAAGGAGCTGTGTCCCAGTGGAGGACAGATGACCATACCCACGAGACAGTCAACAGACATCACTGGCAGGAACCAGTGCCATAGTTCCTGGGACCAACATGGCAAGGCCCAGAATCCAAGGACCAAATCAAATTATTTTTAAGAATCCTTCTTGAGAAAGTCTAACAGGCAGATACTGATACATTTTCGCTGCTATAATCTGACTTCTGCAAGATGATGTCTGCTCCCTTCTCCTCCAGCTAAATGCATACGGCACAGTCGTTCCAGGCGGCCTATGAGGAAGCATTTCCCATGCTTCCTGATGGCACTCTCAGGCAAGAGTAAAACAATCATCTCACACTACTGAACACCAACCCAACACTTGGAGTCTTCCAGCTTGAAGCATTCTTGTCATGAGGGTCACAGAAAAGGAAACACCGAAGGTCAAGGCTTCATTATGTGAGTGATTTTGAAGGAAAGGGAGAGAAGCAAGGGAGAAAACCTTGAACAAGAAAGAAGCCAAAGATTCAAAAAGAAAAGCAGGAATGGTTAAGTACAAAACTGAGAAGGAAAGGAACTGGTGTAAGATCAATCTGAATGGAGAGCAAGAGATTCCTATTTCTTTGGAATATAGCAGGTAGTTGCATGCACAGACATTTTTCACTATCTAAATCCGTCTTCTTCCTGTACTTAAAACAATGATAGCATAGATAGCAAGAGGTAGAGAGCAAGAGATAGGACGTTCTCTGAACAGCACATAAGGAAGTGTAGACCAAGGGAGACTCCTTTCATCCCAACAGCCCAATCTAAGTAATTTATCTGAATCTATTTCATTCCTGAGTACAGAGAGCTCAAGTTCACATAGTGAGGAGTAACTGTACTTTGTGATTCCAGGTTACACTGTACCTGCATAAGCTATGGGCATACATGCTGTGTTACTATAGGTTTCTTGTATCAGGCCACTTGAATGACTTTATAAATAAGAAATCCTGTCTTCAGTATAGCACAAGCATAGGTTAAAAGAAAATAGCAAAGAAAAACAGAAATCCAAGGCAATTTTGAAGAATTTCCTCCAAGAATGACCGACTTGAGTCTTTCCCCAGATATACCAATATTAGTATTTTACTCCAGCTTCTAATCAATTTACATGGGTTTACTTCAATCCCAAGGGAGCTGTGGGGCCATCCCCACACCATGGAGCATGATATAAGAGGAACATACATCAGACAGGAGAATCACTAAAAAAAGTGATAAAGAGACAGAATTTAGGTTTCATAAAGAATGGCTAGCCTGCCCTAGGAGTTTTCTAGAACACTCAAGATATGATAGATATGGCTGACATATTTGGGAAAGATCAGGAAAGGTCTGCCAGAGCTGCTTTTCCAAAGAAAGGAACAAAAGTAGTGGAAGTTCTATCTCCCTCCACCTCCCCTGCCTGGTGTCCTCCAAATCTTTCTACAACCCAACCAAAATCTTAAGTCAAATTTCCACCAGACATAAAAGGTGTGACGAAGTGGGAATGGGGACAGTGCTACTGATTTTGCAAAGTGAGCAGCAATGTCATGACACTTCAGTGCTTTATGAAATAACGTGTTAACACGGTAGTATTTGTCATGTACTTGCCACAAACAGGTAAAATGTGAATGGTTTACATTATTCGAGAACAAAATATAAGTTGCGCACGTATGCCTATTTCTTGTGGTATGAAGAGTAATGTACTGTTCTGAGAGAGGGGATGAGAATTAAAGACTCATCAATAATTCTTTTTATGTGTGTGCCTTTATGGTTTTTTGACATGTATTTTGTTTTCCTTCCAGAGCTTCTTTGTTACATGAGATTCCTTAAAAGTGTTACTTCCTACTAACAGTAGTCACCAACATTAAAACTCCAATCATGTTAAATTGGATTTTTGAGTTCTGATTTTACCTTAAATGGAGTGGAGGGGGGTGTAACATTTTTTAAGTTACAGCAAGAAATCCATGGGATAGCTGCAACTGCTTTTAAATACTCATATTTTTGTATGAGTATTAGGCCTGTCTGTGACAATGTTCTTGGAAAAAATTAAAAAGTTCCCTTCCTCCAATAATATGCTCAACATCCTCTTTTGCCAGAGGCACTCACTCATTATATAAATCAAACAAGCACACAGCACCAGACAAAAAGTGACTAGTAATGCCCAGCACATTCCTTTACTTGAGCTGAGATGATTTTGGTGCATTGCATGCAGATGTCAGGTATTTTAATAAAGAGCTCCATTGTGCAGGCCCCACTACTCCTCCTTAGCTCCCAGCACTCCCTGAAAAGGGGGGAAGGAGGAGAGGGGAAGAGCGACAGCCATTCCAGCTGGAGCTGGAACCTAGTCTGAGTCAGGAAAACCACAGCTCATAAGCAAAGAGGAAGCATAATGTTCTACAAGGACAAAACATTAGCAGAAATGTCACTCAGCCCCAGTTCCACATGTTGGCTGCCACGGCCTCTTCCTCCTAGCATGCCCGATTGATATAAATTCCATCTGCTCAGCAGCCAAGTGACAGAGAAGAAATACCGGCATCTGGTCTCCATTGCTGTCGGGTTTTTGTTCCATGTAAGACCTTAGCTAGAGACATATGAAGAGATGAAGGTGCTGGCAAGCGACTAAAAGGCTGAACTGGCAAAAGGAGACTTTCTGATGCTTTTCACACTTCACTCTAGATTTTTTACAGGGAAGGGGGAGGGTGTGACCGAGACTTGATAACCTGAACAGTGGGAGCCAAGAGGCCTGAAGGTCATTTTATGTTTTTCAAGGTTTGAAGTTTTTTAAAAGAGTTTTAATGTTAAAAACTATAAAGCCCAACACTTATTCCCCCTTTCCATCCATTTAATGCAACAGAAGGCAACTAAGTCACAGAAGAATGTTCTTCAGCTATTTCTTCCCCCTTCTCTTAAACATCCACTGATTTGGACCTGCTCCACAGGAACTTTATATTCTCCTGAGGAGCAGCTGAAAAATGCCAAAAATCAAAACCACCACTCTGTTTTAACCCCCAGCTGTCCAGAAAAGTATAGTCCAAAACCATGATGGGAAAGAAAAGCCAGTCTAAGTCCCATAAAGAAAGCTGGATGCTCTAAGAGTTCACTCCCACCAAACTCTCAAGTCATCATTCAATTATTCACTCAATCAGAAGACTGAGAACAGTGAAAATGAAACATGGAAGCAGAACTGGTAACAGAAAACACAGGTACCGAGTTTCAGTGTCTATTTGTGTGTTTTCAAAACAGTAACAATGAAAATGGCTCGTTCACAAATATAACATGGAAAGGGCTTTTAAAATAAAACAATTAATGTCAGGTCCTAATGCTGCCTTGAAAAGCAACTGTAAAGGTGAATCTTGTTAAACCCTCTTCAAAGTATGACTAAAGAGAAGAAAGGTGTAAACTTTCTGGAAAAGAATACAAAAAAAGATTAAAAGAATCTTTTGGCTGCGCACGGTGGCTCACACCTGTAATCCCAACACTGGAGGCCAAGGCGGGCAGATCACCTGAGGTCAATAGTTCAAGACCGGCCTGGCCAACATGGTGAAAGCCTGTCTCTACTAAAAACACAAAAAATTAGCCAGGCGTAGTGGCAGGCACCTGTAATCCCAGCTACTTGGGAGGCTGAGGCAGGAGAATCGCTTGAACCCAGGAGGCAGAGATTGCAGTAAGCTGAGATCGTGTTACTGCACTACAACCTGGACAACAATTCCATCTCAAATAATAATAATAATAATAATCTTTTAATAACTGTTCTATTTTACAACTCTAATAGATTTTAGCTTCACCCAAAAAACAAAACAACACTATATGAGATTATGCTGTGAAATAAGCTGCTTCTTCAATCTCCACCTTTTCCTCTTTACTACCTAATGAGCACTTGGGGTGAGAACACCATGCATGGTAAGAGAAGCGAATCATAATAAAGACAATAAAGTTAAATAAAATGACAAGGAAACCAGTAGCAACAGAATTGACTGCGACCCCTTTGAAACCGTCAGTCCTGGAACTGATGCTACCAGTGTTAATGACTGAGGAAAGTGTAATGAAGTACAGTATGAGCTACTAGTGGACACCAGATTTACCTGAGAGTGAATGGGGCGTCAGCTCAGGTCTCTCATTTGCCTAGGTCCTTAGGAGTTTCAGACTAAGAGAACATCCTAGGTGGTGAGGAGAAGGCAGAGTGCAAACAGGCAAGATTTCTAAGTAAGCATTTCTGACAAGTTCCCTAAGGAAATTTAGAAGGAAAGGCCCCAAATCTCCTTGATTCCTGTTTCCATTTTCTGTTTTTTTTGGAGTGATTTCTTATTCTAAATACACATTCAGGATTAGACCTAAAAATATTAAGAGCCTAAATTAGTCTATTTGCTAAATAGGATTCTGATGTTTCTATGTATAATAATCTATTGAACATGTTTAACATACTCTGTGTAAATAAACATCATTAAAATAATACAGTGGAAGAAAAAAATAGATGAGTGAAAAATCTTATTAATAATAAGCTCTATACAACAACATTCACTACCTTAAGAAACATAACAATCCTGGCTGAAAAATTTTATTCAGTAAGACTGAAATTCAGGCCAGATGTGGTGGCTCACGCCTGCAATCCCAGCACTTTGGGAGGCCATGGCAGGAAGATCATTTGAGGCCAGGAGTTCAAGACTAGCCTGGGCAACATAGTTTGACCCTGTCTCTTCAAAAAATACAAAAGTTAGCTGGGTGTGGTGGCACCCACCTGTAGTCTTAGCTACTCAGAAGGCTAAGGTGGGAGGATCACTTGAGCCTGAAAGATCAAAGCTGCAGTGAGCTGTGATAGCGTCACTGCACTCCAGCTGGGTGACAGAGAGAGACGTGGGGGGTTGGGGGGGGTGTGGGGAGGGAGATTGAAATTCACTGAATACAACTACTACATAAAATACTAGTAGGTAACATTGATAACTAGATAACATTAACTAGTTCATATTGTTTTTAAGAACTTGAAGATCTTTTCTAAGCCAGATTCAGGAATCAAAAGTCAATCAAAAGATAATAAAACCACACAAAACTTAAAAAAAGAAAACCAAATATGCAACAAAAACAAATGAAAAGCAAAAGCAAAAACAAGGTAAAGAGCTGAAAACCAACTGCGAACAAATGTTTACAATACAGCTATACTATGGGCTAATTCTCTTTAGATACAAAAAGGTGCTAAAAATGAAAAGGATTTACAATGCAATAGAAATATAGAAAGAACCTGAAAAGACGTTTAGAAAAAAACGGAAACAGAAATGACTGATAATCATAAAAGGATGGTAAACCTTACTCATTAAGAGAAATGCAAATAAAAGCAATGTACTACCATTTATCCCGTCAACAACTGGAATACCAAAGATCAAAAATATGTTTCGACACCTAGTCTATCGATGTATGAAGGGATAGGCACATTAATTATGATACATCCATACAATGTAGCTGTTAAAAAAGAATGAGGTAGCTCTTTATGTGCTGATATGAAGTTGTTTACAAGATATATCATTAAGTGAAAAATGGAAAGTACAGAATAATGTGCTCACTATATTCCCCTTTACCATTTTTACTAAACACACAGAAAGATATGTCGTGCTTTATATGCATAGACTATTTCTAGAACTGTACCCCAATATCAGACTTTCAACCACACAGACGTTTATATAATTTTTCTTTAATAAAGGCACGTATTCCTTTTTAGAATACCTTTTAACTTTAAAAGTGCATTTGATACAGCACAATCAAGAGTCTATCCTTGAACTTGACCAAATACTTTTTGTTTCCTAATATATTTTATCATTCTATCTACTAGATACTGTATATAAGTTCCTACAGACATAACTTGTCCTTATCCTTAGAAAAGTAAACTAAAATGCTTCATTCTGGGTTTTTTTTTCTTGAGCCTCCCTAAAATGCTAAGTTTCTTACTCTTGTTGGTCTTTTCAGATCGCTGTTGTGTTTAGTTCTATATAAAGGAACACATACATACACATATATGTATTCATATGTGTACATAGCTGTGTGGCAAAGAATATGGCATTTTTCTGGGTATTAAAATGTGATCATTTGCTAATTCCTTACACCCAGTGACATAAGGATAACAAGGATCGTTTACAAGGTAAATTCATTTCCAAATGAAAACCAAACCAACATAATACCTAAGTGATTTATCTCCTTGGAGGATTTATTTTTAAAAACATAATGTGTGTCCACCAACACTGGGATTACTTCCCAACATAGTTTTATGTGTTTTTTTTTTTTCCCCTTGTGATTCACTTTACTCTCGGCCATTTCCTGAGCCATGTCTGAAGAAATCCTGTACTGCCAAGACATATCCTCAGACAAAGAAATGTACATTAGTCACTCACTAAAAGGGTAAAAAGCAATTGAAATGTTTTCCTCTCTGAACCCCTAGTGCCAGCACAGTATACAGTAGACAATATATGCCATACTTTATTGCCTGAACTCCCCATTGATATGACCATGATATGTCAATGGAAAGTGAGTTCATAAAAAATAAATTATCATTCTCTTCACATAAATTTATTGAGATTCTATGACATGCCCAGAATGTGGATATAGCAAACACTATGTATCATCCATCAAAAAACTTACAATCCAGTAGGAGAAAAAGACAAGTAAACAAGCAGTTATTGTAGAGCATAATAGGAAATAAACGAAAACTACCATATGGGCATTTTAGTTGGTACAGTCAATGCCAAATAGAGAGAGCAGTAGCAGTTTCCTGAAAAAGTGATGGCTAGGTTGAGACCTAAATGCAGGTAGGAATTAATCTGGAGAAGTGTTGGAAACAGCACATTTCAGGAACAGAGAGTGGAAGCAAGAGAGCACATGTCCAAACAGAGGAATGACACTGCTAAAGGACAAGGACTGGGGGGCAGTTCACATCTTCTGCATGACAGCTACTGGCTTCTCATTTTTAAGCTTCAGAAACAGGCAGAATGCTGTACCTGACAGATTCATTAACCTGATCAAACACACCAACCTTAGTTTGCAAACATCAGAGGAGGATGATGATGCCCTGATAATTAGGTGCAAGTACAGCATCAAAGAGACAGGAAGCTTTATCTGCTGTTGGTCATCTTCACCACCCATCTCCTCCAGACCCCCGTCTACCCGTGGCACTGTTTTGCAGTCTAAATGGGAGTCTTATCATCTATTGTTCAAAACATAATGCCACCTTTCTCAAACGGCACGAGAAGGTGTTTAGCTGCCTGCTTGTGAAGCCCACCAACACAACTTCCTGCAAGTATATGGCTGCTGGGGTGACTAAGGAGCTGAAAGAACCTACATAAGCTTCAATAGCAGGCCAGAGCACCACTTTTCCGTGAACGACAACTGATAGGTCAAATCACTAGGGAGCGGCTGAAGAGTTATTAATGGTGACAGGTACACTACCTGGGAGACAGGTTGAGAGGCAAAAAAGATTATTTATAAGCGAATAGTTAACAGCTGTACCTACTGCTAAGCATTACATGGATGCCACAAACTGTAGAATTCAAATCCTGAGTTATTCAAGCACGAACAACTGCCTGTCACCCAAATGCAACGCATCGTGACAAATTAAGGTGGGAGAGACGAGATGCTGCAATGCTGCCTCACCCAGGAAGGCAATGTCATCCCAGAGCTCAGGTAAGAGGTGGAAAAAGGACAAGATAACCATGAGGTAAATTACGGTTCTTAACAATAATGATGAATTTGCAAGAACAGCTTTATAATTTTTCCTGAGGGTTTTAACAACAGAACAGATGCCAAATGCATCTTGTATTATCAAGAGTAAAATGGACTTGGGAGTGAGAAGAGATTGAAGAGTTATGGGGTTGGAATGACAAAATGAGAAGAAAAATCGTGACCAAGAAATGATAGAGTTTGGTCTTTAAAACTTTGAATAATTATTAATTGTTACTAACAAACTCCATTAACAATATATGACTTATTTTCTAAAATGGCAATAGTTCTTGAATATAACTTTTTCTCTTATTTTTTCTTCTCTTCTCTTTAACAGCTCGTTTCATGGTGGGAAAACAATAGGTATGTCACAGAAATTTTCAGTTCCTAGAGAAACAAAAATATAAAAACTTGTTGAGGATATTTATTTTCACAGATTTGCAACTCAGTATATATTGAGCTTCCAGGCTTTCTGGAACACTGAGTTGAGAGGAACAACTTGTACTGTTGATTTTCTAAATGTTAATACATGAGATGGTTTCTATAGTTATCTACTTCGTTTATGGTCCAGAGTTATGATAGAGTAGCATAAATATTCCTATCAAAGTGGCAGATGTCATATTTACCCCAAATACAATGGTTTTAGAAGTACCTACTTAATGACCTGGTAATTCTACTTCTAAATATTTATTCTACAAAAACAAACATACACAGTAATAAATACACATAAGGATATTTCCTACAACAGTGTTTGAAAAGCCCAAACACTGAAAACAACCCAACTGTCTTTAAATAAATTACTAGTTAAATAAATTATAGTGTATCCATATAATGGGAAATCATATGGCGGTTCAAAGAATGGATGAGATCTCTCTAAACCAGCATGGAAAGAGGCCTATATTAGTTTCCTAGGGCTGCCACACCAAATTACTACCACTGTAGTGGCTTAAAACAATGGAAACACATTCTCTCTGTGTTCCAGAGGTCAGAAATTTGCAATCGAGGTGTGAGTAGGGCTGTGTTCCACTCAGAGGCTCTGGGAAATCATCTGTTGCATGCCTCTCTCCTAGCTTCTGTCTCTTATACACATCTAGATGTGTATAAGAGACAGGAGGGCTGTGTTCCACTCAGAGGCTCTGGGAAATCATCTGTTGCATGCCTCTCTCCTAGCTTCCGGTGGCTCTGCCGCCGCTGTCTTTACCTCACCTCCTCCTTTGCATATGTCTTATCCTCTGTGTGTTATCTCCTAATATCTTGTAAGGATACACAGGATGGTAGTTAGGGTCTACCCACAGAGTGCAAGATTATCTCCTTATCTTAAAATCCTTGACTTAATCACATCTGCAAAAACCCTTTTTCCAAATAAGGTACCATTCACAGGCTCCAGGGATTTGACACGGATATTTTGAGTGGAAGTGGGTAGATATTTTTTGGTCAACCACAAGATATATTTTTTAAACAGTAGGATATAAGAAAAATATACACAGAATGAATCCATTTACTAATAATCATAATTAGTGCCATAGATACATGATAATGATAACATATGGAGAACTGTTACCTCTACAAAAAGGGGCTATGGATGGTTTTCACTTTTGCATTATATATTACTGCAATGTTTGATTTTCATATTAATTTTGTATTACTTTCATAATCAAAAACCAATAGCACATATTTAAAAGGAAGCTTTGATATATTTTGACATTTTCCCAAATTTTCTTACCTAATTCTGGTCCCTGTTGTGGAAAAAGGGTTTAGTCAAAACTGCATAATAGATGATGATTACTAGTTGTTCCAGGGGAATAGAATTTTATAAATAATAAAAATATTAAGTCATAATTTATGAGTATGCTATTCATTAAATAGACTGCTATAGTTTCTAAGGATGAAAAGTTTCATTCTTAATCCAAACTTCTATGAATACCTGACAACTGTGCCATTAAATAAATGCCCAAACCCAAATCTATGACCTCTCCTTCAAAACTGAGGTTTTAGTTTTATTTTTTATTTACTTATGAGATGGAGTCTTGCTCTGTTGTCCAGGCTGGAGTGCAGTGGCATGACCTTGGCTCACCACAACCTCTGCCTCCCAGGCTCAACCGATTCTTCTGCCTCAGCTTCTGAGTAGCTGGGATTACAGGTGTGGACCACCATGCCTAGCTAATTTCTGTTTTAGTAGAGATGGGGTTTCACTTTCATCATGTTGGCTAGTCTGATCTTGAACTGCTGACTTCACGTGGTCTGCCCACTTCGGCCTCCCAAAGTTCATGAGCCACCACATCTGGCCAAAAAAGTGAATTTTTTTTTTTTTTTTTAAAGCCTTTCTAAGGTTGACTATGTACAGGCATGAACTACGGAAAGTGGCATTACTGTTTACCTCGCCCTTTACAAAATTCCTCTCTTTGCAGATTTTCTCCCTGAATATAGCTTCAAGTTTTATTACACCGGAAAAATTTAGTTAACAACATCTTTACCTTATTAACATCTTCTGGAACAAAAGTTCTAGAAATCACTGTACCTTTCTCTACTCCACATTCCCCCCCGCCCTTCATGAGAATTGCTAAGCACTATGAAAGCCAATTGGGGTTCCCTGGATTCTCTCTTTCAGGAGTCTAAAAAAATTGACGAGCCTTTTCTCTGTCTAGGAGAGAGGGCGATGATCAAGATCCACTTCTATGGAAAATATGATATTATGCTGAGAAATCTGTCAAGAGCGGGAAAAGCACTTCATAGAGGGGGAATGGAAAACTCCAATATCTGCATTAACTTTTTGCATTTGTTCACAAAAGTTTATGAAATGCCTACTGTGTGAAGGATTGCACCACAAACCATGGTGTATGTTGTAAGCTGTGTGGGCAGAACTTCTGGTGTCTGAGAATCTGACAAGAAGAGAAATGAGTTCACTAACGGCAGACTGTTGCTCTGACGCACGGCCAGCCAGCAAGCCGAGGCACGAGGAGATGCAGGAGAAGAGCATGAGCTGGACAGGTGTCATGCACAAGCAGCTCTGCAGCAGGGCTCACGGTGCCTGATAATTATGGATACTGTCAGATCTGCCAAGAGACATATTTAGCAATGAGCCGGGAGGGGGCAGGGGGAGGCAGGCATATTACGAAACTTGCCACCCACCTCCCACTGGCACTATCAGTTTCCAAGGCTCTATTAAAGATAATCAAGGATGCCTAGCCTCCCCTGAGATCAAGAGGAGATGGTGATTATGAAAATAATAACAGTTTTAAAAATTACCTAAATGTTCTAAGGGAGCCTTTATTTCTGGCAGTGTTAAACACTCGCAAGTAAGAAGGTAGAAAACAAAAACAAACTAGAAGACCACAGTAGCCTCAGTCTGAAAGGCCACTCCAGGGCTACTTAAGCCAAACACTCTCTGTGAGTTCAGTGGTTAGGCTTTTCCCTCCTCTGGGTGGCATTCCAAAGGCTTCTCCTTCACATGTGCAAAAACAAGAAAGTGGCAACAAGATGCTACAGCAGATTTCTGTTTGAGACGATGTTTCTGAGGGAATAGCAAAAAAAAAAAAAAAAAGAACCGAGTGAGAGAGGGAGAAGTTTTTCTTTCATTTAATATTTTTTTAAACAAAAACCGCCTAGAGACACTGGTCTGTGAAGCCAAGTTTGTTAACGTACAAGTGTAATTTACTTTTATATAAACATAACTTCACAGAGCTATCAGTAGGTTCCATTTTCAGTAAAAACAAACAAAAAAAAAAGAAGCTGCAAAATCATTATAAAACATATGGTGCAAACCCCGGCTGTGTTTATTTTATGACAGTTAACATTATTTACAGTGTGATCTGGTCAGAATTAATACTCAAAGGGTTATACACAAAATACGTCAAATTTTTCTTCTTAACCATGCACACTATTAGTTTTGTCAACTCATCTAAATAAATTTATCTAGAGATCTCCTGTATTCCCCCAAAGAAATCAATTATATTTTTAACATACTATTTTGTTCAAAATGTTTGAGTAACACCACCGATAAGCTGCCAATAGTAATATAGGAAGGAGTTCACTCTCTTCTTAAATGGGGAAGTTTGACAAAATGCACTTAAAATTCTGCCATTTGTTGCATGACATTCTTTACACACTATTCATTTCGTTATCTCAGTGCTAATGCATATTAAATTTTTAAAGATTTCAGGGTTTTTTTTGGTAGCAACACAATTACTACTTTCCGTTAACACATAAATTATCAATACATCCTGCTGAGTAAAACTATTTAAGTAGCTTATCCTTGATCCTGGAGTGGCATTAGGAAGCACCGACTATAGGATCTGCTTATTGTGCAAGTAGGAGATATACAACAGCCAAGAGACATACAGAAAAAAAAAGAAAAAAAAAGAATAATTTTGTAATGAAAATCTTAAATATTTTCCGTGTCCTTTTATTAAAAGACACTGGTATTCTGCTCTCATTCAAGGCCTTATATTAATATAGATACCAAAATTTATGGGACCAGGTGGTGTTTAGTAATGGGAGCTGAAACAGAAAATGGTTGCTTTTCCTCCCTGGGCACACGGACACAAGACGTCCTCTTCTACAATAGACACAACCTATCTTCCTATTCACCAGAAATGGTTTTGTGCAGTAGTGTGCTACGGCTGGCTCATGCCAGCCTATGAGAGCTGATTGTTAAACACTCAGAAATTTTGGGAGCTGGTGGTTCAAACACAGATGATATTAAAAATTAAATTTTAGAAACATGCAATGAAAAAAATATTAAAAACAATGATAATAGTTACTCAAAATTAACCACTTCTAATTATTTGACAACATTTTCCTATTATCTATGTTCTTACAATTATTTGACTACATTTTACTATTTATTATCTGTGCTCTTAAGATTATTTGCTTCTACTTACGTCTAGTGTGGTGGAAATACCATATAATAATGTGTGAATAAGCATCTCTTCCCAACTCCATGTTCATTGACTCACGTTGATAGGCTGAAATCAGCCATCATGGCATATTTTCACCAGAGAAATCAGCAAACACTTGCAAATCAGGGTTGGTTTGTTTGTTTGTTTTCATTTAGAAAGCTATTGTAAAGTTACCAATACACCACTAGCAATGTCTAAATAATAAATGACTGTCTAGTTTCAAAACTTAAGACTTTATTTGTAAATATACACTCATTTAAACTTTACAATCCCATCTGTACCCTTGTGGGAAAAAGAAGAGAAAGAGATAATTTTGCTATGACAGAAAAATTAACTATAAATTTTATTTGGATCACTTATTTTTACGAAGTCTTGTAAAACATAACATGGAGCATGATTTCTGGATATGAAAAACATTAGATATGACAAATGAAATATATGGTTTGTGTCTTAGACAGGAAACACCCGGCATGCCTCTGGAAACAAACACAAAGATTAAGTATCAGGCACACAGGTTTTTAATGCCTAGATTATTCTGTTTTTATAATAAATTAGTAAATGAGATTCTAGTCATTACAAATCTTTGTGTTGTTGAAAACTGTCATTTGATCTATGATAAAAATATGAATAAGGAATAAAGCATAAAAGAGAGAAATAATTCTGAATCAAAGCCAATAAAAATAAGATAGCTTATAGGTATTAAAATGTAAGAAAAATTTAGGGATATGTTACTTTTGGTTAAACATGTAGCAATAACTGTTAAGATGAAAATGAGGATGAATCAAATATTCATATTTTTAAAACTGAATCTAGGTAGGAAGAAAAATCTGCCTATTTGTATTACATAGTACATCCACAAACTCATTATTTCAATCTGTCGCTTATAAACTTAAAACAAACATCACATTTTTCAACATTACTACTATTTGTAAATCATGTATAAAAAGGAAACACAATGTAACTAAATAGCAAACCACTCAAAAAACTTACAAATGCCAACAACAAGATAATCAGGCAGGAAAAATATTTCTAGAGTTAAAATGTATGTTTTTATAGGTCTTCCTATAGCAGCAGGCAAAATTTTACAGAAGTGAATTTTGTTGAAGAGAAACATAATCTAAAAATCAACTTTTAAGACAACCATTCTTAGCAGTAATATAGCAGATTTCAATGTAACTACAAAAAATGTCTGACTTCTAAAATTCGTTTTTAAAAACATCCACATCTACTTAACACTGGTAGACTTTGTGACCATCAACTAAACCAATAATGGTGTAAGTGCTTTTTAAAATAGTCCTATCCTGAATGAATTATTACTGTTATGATTTAAAGAGAAATCTTACTCAATGCAAAGAACTCTAGATGTGATATTAGAAGATGCAATTTTGAGGACTACTAGTTTGGGCACTGTTAAGCTTTCTTACCATTATCAAGCATGTGTTTCTTCCTTGATCTAACATTGTGGAAGTCTCCCTGTTTTAGTTTTACAGTAAATAAGACTGCCCATGAATGAGAGAATCACACAACAGTAATGCAGGAATGGACATCTAACTGTGCAACCTAATTCTGATTTGTACCACGGTTGCAAAACCACATCATAAAGAATCATGAGAAAATCATTTCTAAAAATCTGTGTCTCTCTTCTTCCTTCATTATCCTTTCCCTTAATCCATCTCTCTAAACTGACATAATATAAAATTGAAATACATTGTCATTTATCATACTTAACAGTTTATGTACCCTGATCTTAATTTAAATTATAAATTGCATCTTTGTCTTCTGGAAACAAATAATGCACTAAGTTGCTTTCTCCCCAAGTATCTCTCTTTATCTTCTTTTGTAAGTAGGTATACTCTATAACAAAAAAATGATTCTCCATCCGGCTATAAGAAGTACAGAGAAACCATGATCAAACTAGTTTTCTATTTACTTAGCAGGAAGATGGCTTTTGTATATTTTCATAAATAACCTAGATATGATTTCTTCAAAAAATATTCAGTTTGGAGGAGTTTAACCTAGATGACAAAGTAAAGCGCAGAAAAAAGCAAAACTTTTATACTTTGGTTCTGAAATGTAACTAAAGAGCATACCATTCAAAAATCTTAATCTTTTGGTTAAACACGTAGCAGTATCTGTTAAGATGAAAATGAGGATGAATCAAATATTCATATTCTTAAAATTAAATATAGGTGGAAAGAAAAATCTGCCTATTTTTTCTGTAGATCTGTAGATAAAATGATTTCCATATTTTTAACTTTTGTCACAACTGACATTTCTACATATAAAAATAATCTTCATCACCTATAAAACTAAGTTTTCAAAAATCCTAGGTAGCTGCTCAGTTCAGAGAAATGAAACTAGGAAATCCAAACTTTTGGGCTTATTGTTTATGGCAAGGTTGCCCATATGTTTTTAAAACACAAGAGAAAACACTTATTGTCATTTACACATCTTTGCAAGGCCAATGGTAAAGAAAGCACTGGCGTAATTTTTAAGCAATAGTTTTAAAAAAGGAATTTCATAGATTCCATCTCTTTCATATTAATACTTCTGGACAGAGGAATAGAAATTGTTTAGGAAGCTGCATGAATGTCCTACGTTCACTACAAACATAGTTAGGTCTACAACCTTACCCGTTTCCTAGATTCCCACATACCCAAACTTGAAGCCTGGAATCGACCTACGAGAATCTCTTTTTTCTCCCTCATCTAGTGCATCTAGTCAGCAAGTGGTTTTATCTAACCCTGTTGTTTATCCTCCCTGCCATTACTCTTAAATGCCAGCCTTATTTCTGCTTGAACTACAGTGAAAGCTTTCAAACCAGACATACAGGCTCAGGACTCCTTAGTTCCACATAGATACCACTACCAAATGCAGCTTCCTAAGACACGAAATCAGGTGAGTCAAGATTACAGTACTGGCCCCCAAATTGCTCATATATTTGGTATCTATGTCCTGGAGTAGTAATCTGTCACTCCAGCTCTGGGCTTTGTAATGTGACTGGCTTTGGCTGATGGCATGCTAGCAAATATGAAGCAAGTAGACACTTTAGAAGTGCCTGCACACTTGGACTTGCCCTCTCCTGCTGCCCTTAAGAACCCTATAACTATCTGCAGGTGAACAAGCCCAAGTTAACCTGCTGAAGGATGCATGATAAATTGCCCCGTTATCTCCATTGCCCCAACCAACAGCCAGTAACAACCTAATAGTCAGATATGTAAATAGGCCATCCTAGACCAACCAATCCCAGGTCAACACGCCAGCTCACTGCAGATATGCCCAGCTGACCCACAGACTTGTGAAAAATAATAAAATGGTGGGAATGTAAACCACTATTAATACACTAACATATGCTTTACTCACTTTAAAAAAAAAATCAGCTTTCAGTGAAATGAAACTCTTTAACCAAATAATAAATGCCCTTGGGGCTCTGGTTCTTGTATACCTTTCTATACCTCATCCAAATCTTTTATAGACCATTCTATATTTCAGAATGGACTTTGTTAAAGACATGCAACATTGTGGAAAAATTAAAAACGCTAACTGAATTTAATAAAAGTGGTCTAAAATACCCCATGTGGCCTTTCTTGTTGTGAAGTTCAGCAAAATTCTTTTCTGTAGAAGGTCTCAAAAGTCAATCACTAATAAGCTGGGGTATGTGAGTTTTTATTCTATCTAAATGTATTTCTAGCCTCACAATTTAAGATTCACAAAAACACAGCCTTTTGTTTTTATTTTTTCCCCTTTCTTTTCATAAACATAAATTGAACAGCCTGTTTGACATGGAGAAAAAAAATTCCCCTTCTCCTTCAGTCTTGTATTTAAGCCCTGTCCACAATAACTGTAACATTAAATAAAGCTTTGTTTATACATCCCATAAATATTTCATAGAATTCTAACTCAAGCTAATACTGTACTTTAAATGAAAAGAGAAAATATAATAATCTTTCAGATAAATCTTCATATTTTTGCTCTTTCTTCCAAAGATATATTTTGGAAGGAAGTAAGAGAAAATTTTGGAAACATTATCTAAGCCAAATTTTAGTTTCTGCTCTAAACCAAATTTCTACAAACAAAAGCAGTTTTTATTACCTGTTTGTTTTACTCATGAACTGTGTGTTCCTCAAGGTTAGTTCAGCTATGTAGTCCTTCCGTTTAGCATATTACTTTTATCAAAACTAAATATTTAAAATGTTACTAACATATTAGCATCTATAAATCTCACTACTATCCTGCTCATAAACCCTATAAAGTGAAAATTACATGGCATATCATAGAGCTCATCCTAAGCAGAAAAATATTCCTGAAACATGTCTAGAAGCTCCAGATTTAACAGAATTATTTAGGTTTTTCAACTACCCTGGATAGAAGATGTCTATACCATTCATACATTTATTCTGCAGGAAAATATGCTTTAATTTTCTGAATGTCACTTCAAAGTGAATACACCTCTTTAGGACTATCTTTTAGATGTACACTGTAAAAGTCTGATGTTATTAAATGCACGAGTACTTACGGTTTCCTTGAATCGCACTCAAAAGACTATAGTATTATTTGAAAAATCTTTTAAAAGTATTCTTAAAAACCACATATTACTCTTTTAGAAATATTATTGCTGTAAAAACAGTGGACAACAAAAAAAGAACCACAATCCTCCCAAGCCCTCCTCAACAGTTACATAATATTTACCAAGTGAAAATGATTACAAAATATATATATCAAAAATGAAAGAACACTGTAGAAAAATAATGCTTACCTTTTTCACCACAATGGTATTTAAATTCTACCATCTTGACTTTCTAGTAATATAAAATAACACATGTAGGAAAAGGTACATTTATCTTTCATAAAGAAACACAATGCAACAATTTTAACAAAAGCCAAATATTGACTAAAATAAATGGCAACCAGACTCATAGCAAGGCATATTTGACCTGTGGCATAGGCAAATCTGAAAAGTTTGTGAAATTTAAACTATCAGGCACTCCTTAGGTCTAGGAAACCACAACTTACACTCAGGATGCTGTTTGGGCCCTCAAAGCAATATGCTTAAGTGAATAAATCATACATGAAAACCCTATACTATAGCATTCTTTTATAAAGTTCCTTTTTAAGAAGTGTTCGCCTTCTAAGGGTGTGCCCCTTTCAGGTCCCAGATACTTTTCCATATGGGAAATGTAATACAGTAAAGCTTCCTTCCGTCTGGTGCCTTGAAAAACATTTATGAAGAAGTTTACTGTACATCTTTGATAATTTTGATACTCCAGACGTCTCTTTGTCAAAGTTATCCTAAAATATGAACCTCAGCAATCATAATTTATGTTAACAGCCTGGATCCAGGTGTAAGGTAGAACAGAGGAAAGAGAGGACAAAGCAGGTGGTAGTGCCGGAAGGTTCTTCTCACTGTCCCACCAATCAGACGCTGCTTTTCAGAAGAACCTACTGGCACTAGACTGTCGCCTTAATTATACACATATACTACTTATCAGTCAGGCCATCAGATGGACTAAAATTCTATGCACTGAGCGAAGGAAACTAACAAAGAGAGCACAGACAAATTCTAAACCTGGTACTCTATTTTAACAGGCACCATAACTTAATATAAAACATCCACATTTTAATTGGCCCAATTCCTCCCCAAGTGGCACTGGCAACAGCAATTCCACAGAGATCGTCTCGTTCTAAATGAGTGACTTCACAGGCAGTTTTTGTGAAACGATCCTGATGGGGCTAAAAATGATCATCTTTGAGTTCTCACTAAAAGGAAATTTTAAAATAAGTTTTCATTAGCTTGTCGAAACATTTTAAGGAATAGGAAGGAAATATATCTTTACTGCTTACCTTCTATAATCTAATAAATAAAGTGGGTTTTCCATAATGGACAGCAAAATCTCAGTAACTGAACCTAGTATAAATGTTCTTAATTCAAAAAGTGGGGGTTGGGTTGAAATTTACTTTTGTTTAGTCAGTCATTAATTGCAAAGTTTGAATTAATATTATTAAAATACAACCAAGGCAGCTGAAAAATGTTTAAAATTCCTTAAAGCATTAACTTTTCAAGTAAATTGGTAATACGTCCAAAGAGTCTATTTACATATAATTCATGACTGCAATAATTACAGATCATACTTATGTTTTCATTAGAAAACATACCCAATGATATCTCCTTTCCCTTAACTTGGCCTGAGTCACCAACTCCCACTAAACTGAAAGCTGTAACAGAGGGGCATGGTGTCTGTCTGTTTACCACTTGTAATATACCACGGTGTGTGTCTGTTTACCACTTGTAATATACCACGTTCACTAAACTGAAAGCTGTAACAGACGGGCATGGTGTCTGTCTGTTTACTACTTGTAATATACCAGTTATCTGTTGAATAAATACAATTTCCTGAATCCTCAAAACGGGGGGGGGAAAACAAATAGAATATTTGTGGAGAAAAATAAATATGGCTGGGCGTGGTGGCTCATGTCTGTAATCCCAACACTTTGGCAGGCCAAGGCAGGCAGATGGCTTGAAGTCAAGAGTTTGAGACCAGCCTGAGCAATATGATAAAATGCTATTTCTACAAAAAATAAAAAAATAGCCAGGTGTGGTGGCACACACCTACAGTCACAGTTGCTCAGGAGGCTGAAGTGGGAGAATGACTTGAGCCAGGGAGGTGGAGGCTGCACTGAGTTGATAGCATGCCACTGCACTCCAGCCTGGGCAAAAGAGGGAGACAGGGAGGGAGGCAAGAAGGGAGGCAGGGAGAGAGGCAAGAAGGGAGGCAGGGAGGGAGGGAGGGGGAGAGAGAGAGAAGGCAGGGAGGGAGAGAAAGACAGAAAGAGAGAAAGGGAGAGAGGAGGGAGAGAGGGAGGGAGGAAGGAAGGGAGGGAGGAAGGAAAGGAGGAAGGAAGGGAGGAAGGGAGGAAGGAAGGGGAAGGAGAGGGAAGGAAGGGGAAGGAAAAAGACGAAAAGAGGGAAAGAGGGAAAGAGGGGAAGGGGGAAGACGGAAAGAGGGAAAGAGGGAAAGGGAAGGGAAGGAAAGGAAAGGGAAATCTGTGACCTAATTAGAATTTTGAAAAGGAATGGAGGATCTAATTTTAAAGACTATACACTAAATAAACAGAATATATCAAATTACACATCTTAAATTAGCAGTAATGAGTAGCAAACTTCTATTCACCACCTGTAACTTTTCTAGATGTACCTACCAAAGTTTTAACCAGAAGTCCCAATTCATTTTTATTAAAAACTAAAATGCATAGTAAAAAAAGATAATTGGCTTTCTATATCTGACCCCCGCAACCATGCAACTGTTTAACATGGTTTTTTTTTTTTTTTTTTGGAACTCCAAGACACAACCCAGGGTAACCAGAAGTTACTCTGAAATTCTCAAACTTGCAAAAGAAGCAAATATCTGCATATACAAATTTTTTTTCAGGAGAATACTATGGGGAATTTAGACTGGCAAAACATTTCCATTTGTGTATTGAAAAGAATAAATTCATTAAACACTCTAAGCTTCAAACTTTCCATTAATCCAAACTGACCTACTTACTAACTCAAAATACTAATGTTTTCTCCTATCATGTACGTCAATATGCGTACTACAGTGGTTGGGCACATGAGTATAGGGTGTCCATATCTAAAACTTTGACTTAAAGTTAACCAACTGCTTCTCAAATCCTTAAAATAATTTTTGTGGATAATTTTTCAACAGCCTTATAAGGCATACAAGCATAATTGGCTACAAAAAAAATGTATATGTAAAGGGAGTTAATGGCTTTGCTTAATTAAAATGTAAAACTTCAGCATCTTAAATTCCATTTACGTGATTTTAAAGGAGGCTTCAGTAAGTCGCTCTTTTGACAAGAGCATTCAGATTGCAGGGAAGGCTACAGAGGCGCTAATGACATTTACCCCGCTAATAAGAGCTGTTCACACTTCATGGTTTTTCCTTGTTATTGCTCAGGACAGACACTAGCACCTCATTGAAAGATCAGTGCTGCAAGGGAAAAAGGCCCCCTGAGATGTCTCAGACCTGAGGAAAAGCACTAAATCAGGTGATGCTACAAAGATGACATGTTTGATTCTCCAGGGTTCTTACTCGCCCTATGGCCATGGATTTGAGGCAGTTAACACACAGCCAATCAAAACCCTCCCCCACTCCCAGAAGACACAGGGCCATCCTCTTCTGCAGCAGGCATAGTAAAGGCTAGAGAGAAAAGAAATAAACTTCCTTCAGGTGCCCTAGGTCTGGCAGGATCCAAATGTCTTGTACTGCTCTCAGTTAATCTCCATCGATGTGTGGCTGAATGAATAACACACTGACCTTTTCACCTAAGAGACCACAATTTGAATCCAACGGAAAGTCACCAGAGAATCAATGGACAGAGGCACTCATATTTTAAAGCAATAAAGCACTGCAAAAAGGGAAAGGGGGAAAAAGTTTTTTACCGTGGTTTTGGCCACAGATTCAACCCGGTTTCCCTGGCTCAGCTATTATGAATTGGAACCCTGATTCAGAATTGAAAAGCTCCCAGAACTGCCTCTATGGATCTCAGAATCTGGCACAAGCCCATGGCTACTGCAAGACAGACATTCCCTCACATGTCAATACGTGGAAAAGCAATCCCTGCTGCTGATGGAATGATGGCTGACTCAATGGAATATACTCAGCAGGAACTCTAATTCTGGCAGAGATGACAGCACACAGAGACAAGTAGCTCTTAATTACTCTTTCCAAGGGAATTTAAGTGTATTTTGTTGTTGTTAATTTAAAATTTCTAAACTTGTGTGCACACTTTAAAAAGTGGCAAATGAATGCAGCAATTTAAGGTGCTACCCTGGTTACCTAATTTTGTATCTTATCAACACACCATAAAATAAACAGACTTCATATTAACAGATTCTCTAGAGACAAAACCTATGGTTCACTCTATTGTCAGTTTCTCTGAATAAGCCTGACTTGCCATGACCATAAACCAATACTGTCAGTGGTCTGTGTTCTGAACATTCTCCTATTTATCCTACTAAGGAATCTGAAAAAACAATGCCTGTTGTGCACAGAGCCTTCCTTTGAAATTGCATCTCAGAGAAGATGCAATATACGCCAGTCTTTGAATAACCACATTTACTCAACTACTGTTTTTAAAATCAAGAAAGAAAAAAAAAATCCAGAGCAGGAAAAGCACATTAAAATAAAAATAGAAAATACAGTAACCACATTACTCACACTAACTAGAAAGCTGCCTCTGACACTATTATTATGGTTTTAAGAGAGAAAATTACATGAGAACAAGGAAATCAGATTAACGCACTTCCTTACAGAGAGAACCTTTGGTTCTCAAAGTCTCTAAATATGCTTTTCTGGGGGCTAATAGGTAAGAAATACATAGTAAATTGAGGATGAGTTCGAGCAGAAAATACATCCCAGTCAATGTTTCACTCTCTTATTTGGGGGGCCTCATGTATTATGATCTACTGTAGCCATGCAAGTCCCCATCTCAAGTCTACCTTGACTGAAAAGAGAGAGAGAGAAAAGGGAGAGAAGATGGGGAAGCAGCATGGAGAACACATTAATAGCAAGACT
>NW_012104076.1:2588807-2604205 GCF_000951045.1 Mandrillus leucophaeus
AAGTAGACACAACAGATCACTCAGTTGCCACCAACAAATGAAGAAACTTCCTAGATAGCAACAGGACCACAATGGTAGGTTTCTAAAACAATTGTTCGTGACATCACCAGCTAGTTAGCTACATCTTTAAAATCTAAGGCTATCAGCAACAACTGCCAGGTCTGTAAGCAATCAGAATCACTACTGACCTCCCTAAGAAAGAAGTGGTGATATGCAAACATCAGATGAATCAAGAAGAGCTTCTGATCATCAGGCCTAGACACGGCCTAACCATGCGTGGTCACTCATTCTCCTAGCAAATGTATTGGCCCACATTTTATTTTCTAGTTCTGTCAGCATTACATATGGCCATGATGCAGAAATCAAATAAATGTATCTTTATTTCCATTTGTCCCATCTGTATGAGTTTAGCAAAAGCTTCCAGAAACCCACATAGATCCTTATCTAATTTTCTACTTTTCACAGCCCTTCAAAATTTCACATACCAGCACTTGAAATGTAAGTCACTCAAAAGAAACAGATAGTAGACTAGGACTCAGCCTTGAGAGTTTTCTCATGACTCTTCGTGATAGTCACAGAGGATTTCATTCCTCTACAAGTCCCCCTCATCTTCCACTGGGCTCTTCTGTCAAATTGGGGGAAATACTAGAAAAGGACACAGTAGCTCAAATAAAATGTATAGGCAACTGGAAGACTCATAAAGCTCCCGTTGCTCTAGAAACTTAAGGGTTGGGGTGTGGGGACTAGGAGATCATTCTACTTAAGGAACTAAATTTACTGAGCTCCACTATGAATTTAACATATTATTTCTCTTCATCCTGAAAGCTCCTTTAAGAAGGCACCATCAAGAAAATAAGGCTCATAGAAATTTTGTGCTTTTTGTATGGCTAGAGAGTTAATTGGTGCTAGAATTAAGGTTTAAACCCAAAGCTCAGAGCTCACTTTAAATTCAACAAGAAGGATGTATGAGTGCTGCTCAGGAAGATCATACGATTTAATCAGCGCCATCACAGACAATGTCCATTTCAAGTAAATGTGAACTGATTCTTATCAAATGGAGACTGGCCAGTGAGCTGTGGACACTCATCTCTGCTCCTCCCGAGGGAATGCAAAAGCCCCTCTTCATGTTCCACAGGCGCAAATCCTATTCCGGCAGTCACTGCAATCTGGAATCTGGTAAGCCATATATTTTTATTTTGCAAGAGTAAAGGGAGGAATATTTTTATTTTAACTCTGAGCACAAAACATCAAGCTTTGTCCTTGGATCTAAGGTGTTTATTTTCATTGCTGTTCAAATAGTTAGAGCTTTGGCAAGGGATTCAAAATCCCTGTATTCCACTTCCAGCTTTGCCTCTGCCTGAGGCCTCCCCATCACTGTTAACTTTAAAACCAAGGATAATAGTCTCTGAAACTATCTCTCTAATAGGGAGGTTAGGAGGCTTGCCAGGACAGTGTTTGTAGAGTGGTCCAAGCACTTTAGAAAACAGACACTATAAATACAATACACTGCTCTGAATCATCTATTTTTTGTATATCCCTGCCAAAGACAGGGGGATCCTGATCAATCACACATGCGATCCTTCTTTCCTGAAAAAGATTCACATATTGGTGACACAATGCAATGATACCTTCCTTATGTCATGGTGTTGATAATCCAATCTTTACCTGGGGTCAAATAATCCCTCCTTTCTGTCAATTTTCTGGGTCATCTGTATATTTTTGTAGTTCATATCATACAACTTTCCATCATTTGTTTATGGCTTACCCATTAGAGTGTTAGTTTTCTGAGAGATCTCCTCTTATATACTCAATATATACTAATAAATCAATATTTTTTTGCTATTCGAAGGATTACCTAAATTAATTTATATCCAGATCCATTGATCTTTCTGCTCCAGAAATTTCCTAAAACCCTGTGAGGTCAGATAATACCTATTTCAAAGGCTGTTTTAAATGTTTTATTTTATGCAATAAGGTACAATCCTAGATACTCTAATAATTTTAACAAATGTATCAAGTAATCATTCATTCTGTGCCAGAGCTTGGAAAGTACCAGAAGAGTTGATAAAATAGGAAAATACAAAGGTGATAAAAATGACAGTGTCATATGTAGAATAAACCATTATTTGGCCTGGCGTGGTGGCTCATGCCTGTAAACCCAACATTTTGGGAGGCCGAGGTGGATCACCTGAGGTCAGGAATTTGAGACCAGCCTGGCCAACGTGGTAAAACCCCGTCTCCACTAAAAATACAAAAATTAGCCGGGTATGATGGCAGGCGCCTGTAATCCCAGCTATTTAGGAGGCTGAGGCAGAAGAATCACCCAAATCCGGGAGGCGGAGGTTGCAGTGAGTCGAGATCATGCCTCTGCACTCCAGCCTGGGAGACAGAGCAAGACTCCATCTCAATAAATAAATAAATAAACAAACAAGCCATTACTTTTAAAAATGCACACACAAAAATACACACCTTCACAATGTAGTAACGGTAAATATTAATAAGAGTGCTATGGGCTAGTTATTGCACTACATACTTTTAAAATATCCTTTGATTTAACCTTTATAGATGAAGAAACTGATGTTCAAGTATGTTCTCTCTGCTGGCTAACAGAGCTATCAAAAAGTGAAACCAAGATTCACAACCAAGTCTGTCCAACTCTAAAGTCCAAAGTCTTTGTTACTGCAAACTCCTACCTCTTATTTATATCCAAGTGCATTCATATGTACATACATAAATATGTGTGTCTGTGTATGTATGTATATATTATTTATTGATAATTAAATAGTAGCTACCCTTTTTCTCTACTGGTTGGAAAGACATTCTTCTTTAAGAGGCACAGTGAAATCCAGCATTTAAGGCTACTTTATAGAAACAAAGTTCTAAAATGATCAGGTTGGTGGTAGTCTGTAATAGTCTATATCGTCATCTTTTTCACTATATATTAATAGTTAGCATTGCCTGGTTACTTAGCAAGTGGCACTACTAAGTGCTTTATGCGAATCATTCTACTTTATCTTCACATCAAAGCCATGAGCACTATTATTATCCCTGTTTTACAGGTGAGTGAACTGAGGTGAATAAAGACATGGGCCTAATTTTTTCACATGTCTAGTAAGAACTGAAGCCAGGATTCAAGCCCATGAATCTGCCTTCACTACATGACTCTGCTGCATTAAGTTTTTCTGGTCCAACTCTATAAAAGGAAGGCATAATTATAGCTATCCCACCACACATGAGTGGAGCACGGACCTGTACTCATTTTTCCTGAGAGTACCTGCCAAGCCCATACATCCTGGCTCCTCCACTCAGTCACAAGGACCCATTTACATGTAAGTTCTGGTCAGTGATGTGAGAAGAAGCACCCCTCTATACTTCTGAGCCTCATCCATGAAAATATCCCACAGAGAACCTTCACCTTCTCTCAGGGTTGCCACCCGGATGAGGAATCTACGATCCCAGATAATGGCAGAGCCATAAAATAGCAATGGCCCTAACTTACCTCTTGTCAAATCACCTATGGAAGGAAAGCATTCACCACTAGACTAGGCTTGCAGAGAAAAGAGAAACTTCTGCTGTGTTATGCCACTAGTAGTTTTTCCAGGATGTACTTACTAAAACAACTGCAGTTTATCTTATTGATACTGACTAATGCCTAAAACGCATTCCCTATCTTTTTTTAAGCATTTGGCATCTGTAGGGAAACATGTTTAGCAACCGATATTTCTCTGCTATAATTAGTCAGAGTTAACGTTACACATAGATATAAGTGAAAAAAATGCAAATTTATTGAGAAGAAGTTCACAACATACATTTCATCTATATGATTTCATCTTTTCAGCCACTCAAAGTTAGAGATAGGAGGGTTATCTTAATTTTAGAGACATATGGGGAGTTATCTTAATTTTAAAGATTTAGAAACTATGACTAAGAATGGCAACGTTTTCCATATTTAACTCAATCTTGTCTCAATATCCAGAGCCCTTTTGCCATCCAACTTGAAATGCTTTTATAAACCCTGGAAAGGCAACTTCATCTCTCTTCCACTCCCTGCACATGGTATAGCTGAAATCTTACTAACTAGGTAGAAAACCTTTGTTTTTATGCTCAATTACAAAAGGTATGTATCTCTGGAAAGGCAAGTCAAAGACCGGAATTTACAATAAAGCATTAGGGATAAATATTAGATCTGGTTTTAGTCACAGAAATGAGAGCAAATAGGAGTAAAGACAATGAAATGGAGTATCAGGAAATAGGCAGGAAAAGGAACACAAAAGAGGAACCCATTTCACCCAATTTTGCCTAAGGTCAGACATCTGGTGTGCCACTGAATATAAGAGATCTTAAGTTGTCTGTCAGTTCCAGACTCTCAGGCCTCCTCTATTCCCCAAAATCATGCCACTCTGTGTCTACAGACTCTCACATATTACCTTCTGGAAAGACAGGCTGGTAGCCTTAAAAACAAAAAACAAACATCGGAATATTACCCATAGGGTCAAAGACCTGAATTCAAGTCAAACTTCAAAATGTCCTCCTTCCAATATTTAATACATCCTATTAAGTATTTAGCCTGGGTGTTGGTGCTGGGAAGCCAGTTACAGTGATGAATAAGAGGCATGTGTTATCTTCAGGAAGCTTACAGCGTATCAACTGTGACAATTAACACTTCTGTGATCAGGGGAAAGTCACTTATTTGAGCCTCAACTATACCAAATGTTAATTCACTGACAACATCTTATAAGAGGATGGTGTAAGAGGAGGAAAAGAGGTAACTTATATGAACTTGCTCCGCAAAGAGCTGTTTAAATACAAGTGTTTGCTTAATATTGATGTTTTCTACCACATGGATACCACAAAACACTTACTCTACACAGACCACTAGCTAGAAGGCATGGGAGCCTTTGCTTTTCTTCTTATTGCCCTCAACAGCCCAGCTGCTGCTATAGCAGTCAGTCCTTAGGAAGCCTGGAGAAACAACTAAGAGCCTTTTGACAAACTGAAGTTACTGGCTATTCCTTCAGTTGCATGGTGAAACATCAAGCTATACCAAGCTAAAAGGTTTCCTTAGCCATTCATTTAACAAATACTTATTGAGTGCTCTGCATCTGTGGTATTCCCTAGTGAGGAGGCCAGAAAAATAAACATTTCAACAGTTGACTTAATTGACTGATTTTAAATTGTGATAGGAGTTTGAAGGAAACAGAGTCCTAAGATAGAGCTACACCAGAAAAGACCTACATTGGCTAAGACGGTCCTCTGTAAGAAAGTGAGACTTTGGCTGATGCCTAAAAGAGAAGAAATTACCCATGCAGAGACACGAGTAGGGTATTCCAGGCAAAAGAAATCTTACACGCAAATAGCTCATGTGGGAGAAGAGCTGAGTGTGTTCAGGAACTAAGTACTTCAAATGAGCTTGAAGGGAAGAGTTTATGAAGTCGGAAGGGTTGGAGACAGCTACTTCCCTACTCTCATAGGCTCATACTCTAGACCTCCTCAGAGCCTGTGCTATACTAATGTGTATCATGAAGCTTAAGAGAAGGATCTAGTATGTAGTTACTCCCAAATCCAAAGCTGGACCTCTCAAAGACGGATGGCTCCATTTGTCTTTGAGAAATGCTCTTCTAATGTCCCAGTTGTGCTGGTAAGACACAGGAGAGTTTTCTTATAGAGTTTTTTCAACTGCTTTTCTTATAAGGCTGCTGACACCACAGCTAAATATTCAGAGTGTCTCAACTGCTTCTCTGAATCCTGGCAGGACCCACCTGCAAATGAGGAGATTTCCACAGACAGGCTGGTGGACGAGCCCAGGCAAGTCAGTTATACGTTCAAACTGAAAGAGACTGTGAAAACTTGATTTTTAAATGACTAAATTCAACAACGATAATCACCTATATTCTTATTTCCTAAGTCAAGGACAGAGGGGAAAATGGGGAAAGGACAAAAGAGGGGGCGACTGCTTCTATTCATGGTCAATAAATGTATCATGAGATACAGACTTGAACTAAGAATTCTTCTTCTTCTTCTTTTTTTTTCTTTTTGAGGTGGAGTCTCGCCACAATGCCCAGGCTGGAGCGCAAAGGTACAATCTTGGCTCACTGCAACCTCTGCTTCCCAGGTTCAAGCAATTCTCCTGCCTCAGCTTCCCAAGTAGCTGGGTTAACAGGCACGTGCCACCATACCCAGCTAATTTTTGTATTTTAGTAAAGACAGGGTTTCACCATATTGGCCAGGCTGGTCTCAAACTCCTGACCTCAAGTGATCCGCCTGCCTTGGCCTCCGAAAGTGCTGGGATTTCAGGCATGACCCCACCACGCCTGGCCAGAATTATTTTTTAGTAGTAGAAAAAACATCATATTCTCCTTTGTATTTAGATTTTAGCATCTAATTGCATATTCCCATTTTTGTTGTTGTCTGGAAAATGCTTAAGAGCTAACTTACCTTTTCTGTACTTTCTGAATAAATACTTTAGTAAGTACACAGGAGAATATTGAGTTCTTTATATATTACCTGACTTCTTAAGTAGTTGTAGTCCAAGTTATGTAATGCATTTTATACCCAACTGACTACCTTGTGAATTATACAGATACTCACATAGGTGAAAATTAATTTTATTAGAAAAGTACAGGATCCTTGGTCAATGTGCCAGCCTTTTAAATGTATCTGTAGCATCACTATCATCTCCTTTTTTCTAATAATAACCTCTTCATTAACCACACAGTTTTGAAAGTTCTGCTCCCCTCTTCCCCCTACATCCAAAAATTCAAAATCAGATCAGACAACTGTCATTCTTCCACATTCAGAGGTATCTCAGAAGGCAGGAGTAGCTGTGTACACATAAAGGATGCAGGCTTGGTCCCACAGAGAGTTAAATTAATACCCTGGCTTGACTAGTTCAACTTACCGTACATCTTCATTTGCCCAGGAACACAATCTATAGCCAACTGCTAACCAAGTCAATATGTGGTAAGACTAACAGCCACCCTAACCTGCCTTGATAATTATTCTCCTTTAACTGACATAATATTCAATATACTGTTGTTGAGAGCAATAATGCTAAAATTGATGCCTTGAGGGCTACAAGACAATTGAGTTTTAGCCAGATAAAATGACTTGTACACTAATAGTGCATTATGGGGTTCCACAGCCTTCGGACACACATTTTACAGCCTACTTTTACAAAAATGCCATATACAATTATATTCAAAGTAACTTGTGCACACCTTATCATTACCACATACAATCTTTAAAATATTGGCCAATTATCAAAATTACTTTAGAAGAAAAGGGTTTACTTTTACAGTCTCTCTCTTTTTTTCTTAACAAAACAAGCATTTTCTCACTACATAAGTGATAACAGTTTTGGTGTTCTGGAACCATTTGCTTTTCTTCCAAACCGAGAACTGTTTTAACAAAGAACAAGTAGATTATAAATGCTGAATAACAAAAACCATTATTTAAATAAAATCTATATTACATCAATTCTACCAATAAAACAAGACAGAAACTAAACCTAGAATTCCTCTAGTGTAAAAATCATCTATAGTTTTCTCAAAATGTCAATTTTAGACTCTGATTGGAGAAACATTATATTAAATTTGAAATTGTCAAAATCTATATTAAAATAATAAAAATTAATTATAATTGAAGTATTACAATAAATGAAAATGTTCTCTATATGCAATATTTCACCCTAAAATAAGGGATTTATAAATTTTAGTTCCTGGTTTTACTGAATTTTCCTCTCAAACTTAATTTCTCTTGCAATTTTGTATCTTTAAATCAAGCTTGTCCAATCCACAGCCCACGGGCTGCATGTGGCCCAGGAAGGCTCTAAATGTGGCCAACACAAATTTGTAAACCTTCTTAAAACATTATGAGACTTTTTTTTTTTTTTCCCAGCTCATCAGCTTTTGTTAGTGTGTGGCCAAAAACAATTCTTCTTCCAATGTGGCCCAGGAAGCCAAAGATTTGACACCCCTGCTAAATACTGGGCCCTCATATAAAAAGAAATACAGAGTACATTTACATTATTTATACTTGCATTAGAGATATGTTCACAAGTTGGGGAAAAACTAACATCCAAATAATTATTTCAAGTAAAATAAAAAACAGGCACTGGCCAAGGCAGAACAATAGGACCATAACACAAAAACATTATCAGGCTTTATATTTACTGCTATCAAAGTGCTACCTGAACTTTGTTAAAATGGCAAATCAGCATAGCCCCACACATACCTATTTGGACAGAAAGATACAATGTATATGCTTGTGTCTCTGCGTAGGTATACAGGTGTAAATATCTTAGGCAACAAATACATATGAAACTGAAATATAATATTAATGACAGAAGTATAAGGAGCATAGGGGAGGTAATAAAGATGGTACCAGATTGGGGCAAAACACTTGTTGGTTTGGAATAAAGAAAGGACTGTTAGCCAAGCAAACAGTTCCATACAAACAACTGTAAGAGGTTTTTCTCTTTGTGCAGGGTAAAATCCATTCAAAACAGATATTAATAATCATGTTGTGGAAATGATTGTAGAAAGATGTAGCACTGTATACATCTTGGGGCCAGTATAAGCAGGGATTGTGAAACCAGTTCCTTATTTATTTTTCCTGGCCCCTTCCTCCTAGACCTTGTTCCCCCTCATGCTCCCTGACTGTCCAAGACTTACTTTCCTACTTTAACCCACTGACATGTCCCCATCTTGAGTCAAATGAGATGCTTGTAAACAAGCTCTATAAACTGAAAACATAATATACAATTGCTAGTATTATCACCATCATCTCATCTTTTGAGGGCCAAATTTTCTGTGTCTTCCCAGTTGAGATTCACACTAAATTAAGATGCCATCCTATTCTGAGAGCAGACAGGTTATTCCACCTCCCTTACCTTTCCCTGCTTCTACTCACTATCCTTCCATTGCTCTCCTGTCACAGCTAACAGCTGGAGGTACCACACAGGAAAATGACAAGAATCTGTGTGTACTGATGCCAGGTTAAAGACAGAGGTAGACTGAGACTCCCCACCCCTCACATGCCAAGCTGGCAGCCAATGCCCTTCATGTAACACACAGTAGCCCAGGGAATAAACAGTGGAGATATCTCTAGCACTACACAAAGCTGGCACAGCCAAAACCAATTGTTTTTGAAGGGGTCATGTCTCCTGGTATTATCCTCATGGGAAATTTGAAAAATTGCTTCAGATTCTACCTTCTCCAATTGAGATCTCCTTCGGCGGGAGGGGTATTTCTTCATCATCCAGTGTAGCCTCTTTGGATCCTGGGGTCTCCCAAAATGCTGCTCTCAACATTGACCCCTCAAGGGTTGTAGGAAGACAGACAGCCATAAACACATTTCAGAAGCAAAGTATACAATGCAAATGACACATGACACATTGCAAAAATGAGATGAAGAAAGGGAGGGATGGGAGATGGGGGTGCATGAAGGCTGTGGGCCTCCCAGAAAACTCTTAAAGCCCTTAACCAGATCAGAAGTGCCACTGATACAAACGGACACTCAAGGCTGGAAGAACAGGTTCTGCAAAGACCAAATCTAAAACCATGTCTGTGTGTTTCAGAATGCAGAAATCTGAAGGCTATGATGTGAGGGTTTACTGGTTATATAAGTTTATATAGATGATAGTTCTACCTTTGATTTGGCTGAAAAAACAATAAATAGTAAAATGTGTGCCTTTAGTTACAACGACTACCAAGAAAAACACCGTACCTGCAAACTGAGTATGAGACAAAGCCCTAATAAACCCAAGTGCAGGGTAATCTCAGATTTTCACACACCCATCACCCGCCTCAAAGGGCCCTCCTTTTTAATAGGGCTATAATAAGACTTGTTGGAGAAGCAGAAAACCCATGTTGTAGAGAAAGAGTTAAATTCAAAAAGGTGCAAACAAAGGTAACGCGAGTCAAGAGGCCATGTTTTCCTTGTAATACACCCTGAGGTCCGATGGTGGTCTGCTTTGTCTCTCTCCTTCTTTCCCCTTCCCAGACAAGCCTGCTGAAATGACCACTTTAACCAGAGGAGGGTGTGCAGCCCTTCCTGTGAGGTTTGCCAAGGGCTCTCACCCTTCCCCACCCAGAGCCGGCCCCGGACAGCGGCGGCGTTCAAGTCCTCCCCCTACCTGAAGGATGTATCCTCGGACATAGTCCCGCAGAGTCCAGCCAAGGCCGTGCAGTATGTGCAGCACCTCCTCTTGCTTCAGGACGCTGAAGAGACGGTCCAGCAGGATCTTTAGCCGCACAGGCACCGCTTGTGTTCCATAGAGCATCAGGCTGCTGATGTCAAACACGACGTTGGACTGCACAATCTCCACTTGGGTGGGGTGGTACAGGTGCTGCGTGCTGAGCTTATCCAAGGCTGTGGTGGTCCCGCCAAAGTTTCAGAGATGGGGGTGTTGGGAATAAAGAGATAAAGAGAGAGAACAGGAGTTAGAAATATCGCTGGAAGTTACCAGGGCTCCATTTCTACACATGAATGTTTGCCATACGTGTTTAAGCAAGATCCTGCAAAGAAAATAGTTCTCTGACATCTCCTTTCTGTTTTACCCCTTTTCTTTCCTATTTTTTAAATTGGATGTGTTTATAAATTGCAGGCAACAACAAATACAAAACACCTTCAACTTTAAGATAAAGAGCCACTGAGGATGTTTTTAAATGACCGTGGCTGGTGCTAAAAACCTCATTGATTTGTTAAGTGAACTGTGGTTCAACTCAAGTTACAATAGTGTCCCCCACCCCCTACCAAAAACAAAACAAAACAATTCCTAACTCATGCCATACAGGGAGGCTCAATTATCACTTTTCTGAATAAGATTCACCTGTTATAATACCTAGATGGTTTCAGGAGGAAGAGAGTGTTCTTTAGACGATAGGGGTAAAAGACCTAATTTGGAGGAAATAAGGAAAGCTGACATCCGTGTGGAGGGTTAGTAATTTAAGTCAAGTCACATTAGCTATAGTGGGTTATCCAAAAACCTAGTTCTCCCAATTTCTCTCGTTAGTCACCTGTTAGATAGCTTTTGTGTTCACTGGCATGTTTTCTGAAACTTATTCAGGATACAAAGGAAAGAAAATTAAAGTCATAATTTTAAAAAGAAAGAAATAACAAGTCACTTTGTTAATAGCTCTAAGGGTACAGATGAAAATGGAAACAAATGACAAGACAACATGTGGGAATTTCTGGTGTATCTTAGCTGTGTTATCTCAGTAGAAAACGCTGAGGATGACCATTCCCAGAGTCAACACTTTCAATACAATGGAAATTTCAACAATTGGGTGCTTTTTCTCCTCAAATTTAAGAAAACACTATCTCTTCTGTAGAACTAAATGCCAAAATAAGGTCACAAATTCTAGTCCCCATCCATATCTGAGTTGCTGCACACCCTATTGCTGATAATATAATTATATTTTGCCTCAGTTTCTCAAACAATAACACTGTCTTATCTGTAGGGCTTAAAGAGCTGCTGCAAAGATTAGTGAGATAATAAGTGAGAGGCACTCTAAACTCCTTAAGAGAACACAAAAGGCATTCAGAATTGTCAGAATTATATGCATATACCCATTGAGGAATTAAACAAGACGAACACATAAGCCTGAAGGATGGTCATCTAACCTCATGAGTCAGGCAAATGGGTATCAGCAACATCTAGGCTCAAGTGATAACTACACCTAAGTTATGTACCTAAGGTTTCTGCAAATTCTAAACTACTGTGTGGCCTTTCTCAGTTGCTTTTCCTAACACCTTATCCCTAACGGTATGGGCTACACTGCATGTGCATTCTCAGCAACTCCTATTTTACTACACCAATATTACTGCATAATAATGAAAGAATTTAAAAGTGTGTGCACACAGATTTTTTAGTATTTCACATGTATTTTTTCAGGGCTCCTCCTCCACTCTCATTTCCTCCTGACTTGTGGTCACTAGAGAGTTCATGTACTCTTGATAAATTGCTTTCTTACATCCACAGTGTAAAGGCCCTTATCATTTACCCGCTGGCTTCATTCAACACATTTACTCCCAGGAATACTTTGTCAGAGAGTTCGGGTTTTCTCATACTTCATTTCTTGCAGCTGATTTGTCTGATCTTCCCTATTCTAGTGGTTAAGTCAACTTTGAATAAATAGTCTTAAAAATTAATTTAACGTTTGGGAAAGATAAGGGATTCACAAGCCTAGGGACTGAAGTTTTCTCTCACTCCACAGGGCATTTAGACTGCAAAAAGGCAGCAATGGGGTATTACCATTCCTGTTCTTCTTCAAGTACAGCTTAACTACTCAGCCTCCTGATGAGTGGCTGCTCTGCTTACAGAATCCAGTGACCAAATCAGGGGGGATCTGCACCTTCTCCATTTCCCTTCATCAGCTCTCCTCAACCATATCAGACAGTTTTTACAAAACAGACTTCTATGACAACAGCAAATATGAAACTGACAGGACTCGGTAGAAAGGAAATAAAACGACACAAAATTCTGATTTTTGTGTGTGTACTTGGCACCTTGCATCTCTGCATTAAGTACATGCAGGTGTGTGTGCAAATGCGTTCAAACTGTAGGTGAAAAAAACCATAATCCCTCTCCCTCCCACTCATTAAAAAAGGTTGGTTATTTTATTTTTTATTTATTTTTTAAGATGCAGTCTCACTCTGTCGCCCAGGCTGGAGTACAGTGGCACAATCTCAGCTCACTGCAAATTTCATGCCATTCTCCTGCCTCAGCCTCCCGACTAGCTGGGACTACAGGGGCCCACCATCACGCCCAGCTAATTTCTTTTTTTTTTGTATTTTTAGTAGAGAGAGGGTTTCCCCGTGTTAGCCAGGATGGTCTTGACTCCTGACCTTGTGATCTGCCTGCCTCGGCCTCCCAGAGTGCTGGGATTACAAGCATGAGCCACCTTACCTGGCCAAAGTCGGTTGTTTTAAAGATGAAGAGGACTAAACTGTTAAGGGTACAGAAGAAAAGAAAGAATCGTCAGAGAATTAAAAGAGCACAGATAGAACAAAAATATTTCCCTAGATATGCTTTCGAGAACACCTGAGATTGAGGATATTATAAGGACACTAGTTGATTCTTCTTCATAAGTATACCATATGTCAGTAAGGAAGAATACAGCTGGGCAAGGTGGCTCACACCTGTAATCCCAGCACTTTGGGAGGCGAGACAGCAGATTGCCTAAGCCAAGAGTTCAAGACCGGCCTGGGTGAAACCTCCACCTCTACAAAAAATGGAAAAATTAGCTGGGCATGGTGGCATACACCTGTGGTACCAGATACTAGGGAGGTTGGGGTAGGAAGATCCCCTGAGCCCAGGGGCAATCCAGGTTGCAGTGAGCCATGATTGTATCACTGCACTCCAGCCTGGGCAACAGAAGTGAGACGTGTCTCAAAAAAAAAGAGGAAAAAAGTAGAAAAACTGCAGGGCGCGGTGGCTCAAGCCTGTAATCCCAGCACTTTGGGAGGCCGAGACGGGCGGATCACAAGGTCAGGAGATCGAGACCATCCTGGCTAACATGGTGAAACCCTGTCTCTACTAAAAATACAAAAAACTAGCCGGGCGAGGTGGCGGGCGCCTGTAGTCCCAGCTACTCGGGAGGCTGAGTCAGGAGAATGGCGTAAACCCGGGAGGCGGAGCTTGCAGTGAGCTGAGATCCGGCCACTGCACTCCAGCCTGGGCGACAGAGCGAGACTCCGTCTCAAAAAAAAAAAAAAAAAAAAAGTAGAAAAACTGTTATAAACCACATAAATATACAGCAAAGGTCAACAACTTATTCTGTAATGGCCAGATGGTAAATATTTTAGGTTTGTGGGTTATGCGTTGTCTTTCACACCTATTCACCTCTACTGTTATAGCAAGAAAACAGCCATACATAGATAAGACTTAAACTATTAGGTGTGTTAGTGTTCCAATAAAACTTTATTTAGGCCAGGTGCAGTGGCTCACACCTGTAATCTCAGCACTTTGGGAGGCCAAGGCAGGAGAATTACTTGAGCCCAAGAGTTCGAGATCAGCTTAGGCAACACAGTAAAACCCTGTCTCTACAAAAAAATAAAAAATTAGCCAGGCATACCGGTAGTCTCAGCTACTTGGGAGGCTGAGGTGGGAGGATTGCTTGGGCCCTGGGGGTCAAGGCTGCAGTGGAGCAATGATTGTGCCACTGTATTTCAGCCTGGGTGGAAGAGTAAGACCCTGTCTCCAAAAACAAACCAACAAACAAACTTTATTTACACAAAGAGACACCTCACCAGCTTTGTTTGGGCCCTGATGATGATGAAAAGGTGGATCAGATATTTAATGGAAGTCAACAGTAGATCACAAAAAAGCTCTAAGAGTGTGGTTTAGGAAGCAGTTACCTAGGAGATGAGCCGTAGATGAAGACTTAAAAAATATTAAACTGGGCCAGGCATGGTGGCTCACACCCATAATCCCAGCACTTTGGGAGGCCAAGGTGGGCGGATCACGAGGTCAAGAAATCGAGACTATCCTGGCCAATATGGTGAAACCCCGTTTCTACTAAAAATACAAAAATTAGCTGGGCGTGGTGGCACACACCAGTAATCCCACCTACTTGGGAGGCTGAGGCAGGAGAATCGCTTGAACCTGGGAGGCAGAGGTTGCAATGAGCCAAGATCACGCCACTGCACTCCAGCCTGGCAACAGAGCGAGACTCCGTCTCAGAAAAAATTAAACTGCCTAGCTTGCAAATTTCAGCATAAACATATCATCAAAGATTATGATCTGCCAAATTTCTTGAATATATCAAAATTTTCTGCTTTACAATTACTAGATCATATTGAGTCACCAAGTTGTGACAACTTTTGGGGAAGTACCTCTGGAACTATGATACGTGATGATTTTTTAATTGTCATAAAATCTGTAAGGTGAGAACTGGACTGCTGTCTAATTTCATGATCTTCATATATCTGACTGTGGAGGAGGCAGGTCTGGAACTTGCAGGGTTAGGAATATGAGTTAGGCCAATGGCACTGTAGAAAATGTAGGTCAAGAACTTGTTCATCAGGATGGAGTGGGAAAAGATGGCACCCACTTTAATTAATTTTATGGGCCTAACCAATTGCTAATTTGTCCTATACCAATGGTATTGTCAAGATTCATTTTCAGGCCAGGCACTGTGGCTCACGCCTGTAATCCAGCACTTTGGGAAGTTGAGGTAGGTGGATCACCCAAGGTCAGGAGTTTGAGACCAGCCTGGCCAACATGGGGAAACCCCATCTCTACTAAAAATACAAAAGTTAGCCCAGCGTGGTGGCACATGCCTGTAGTCCCAGCTACTCGGAAGGCTGAGGCAAGACAATCACATGAACCAGCCCAGCGTGGTGGCACATGCCTATAGTCCCAGCTACTTGGAAGGCTGAGGCAAGACAATCAC
>NW_012104076.1:2604440-2612650 GCF_000951045.1 Mandrillus leucophaeus
TTGAGACAGGTTCTAACTCTATGACCCAGGCTGGAGTGCAGTGGCATGATCACGGCTCCCCACAGCCTCCACCTCCGGGGACTCAGTCTCCCAAGTAGCTAGGACTAGAGGTGCATGCCACCATACCCAGATAACTTTTCTGTATTTTTTTTTGTGTGGAGATGGGGTATCCCCATGTTGTTCAGCCTGGTCTCGAACTTCTGGGCTCAAGTTATCCACCTGCCTCGGCCTCCCAAAGTGTTGGGATTACAGGCATGAGCCATCATACCTGGCCAATACTAGTATTTCATAGAACTGAATATTCCTTAGCCAGGCCTAGAAAACCAGTCTGCTCCAGCACCCTGACCGTAACAACTGGTTCAAGAATAGGTAAGTGACCTAAGTCTTGACAGTGAGATTGAATCCAGGAATTTACTTAGAACTACTGGGAATTTCTTCTCTTTCCTCTAAATTTGTAGCTAATGAATATGCTTGAGAATGCAAATCATATGGAGAAGAGCTAGGCTGCAAGAGGATCTGACAAATATCTAGTACTGATAATATCGTTTGATTCAGAAGATTTGGCAGTGCTTTGAGGTTGGTACTATCCCTGGAATTTTCTGTTACACGAGCGAACAAAATCTGTCTCTCCTTGTCCCTCCACTACCTCTCCCTCTCCCCTCTACCTTTTTCTCACTGTCTACTTGAAGTCACATTCTGTAAGTTGGAACTAAAAGAGTTCTATTACAACTACCCTTTGAGGTACTTTTCTAGCTGATTAAAAAGTAATTTCAAGGTCAAGTGTGGTGGCTTACGCCTGTAATCCCAGCACTTTGGGAGGCCGAGTCGGGCGGATCACAAGTTCAGGAGTTTGAGACCAACCTGGCCAATATGGCGAAACCCCATCTCTACTAAAAATACAAAAATTGGCCAGGCATCGTGGCAGCTGCCTGTAGTCCCAGCTACTTGAGAGGCTGAGGCAGGAGAATGGCATGAACCCGGGAGGTGGAGCTTGCTGTGAGCCGAGATTGTGCCTCTGCACTCCAGCCTGGGTGACAGAGAAAGACTCCGCCTCAAAACACACACACACACAATTTCACATCTTATACGAATTTACAAAGAGTGAAGAATGCCTTCAACAGCATTAATAAGGAAAAATAATGGTGAGGAAGAGTGTAAAGAAAATAACCCTTTAAGTGACAACTATGTATCAGGCATCATTCTAGAGCAACTTTGCCCAAACCGTGGCACGGGCCACATGTGGCCGAGGACGGCTTTGAACGTGGCCCAACATAAATTCATAAACTTTCTTAAATGAGATTTTTTTGCCATTTATTTTTAGCTTATCAGCTATGGTCAGTGTGTTAGTGTATTTTATGTGTGGCCCAAGTCAATTTTTCTTCTTCCACTGTGGCCCAGGGAAGCCAAAAGATTGGATATCCCTGTTCTAGGGGCTCACTATTAGCTCTTTTAATCCTTCAATTAAAAAGCATACAAACACAGTATTATTATTACCGCTTATTCTGAGGTCATGGCCTCAACCAAGTTAGGTAACTGGCCTAAGGTCACTTAGCAAATTCACTCAAGAAAATTCTGTTTTCACTACATGTTCGAATAAATAGTCAATATGAAACCTGGAAGTCCTCATCATGTTGGAAGTCCCTAACTACCAGCAATCTGGGCTACTTGCCCATCACTCTGCTGAAGCAAGCATTTCAAAGGTCACCAACACCTGCCTTTCTGTGAAATCCAACAGCTTTTTTCCTTCATTATTCTCCACAATCTCTCCATAGCAGCTGACCTTATTGATCACTGCTCCTCCTAAAATGCTCTCCTCCTTCATTCTTGCATACATTCATTTATTCACCAGCACCTATTAACTTATCTCTGAAGTACGTGCCGTATGCAGATACAAAAGTAATTTATGTTGTGGCCTCCACCTTCAAAAGCAGACAGATGTAGGCAATATAAATGCTATAAAAAAGATCTGACCAAGTACTGTGGGACACAGAAGAGAGGGCAATGCTGCCGGGAATGCAGTCTCCTAACTCGGAAGTCAGCAGGCAAGAAAGAAGGAGGAGAGTACTGTAGGTAGACGGAACTAAGGCAGTGATTCTCACTCAGTGTGTGTATCAGAATCAAGTGGAGGGCCTGTTAAAACAGACTGCTGGGCCACCTCTCCCAGAGTTTCTGATTCACTGGGTCTGGGCATCAAGAATCTGCATTTCTAACAAGTCTCCAGAAGACGTTGATGCTACTGGCCAGGATGATACTCTGAGAATCACTGAATTAATGGGTATGTGTTAGGGAACTGACTATCTAAACAATGTAACACTTGCAGCAAAATAGTTGGAAATTAGTCCAAAAAGATCGTATTAGCAGACTGTAAGTAAGGAGCTTTATTTGTAAAGGCAAAGACCTGTGGAAAGCTTGTAATTTTATTTCCTGTTAATAGGATTAGGAAAGTATTAAACATTTTATGAGGAAAATGGGTAGGTGTGGTGGCTCATGCCTGAAATCTCAGTGCTTTGGGAGGCTGAGATGGGAGGATCACTTGAAGATAGGAATTGAAGATCCATCTGGACAACACAGTGAAACCATGTTCACAAAAAAAAAAAAAAAAAAATTACTGAGTCAGGCAAGGACAAGTGTGGTAGTGCAAGCCTATAGTCCCAGCTACTTGAGGCAACAGAGACAGGAGGATCACTTGAGCCCAGGAGTTCCAGGCTGCAGTGAGCTATGATCCTGCACTATACTCCAGCCTGGGAGACAGAATGAGACTCCATCTCTAAACAGCAAAAGATTAAAAGACAAAAATTCTTTTTAGTTTTAGATGTAAAATTCTGATAAGAGTGCAGAAGTTTAATTTAAGCAATAGTTGTCACATGGGAGACATGACACCTGTCCAGCAGGAACAGTGGCTGGTGAAGAAGGTACTGGATGAACCTTGACCACAAAGCCATAACCCATTAACATAGAAAAGTTCAGAAGTAAGAGGGTTGTTTTAACTTTGAAAAATGTGGCCGGGCACGGTGGCTCATCCCTGTAATCCCAGCACTTTGGGAGGCCCAGCACTTTGGTAGGCCTGGCACTTTGTGATCACCAAGAGGTAAGGAGTTCGTGATTAGTCTGGCCAATATAGTGAAACCACATCTCTACTAAAAATATAAAAATTAGCCAGGCGTGGTGGTGGGCACCTGTAATCCCAGCTACTCAGGAGGCTGAGATAGGAGAATCTCTTGAACCTGGGAGGTGGAAGTGGCAGTGAGCTGAGACTGCGCCATTGCACTCCAGCCTGGGCAACAAGAGCGAAACTCCGCCTCAAAAAACAAACAAACAAACAAACAAAAACCCCACAGCCTTTGACAATTGCCCCAGATGATTATGACACATATGCCCCCACTCACATACCACAATGAAAAATTAGAGATAGAAACAGACGCAGGGACAGCTTAGAGCCAAGTGAAGAGAGCAGGGCATTTTTGCATTACTCCACTGGGACATGACTTACTTCAGTGGACTTCTCAGTACAGTATGCCTAAACTCGGGATATGAGGTACGCAAACATAGGGACCCAATTTCCAGATCTTGCAGTTCCATATTTACTCTAAAACTAATCTACTTGAGAATGGGCCTCCAAGTACATGAGGATTATCCATTCTTGTTTCTCTTCTCAAAATTGTACCCTTCCTTCTTTACAAAATAAAGGTATACACCCTGGCTTATATTCTACATGGTACACTTGCCCAGGGTGTAAAACTCTTCTGAGTGCTAAAATAATTCACAATTTGATTATTAAAAGAATTAATAGGCCAGCTGTGGTGGCCCACACCTGTAATTCCAGCACTTTGGGAAGCTGAGGCAGGTGGATTGTTTGAGCCTAGGAGTTCAAGACCAGCCTGGGCAACATGGTGAAACTCCAACTCTACAAAAAATACAAAAATTAGCTTAGCACGGTGGCACATGCCTATGGTCCCAGCTACTCGGGAGGCTGAGATGGGAGGATCACTTGAGCCCATGGAGATCAAAGCTGCAGTGAGCTGTGATTGAGCCACTATACTCCAGCCTGAGCAACACAGTAAGACCCTGTCTCAAAAAACAAACAAACAAAAAAACAACTAATAAAGGCTCATATTTCCCTGACTATACACAGATGAGTAAAGTGTAGCTAGATCTGATACAGGATTTAGGACTATGCTGGAATGTTCAGAATTTAGACATCATATAAAATGGGCAATGATAATGAACTCTCTTCTTACATTCTTGTCTATTTTAATAATGTGTTGCTCTTTAGAAAGCATCCTATGGGAGCAAAGCATGAGTGTCCAATAGTGAAAATTGTCTTCCTCCTCGAACCCCACATATCCAAAGCTAAGATATTCTTTTCAACTATCCTCAACTCTCATTCATCCCTAGGAGGTGTCATCACACGGGAAGAAAAGCCCCTAAGCAAATTAAGGGATGCCTACTCTTTTAAATTTAGTTTGAGTATCTTCCTGTCCCTACAAAATTTGTAGAATACACTGAATAAAAGGTGTAGATAGAAATTTTACCTAATTTCTTTCAGAAACAATGTTTATCATTTAGTAAGGTAGTTATAGCCTACATAATCAAATAATATCAACATATTTATCATTAATCATCATTTTCATCTTAAAAGATTTTGAATACCTTCTACATACTGCTAGTAAAAATAACAGAATTATAATCCAAATGTCAAAGCACTTAATTTTTAGCAAGTATGTAAGTTCCTCTTTCATTAAGCATATAAAAACAGTCTGATCATGATACCTAGCAAAACTGATAAATATTTTTATATACTACTCTTACCTAATTTTTTTTTTACTAAAGTCCAACACTAAATTGTGTGATACACATGGAACCGTATTTATCAAAGTGATATGACTTCTAACATACTTCTCATTTCATAAATAAGTTATATATTATAGTACATAATTACTAATTAAGTAATGAGAAATATCACATCTATTATAAGCTGAACAAATAAATTTTACTAGCACCACATTTTATTCTGGACTGTTTCAGTAACGTATCATAAAAGATGCATTCCATAACTTATTGATGTGTTTTTTTAATAAGTTTTCTCAAAGTGCATTTATTTGAACTGAAATGTGAACTCAGCTTTTTCTAATAAAAATTAAGGCAGGGCCGGGCGCGGTGGCTCAAGCCTGTAATCCCAGCACTTTGGGAGGCCGAGACGGGCGGATCACGAGGTCAGGAGATCGAGACCATCCTGGCTAACACGGTGAAACCCCATCTCTACTAAAAATACAAAAAACTAGCCGGGCTAGGTGGCGGGGGCCTGTAGTCCCAGCTACTCAGGAAGCTGAGGCAGGAGAATGGCGTGAACCCGGGAGGCGGAGTTTGCAGTGAGCTGAGATCCGGCCACTGCACTCCAGCCTGGGCCACAGAGCGAGACTCCGTCTCAAAAAAAAAAAAAAAAAAAAAAAAAAAAAAAAAAATTAAGTCAGATTTATCAGCCTCATTGATCAAATATGACTTTTTGACCATGATCATTGGATGTGCCAATTAGGCTACCTGGTGGAAATTTTCTTCAATTAAGATAGCTACGTCTGCAACAGTAAGATAAAAGCATTTTGTTAAAAAAAAAATTGCAGAAGTTATTTGAACTAAAAACTAATACAGTATTTTTATTTTCTGAATCTTTTCTGTGTATACATGGATAAACAACATGCCTCTAAACTGAAGACTAACAACTAATTGTATAGGGCCTGGTGGCTCATGCTTGTAATCCTAGTACTTTGGGAGGCCTAGGAGGACAGATCACTTAAGGCCAGGAATTTGAGACCAGCCTGGCCAACAGAGTGAAACCCTGTATCTAGCCAAAAAAATATTATAAATCATTATTTGATATAATTTCTTAATGCCCTTTTCCATAAATTGAAAAAGAAATGACTGTAGCAATATCTGAGTAATATATAGGATGGTTTCAATTTCTTTGCTTTTAGCAAACCAATCAAGTGCTGTGTAATTTTTGGCATATAACTTGAAATGACTTCTAAGAAATGAATGACAATGTGGTAACAAACCTCCTAGTCCCATGTATTCACGTGAACCAATGTTTCACCAGTTACATCTGTGGAAATGAAAACTGGGAATAGAACTGGTAGTGTGCCTTTTCTCCTTTTTGTAATAAGTACTATTCATCCATGGATACATGAACTAATCTGAGAAGAAAAAAATTTATAGTCCCATCTATTTCACTGACAGACACATTTCTAACAAAAATCCACTTTATGTTTAACAAATTTTTAAAATTTGTAATATTTATATTGCTTGGATTTTATTACTGTGATGACAATTTTTAAAATAAAATTTCTATTTCTAGATATTTTATTAATTTTCATTGTAGGCATGCATGTTAAGTTGAGTAATAAAAGACTTTCCAGTGAACATTTATGGTAATGTTATTTGGGGGAAAAGGACTGGAAACAACAGGTTAAGGTTAAAAAATAATGACAGAAAGCAACGATTTCACGTTTCCAGTGTTTTTAAAAGGTGCTTGTTGTCTTTCAGATGAAAGACAGAGTCTCTAGGGCCAGAGTCTAATCCCAGCTCTGCCACTTACCTGCTGTAAGATATTGGCAAGTAACTTAGCATACGAGAATGTTAGGGTAGTCTTTAGTTTGAAAAATTATTTTAAGTATAAGCAAGCCAGTGACTTGAAGAATACAATCTTAATTTAAGGACAAAGGAGAAGAAAGCATAGAATCAAGACCAAGCTAAGAAGTAAGAGGAAACACAGATGCTTGTAGTGAAGATGAGGCACAGCTACAAAATGATTGGGATTTTCCAGTTTGGAAGATCTGGAGGCAAAATCAACCGAGATTCAGAGGAAACATCAGGTTTCCAGACAAACTGACTCTCCAGCTGCCCTCCTGTGATAATTTGCCCCTAGGAATCCAACTATTCCTACACTATGCAGATGATCCCTAACCTTTAAATTTAGCTCTCCCCAAGCTCAACTCCAAACACACACTTGACTCCTTTTGCTTGGAAAGGTAGAACCAGGAAACTAGGCCAAAATATTTGAAATCAGACTTTTTTGTGTGTCATTTTCTCACAGGTGCTCATTGAGAAAATGTTCTAATTTCAAGAGAAAGGAAAACAAAAAGACAATTATCCATAATCCCACCACCCAAAGCAATGATTGTCTATATGTTGATGTATCTACATCTACTTTTTTCGATACATAACTTTATACAGTTGAGGTCATACTGTAGATACAAGTTTCTATCTTGGTGGCGGTGTTGTCTCCCTTAACATTATCTAGCAAGAACATTCAAAATTATCTCTGACTAGTGTCCCTTGTTTTCCCTAGGTCATCGTCATCCTTAATCATTTTAAACTCTTCCACTGCGGTCTTTCCTGGATCAATTTCTTCTTTCTAGTCTAATTTATACCATTTTAGAGCAGGCTTTTAGTCCTTCATAACTTCATTACTACAAGGGCTCCTAACTGATTTGGTCTCTCTCTATTCTCACTGGCCTATTATATGCTAAATAAAACCAAGTCAATCATCTCAAAATACTGCTTCAAGTAAGTCTTTTCTCTGTTCAAAATTTCCAGTGATGCCCCCAGCCTCTTCACACACATAAATGCTCCATTTCTCTCTCGCCCACACACAAAATCCTTAACCTGGGTCAGAAGACCTTGGACAGATTGATTTACTTTCCAGCCTACTAACTCTCTGACATGGGCCCTCTGATCTGCCCAAAGTGAGGTTCACAGGGCTTTCACATATTACTAGCACTTTACTATTTGGTCACTAAATGTATTTTCTGTCCCATGCTAAGTTTTAGAGATTTAGTGAAGAACAAAACAGATACGATTTGGGCCCACTTGAAGTTAATAGACTAGTGAAGAAACAGACTTTTAAAAATTACAGGGCACGGTGGCTCATGCCTGTAATCCAGCACTTTGGGAGGCTGAGGAGGGTGGGTCACTTGAGCTCGAGTTTGAGATCAGCCTGAGCAACATGGAGAGACCCCGTCTCTACAAAAAATACAAAAATTAGCCAGGCACTGTGGTGCGCACTTATACTCTCAGATCCTTGGGAGGCTGAGATGGGAGGATCACTTGAGCCTGGGAGGTGGAGGCTGCAGTGAGCCAAGATCGCACCACTACACTCCAACCTAAGCAAAAGAATGAGCCCCGTCTCAAAAAGAAAAAAAAAAGGAAAAAACAAA
>NW_012104076.1:2613260-2740926 GCF_000951045.1 Mandrillus leucophaeus
ACATTTCTAACAAAAATCCACTTTATGTTTAACAAATTTTTAAAATTTGTAATATTTATATTGCTTGGATTTTATTACTGTGATGACAATTTTTAAAATAAAATTTCTATTTCTAGATATTTTATTAATTTTCATTGTAGGCATGCATGTTAAGTTGAGTAATAAAAGACTTTCCAGTGAACATTTATGGTAATGTTATTTGGGGGAAAAGGACTGGAAACAACAGGTTAAGGTTAAAAAATAATGACAGAAAGCAACGATTTCACGTTTCCAGTGTTTTTAAAAGGTGCTTGTTGTCTTTCAGATGAAAGACAGAGTCTCTAGGGCCAGAGTCTAATCCCAGCTCTGCCACTTACCTGCTGTAAGATATTGGCAAGTAACTTAGCATACGAGAATGTTAGGGTAGTCTTTAGTTTGAAAAATTATTTTAAGTATAAGCAAGCCAGTGACTTGAAGAATACAATCTTAATTTAAGGACAAAGGAGAAGAAAGCATAGAATCAAGACCAAGCTAAGAAGTAAGAGGAAACACAGATGCTTGTAGTGAAGATGAGGCACAGCTACAAAATGATTGGGATTTTCCAGTTTGGAAGATCTGGAGGCAAAATCAACCGAGATTCAGAGGAAACATCAGGTTTCCAGACAAACTGACTCTCCAGCTGCCCTCCTGTGATAATTTGCCCCTAGGAATCCAACTATTCCTACACTATGCAGATGATCCCTAACCTTTAAATTTAGCTCTCCCCAAGCTCAACTCCAAACACACACTTGACTCCTTTTGCTTGGAAAGGTAGAACCAGGAAACTAGGCCAAAATATTTGAAATCAGACTTTTTTGTGTGTCATTTTCTCACAGGTGCTCATTGAGAAAATGTTCTAATTTCAAGAGAAAGGAAAACAAAAAGACAATTATCCATAATCCCACCACCCAAAGCAATGATTGTCTATATGTTGATGTATCTACATCTACTTTTTTCGATACATAACTTTATACAGTTGAGGTCATACTGTAGATACAAGTTTCTATCTTGGTGGCGGTGTTGTCTCCCTTAACATTATCTAGCAAGAACATTCAAAATTATCTCTGACTAGTGTCCCTTGTTTTCCCTAGGTCATCGTCATCCTTAATCATTTTAAACTCTTCCACTGCGGTCTTTCCTGGATCAATTTCTTCTTTCTAGTCTAATTTATACCATTTTAGAGCAGGCTTTTAGTCCTTCATAACTTCATTACTACAAGGGCTCCTAACTGATTTGGTCTCTCTCTATTCTCACTGGCCTATTATATGCTAAATAAAACCAAGTCAATCATCTCAAAATACTGCTTCAAGTAAGTCTTTTCTCTGTTCAAAATTTCCAGTGATGCCCCCAGCCTCTTCACACACATAAATGCTCCATTTCTCTCTCGCCCACACACAAAATCCTTAACCTGGGTCAGAAGACCTTGGACAGATTGATTTACTTTCCAGCCTACTAACTCTCTGACATGGGCCCTCTGATCTGCCCAAAGTGAGGTTCACAGGGCTTTCACATATTACTAGCACTTTACTATTTGGTCACTAAATGTATTTTCTGTCCCATGCTAAGTTTTAGAGATTTAGTGAAGAACAAAACAGATATGATTTGGGCCCACTTGAAGTTAATAGACTAGTGAAGAAACAGACTTTTAAAAATTACAGGGCACGGTGGCTCATGCCTGTAATCCAGCACTTTGGGAGGCTGAGGAGGGTGGGTCACTTGAGCTCGAGTTTGAGATCAGCCTGAGCAACATGGAGAGACCCCGTCTCTACAAAAAATACAAAAATTAGCCAGGCACTGTGGTGCGCACTTATACTCTCAGATCCTTGGGAGGCTGAGATGGGAGGATCACTTGAGCCTGGGAGGTGGAGGCTGCAGTGAGCCAAGATCGCACCACTACACTCCAACCTAAGCAAAAGAATGAGCCCCGTCTCAAAAAGAAAAAAAAAAGGAAAAAACAAACAAAAAATACATTAACACACAAAATTACAAACTGGGTATGTGACATGAGAACATAATTTCAGTGGGGTGGGATTCGGGTATTCCAGGCAAAGCCAGTTCAGCTAGGACATGAACAAGAGAAGAACCCAAGATGATTCCAGAAAGATAAGCGAGGTTCCATCCATAAAGCTGTATTTTCTCAGAATGTTTACTTTCAACGCTGTTCAAGTGTCTTTCTTCTTTCTTATTAATTCCTCTGACTACCTTTTCTCTCCAGTTTCGATTTATATTCTATTTTCTTTTTCTATGAAGCCTAGAGAGGCTTCCTCATACAAGAGGAAATGGACTCTACCATTTCCTGTGATCACTTATGTTCCTACTTATCTCAAGACCTTGATTTTGAGCAGCAACCATACCTGAAACAAAATCACTCAAGAGTGTTGAGTAATCATATTGTTGGATGGATGAACACAGTTAAGTGTATATAATAGAATAAAAAGCCATTCTATTTTTGCTGGAAGGGTAAATGTATGATTCCACCATGCCACCAGATTCTTCATTTCATCCATGTCCCTTTCTCAACCCTTCTTTTGTCCTTGACAGCACCCCCTCACAGACTAAGTGAAGGTGGATAATTAAGGCAATTTAGAAGGTAAGGTGGTGCTGCTAGCTAAGCAGGAATCCTGAGTCAACTTGTCATATTTTCTTTCTTACTAGGTCAAGTATTATTTGGGAGATTACAATGCACTTTTAGTAGAAAAGCAGGATAGAAGTCTAATATGGTTAAGGAAAATAATCTTAATTGCAAGGTACACAGACTGAATCATAATACACAGACTTTATGAAAATCATCCACAATAGTAGCACAAATCACTAGCTTTGTGATCAATATGCTAGACTGATGGCCTTATAGCTATAGAAAAAGGTGTAGTAGGCCAGGCGCGGTGGCTCAAGCCTGTAATCCCAGCACTTTGGGAGGCCGAGACGGGCAGATCACGAGGTCAGGAGATCGAGACCATCCTGGCTAACACGGTGAAACCCCGTCTCTATTAAGAAATACAAAAAAAAACTAGCCGGGCGAGGTGGCGGGCGCCTGTAGTCCCAGCTACTCGGGAGGCTGAGGTCGGAGAATGGCGTCAACCCGGGAGGCGGAGCTTGCAGTGAGCTGAGATCCGGCCACTGCACTCCAGCCTGGGCGACAGAGCGAGACTCCGTCTCAAAAAAAAAAAAAAAAGAAAAAGGTGTAGTATAGACCCTGGAAAGGGGTCAGAGAACAGTCACACAGTAAGACTGTAAGAAGAGCATCTATAAAGAAACAAGTATTTTTATTTTGTAAAAGGCCTGGAGGAAAAACAAAGGGTCAATTAACCTCTTTTCAGTATAGAGAATTTCATCTGGAAAAAGCAAAAGCTTTAACTGCAAGATAAGGATATTAGAAAAAAGGAAACAAATTCATACAATACAAGCTTATTAAAATGTGAATGAGGTTACTGATGGAACATAATTTACTTGGATTTCCTCAAAATGCTAGAAACAGAAGCTTAAACTGGCAATTTTACGGCTATAAAACAAAGGAGAAATTGAGGCCTGGATATAATTTCAATAAACATTTTGATAAGATCTACAGTTTTCCAAAGGAACATGGTGGCTAAGCCACAGGACCCCAAAATGACACTTGAGTCTGAATGAAGAAAACTCATTTATGTGGGAACAGAATTGCCATAAGGACAACAGCTGGATTTCTGTGCTTCATTAATGTATATAATATAAATGTAAAATGAGTATAAAATATAATGCAAAATAGGTAATAAATGTAAAGTAATATGTACTTTTAACTATACTGCTAACTTAAAGAACAAAGTAATGTCCTATATAAAATTCAGTTTTCAAATGTATAAAATAGTGCTGGGGGTATGTGAGGGGTAGTTATAAAAGAACACATCTATCACATGAAATGTGAATAACAATTTTTTATTTCTATTTTAAGTAACAGGAATTGCTCCTCAAACCTTCAAATAAATTAAAATAAATGCAAACCTATAATTCTACAGACTTCACTTCCAATATTTTCTGTGAAGGTCACAGAAATAAGGACATATTCAGATACTTTTTTTTCTTAATGTAAGAGTATAAAAGTGCTTTTCACTGATCCTACAAAATTGGCTCTCAGTGATAGTTTATAGTTCTTAGTTTTCCACAACTTTTTTTAAACACAACTTTCCTTAAAAGTCAAATTCAAGTGACTTAGGTGGTTTCCACAGGACTATGCTCATTTCAGGTCCTGAGGTCCAGTGGAGTCCATCTAGCTGTTCAGGTATGGCAGTGTGAAGCTAACAGCCATTCATTAAGATAAGAAGTATGTAAAGTAGAATGATTTTTTCAAAACCACCTACTTTGTAGAATAAAACAATTAAAAATCTGTATGAAAAGGGTCTAAATGGAAACCTGTTATTTCACTAATTTTCAGTCCTGCCCTGGATATTTTAAAAATTTTAATGCTAATTTGAAGTAATTTTACAAGTTAAAAAAGAAGGCTTATTCTTTTATTTTGGGAGAAAGCCAAGTGAGCCTTAAATTACAAGGCTAATTGTTTTGAGAACTCCGGGTCTCTTGCCTCAACTCTCTTTAGAATTCCAAATTACAAACATCAAATGGTCAGCTTTTAGGAACTCTGGATCCTAGACTACTATTTTAATTTCCAATAGATTAACATTTAACACACGTCTTTAGGGATTGTTTCTATGAAACTCTTTCCATGATTACTTTAAGAGTTCTAAAAGTTGTTAGCGATGAGATTTTTATTGGAGCAATTTCTGGGGTCAGATTTGAAAGTTTTGATTATTTATAAACAGAATATTTTTACCACTCCTACTTCAAATGTCTAGGCCATAACCTCTGAATTTATGAGGGTGGTGGCTCTTCATTCTTGCTGATACAACCAATAATTTTCAATTATACTGCACTTCATAATAAGCACACTATACCTAATATAATGATATGTCATTTCAATGTACCTAGCCCATGAACTTCCACAGGTTTAATGGGATTTTGTGTATTTAGAATTTCTTCATAAAGGGGCCCTTTGGAATCATTATCGCATCAATCCTTTCCCATTACAAGACTCAGCTCTCTTACCAGGCAAGAGTATCGGGGCTCAAGGCAAAGAGTTGGCCTACTCTCAGAATGTAAGCTAGATCCTAATAAAAGCCTTAACACTTGGGGAGAACATTAATAAAGGGCAATGATGACATATTAAAACTTTTTAGTGAATCAGGAGATCATGAAGGCAGGCAACAATTGTGATTAAGAAAAAAATTTCTTATGACTTAAAGTAATATTTAGATCTGCACATTGTATTCACTACTTCTGAGGGAAAGAACTATGTAATTGGGAGCAAGTTAAGTACAAAATAACTCATGTTCCATTAAGTCACAACTTTCTAACTGTAACTGTCAAGGTTGAATTAATTAGGATATTTAATACCAAGGAGAGAGAAGGCTTGCTTCTAGAGCTTTTTTTTTTTTTTAAGAAAAGAAGAAAATGAATGATATGTAGCTAAAAGAGTTGATCCCCAAGTGTGGTGATAAAAACTGTCAACCCTTATGTACAAAGGGTTTATTTTTTTTCTTCAAGAAATAGTGTGTCAGTGTTTTTAAAAATGAACAAACTCCACTGAACCTCTACAAATCCTCATTACATTACCATACCTTATATACATTATCTGAATTATGGTCCCTGATTTTTTTTTCTTTTCTCTTAATACATGAGAGATAATGTATAAATACTATCATGGTTTATTACAAATGTGATTCCAAACTATAGGGAGGGAAGAGGGACAAAAGTAGTTCCAATAAGACCCATTGTCCTATGGATTTTAATCAACCTCAGTCGACATACAGCTTTCAGGGTATGTGGATATACACATGCATATAAACACCCACAATTAGTCCCAGGTAGAAGCTGAGCTCCACTTGAGACTACACAGCCAATATTTGAAACTGACTGGCATCTGCCCCCGTGGCCTTATGCATAATGAAGTCCTCAAAACAGACTTTGAAAAGCATTAAAGTCTGAGTGAGGCACACATAAAAATATTTCACCACTCAGTTGTTCAGAAGCTCTCTCTCCTGGCTAGTAGATTAAGCAGGTCCTTGATTATACTTATTCTCCTGCTTCTTCTTTCTTACATGGCCCACTTTTGGGGGCATGCCTGTGCTCTTTTGCAGCAACTCCACATGAAGGTGGTAACAGGCAAAGAGAAAATTTTATCTGCAAATTTTACAGTAGAGCTAAGAAGAGATTTAGTAATTGAATCTACTTGCTGAAACCAGGTTTGGAAATTATTATTATTGTTGCTGCTGTTCTATCCAATCTCCAGTTGCCACTGCCAGCTGAAAGTTGGCTACACAAACCCTACTTTATTCAGTTTATATATCAATGGATTAAATACACAGTACACTGACTATAAAACATATCTTGTTTTAAAAGTAACTATTGAGATTTGCTACCTGAATTAACTACGTACATCCTTTTATTAAACAAAAATATGAATTCTTCTGTAAGAAAATAATCACCCTACTCCCCAGTTACTTACTTTAAAGTCTTAATTTTTTTAAAGGAGCATATATCTATATAAGAATTTCATTAAGCAAAAAGTACAAAGGCAAGGCATATTTACTATTTGATAAAACATATGCTTTAAACTATCGCATGCGAAAAAATATTTCAAAATTGAGAGAGAGTCGTGACATAAAAAGCCAGCATCTGGTAGGGAAATACCTAAAAGAAAGAAATTATTATACTCAGTTGACTTTTTAAAAAAAAAAAAAAATGAATGTCACCTTTGTGTCACAAGTATTTTTTTTCTCCTTCCCCCAGTAATTCAGGCTGGAATCTCATTCTAAATCTATAATCAATCCTTTTTCCCCACTGTAATCCCTTAAAATCTCTAGGCTATCACACACACTTTTGGCACTGATGTGTGTTTTCTTCTGGATTGCTGGATTTGCTTAATGCATATATCAAGTATCAAACTGCTTTGTATCAGTAACGGGTGGGATAAAAAGACCCTATGTAAAGATTTGCTCATAAAAATGGGTTAAGAGGGCAGTCTTAGGGCTTAGGAAAAGTCTAACCTAACGAAATCTTAAATGCATGAGTAGAAAATGTTAAGCACTAAAGCAGTATCTGCTGATTTTTCCACTAATGTGATCAACATATGATTGAGCGGATCGGGAAACCTGAAGTTACCACCCCATCCTCTATTAGTGGGCTGTTTGACATGTATGAGTCATCAACAAGGCAAAAACTCTTTGGGGATTTAGACCATTGGCAAAACGAAAGTATTTTATACCATCGCATATATTTAATGGAGCGCAAACTTTCAGAAAAGAAGTGACATCTCCTGAAATAATCTGAACAAAGAAACAGAGGGGAGATACTGGTTAGTGCTTTGAATTCTGTCTACTAATTTGATCATGATAGTAACCCTAATTTCTAATTAGAAAATTTCTAATTAGATAACTTCAATTAATCAGTACCAACAGGCGCAATCAAAAGAGTCAATACAAAGTATAAAATGTAGCAATTTTTCCTTTAGATATTTTACTGTATTTAAAAACCAGTAATAGAAAACACTTGCCAAATTCATTTAGTCTCTGACTGAGGCACACATATGTGATCTCCTAATTTACAGCTTGCACATACAGATGTTCACACTTAGTAAAAGGGCTTCTTAATAGCTTTTTTAAAATTAAAAGTGCGTTGATAATAGGTGTTTTAAATATATCCAAACAACACAGCTGAACTGACAAATGCCTGTCTTCATGCCTCACCATGTCTCACACTGTAGCAAGATTTTATGAGAGAAAAGGTTATATGATTCAGTCACATATATATAGGATAAATGTTATACCCCAAAAACTCCAAATGAAATCTTTCATTAATTTTTCTCTCTATGATCTGTTTCCAAGTAGAAAATGTTAGATAGCTACTCGGTTTATGTAGCCGAAAGCAGAACCACACAGCCGTTGCTTGCTGTCTGCAGTTTTTTTCCCTTGCAAAACTTTGAACCCCATCCAGCTTTGACACACTGCCTCTTCAGTTAATAACTATCAAGTTTCCCCTTGTCTCCTGTCTACTTTTCTTTGAGGCAATTGCGCACTCAGCACCCCGAGATAATAACACACATCTATAAGATAAAAGCAATGGCATTAATGTAATTGTCTGCCTCTCTCTCTTTAGCCTAATCTTTTTTTTCCTTCAGTTTTGACTGCCTGTGTGACACCTGTTTTTGTCTCCTCTGATCCTACGACAGGTTTTCCGCTGACAAGGTTTTTGCCTGACAGAGATTCTGCAGACAAGAACATAATAAAATATGAAGAACTGCTTGTCAGAGTTTCTGCCAATGCTCACATGAAATATAGAAAAAAAAATGATTTTTTTTTTTTTAAGGGGCCCTGTGATGGTCGCTTTTGGCATGTCAGAAAAAAGACCTCCCTAGCCAAGTTCTCCAAGCCAAACAGGTGTTTTCTTTTATGTTAGAGGTTGATTTGTTTTTTAATTTTTACTGATAGTGGAAAACATCATTAGCCAAAAGGAGGCGGGTGGGTAATGTCTTACCCTCAGATTTTTGCAGGCAAAGGAATATTAAAAAACTGGAAAGTAGAAGGTATTTCACTCAAGATCTTATCTTCTGAATAAAACAAAAACACCAACATCTGTTAATGATTAAACAAATTTAAGTTATCTAAAATTTACTTCCCGGATATTCGTGCTACCAAAACCTCCCACTTACCTTTCACTTATTTTGTTGTCTGAAGACAGAGGGAAACTGCGAAGGTGAAAATAGAATGAGAACTGGAAAAGAAAAATGCGCAAACGGACATAAAGACAAGGTATTTGTGGGCTGTGCTTATATCTTAAAACGGGAAGAGGCTGCTGGGAAAGCAACTGGCAATTAGGAATCTGACTGAGACTTTTCCATGGGCTTAGAGTTTCAATAAACCTTTGCTCCATGGAGCACATGAGAGATGCTGCATTAGGTTCCAGCACACAAAGATGAAGTGCCCTTCCTGAGCTTTCCAAGTTAGTGGAAGGATCAGTATTACCCAGAAACCTCTGGTCTCAGCAAAGTGTGTTGAGAAAATAAAGACGGGAGCACTTAATTTCTCCGGGGGTGGGGAGTGGTGGTGGAGAGGGGAGTAAAGGGGTGGGAATCCCACTTTCTTGATGAACAAGGGACAGGAAAAACGGGCCAGGATCAATAGTGCAGCAAGTGTGAAAGGACGAAAAACTGGGAAAGAGTTTACAGTGGTGAGTCAAGGGACAAGAGCCTGGATTTAGGGTGTTAGGATTCTCACACCAATTCTAACTACTTTGCCACCAAACCACTTTAACCTAGGCTTTAGCTCTCCAAATATATTATCTCACACCTAGAGCCTACAATTACCACATCTAATGGAAATATAATTCACAGCCGGGCACGGAGGCTCACAGCTGTAATCCAAGTGCTTTGGGAGCCAATGCAGGAAGATCATTTGCATCCAGGAGCTTGAGACCAGCCTGGGCAATAAGACGAAACCCTATCTCTACAAAAAATACAGAAATTAGCTGGGCACGGTAGTGCACACCTGGGATCCCAGCTACTCAGGAGGCTGAGGTGGGAGGATTGCTTGAACCCAGGAAGGGGAAGTTGCAGTGAGATGAGATTGTACCATTGCATCTGGGTGACAGAGCAAGACTCTGTCTAAAAAATAAATAAATAATAAATAAATAAATAAATAAAATTCAAGCCAAGACACATAATTTTAATTTTTTTAGTTTCAAGTAAAACAGTAAAAAATAAAGTGACATTTAAAAATATATTTGACACGATACATCACAAATATTATCAATATGGAGACAATGGAAGAACAACTCTTAATGACTATTTTACTCTTTTTAAAATAAGATGACAGCTCCAAATTTGGTGTACACTTTATACTTACAGCACATCTCAATTTGGACTAGCCACATTTCAAGTGTTCGCAGCCATAACAGTGGCTTCCTTATTGGACAGCCAGGTTTAGAGTTGCCTTTACATTTACTGGCGAGTAGAATTAAGGCCTGAGACGGTCCTTTCAATCAGATGGGCTTGCATTTAAATTTACAGTGTCACTTGACTGTACAGAAGGCTAAGAGGCCCATGAGGTCGAAGTGGGGATTTCCCTGAGTACCAGGGAGAGAGGAATCTCACTACTGGGCCTTTTAATAAATACTGGCTACAAGTCTATCCAGTTGTGGTGATATGTGAAGTAATACTTAAAGCACTTCTTACACAATTCTTTGGGTATATGCGAACTAATAACAAATTAATTCAAGAAGCTTTTGAAGATATATAAACATCTACAAAGGCAAAACCTGGTAAGAAGTGGGATATATAAACATTATTTTAGGGCTCCCAGAATACAATTCAGAGTTATCTTTGAAATACTATACTTAACCAGCAATTTCACACTTCAGTAAAGAGGGGAGAGGAGTTAGAAGAAGTCACCATTTATGACACAATAGAGAAGGAAGAGTGGTTGAAAGGATCAACATGATATTGCTGAGGCATATTGGGTCCTTATGACCCAGCCGAATCTCCTAGTTTATCCTGAGTAAAAGGAGAGGAGTTTAGTGTATTTCATTTATAACCCCTTCAATTTGTGTTCTGCTTAACCTGGTGAACTCCAGTTAATTAAGATGTTCCTATAAACAATTAAGCTTCCTGTAGGATCGTTAGCAAGACATAAAAATTTATGATGTAATAAAATGCAATAAAATGATAAAGTGGTGAGCTGATCAAAGCACTTCACATGCAAAACGATAGGTGTGAAAATAGGTAAAAGTAGCCTTAATCCTACCTAAAATTCACCTACTTACAGCTTTTGGATTTTTAGCGGGTAAATATTACTATAATTTATTTTAACTGGTGCAATTCTCAAAATGACTTTTGGTGTAAAATATTCCTTACTGTATTCAAATAAGGGTTCAAATGACATTTTAGGGGAAATGGAAGGTATGGAACTGTACTGGATTTGCTGGGGAAAACAATTTCACTTAGGGAATGCTTGGTCTGACAGCCAAAAGAACTGGTGACTTGACCTCTGCAACTGCATACTGTAGATAACCTTCCCTGGAAGGAGAAATAGTTTCATCCCATCACATTCCACATTCGTACCTTAAGGGAGACACTAGATATTATCATTCATATTGATGATTTTATTGTCTTAGTAATAACAATACTAGCTCCTAAAATTGTTGTGCCAGAATGTTGGGCTAACCCTACTCTTTCCTGTAAGCCTCTCTCAAAATGTATCTATGTTATTTAGATGCATTGCTATCATTATTTGAATTTCTCGATAAAATAACTGAGTCTTAGAGAAGGCATTACTAACAAAAGGCAGAGAAGGGATTTGACCACTGGCCTGGCCACACCCAACTTTTAATCACTCTACTTTGCTAAAACATGTCTATCACGTCCACAGTGTTGAAGTCTTACTTTTATAGGAATTTAGTGATAACAGCAACTAACACTAAATGTTTACTATGTATGAGTCTGCTGGATTATCTCCTTTAATCTTAGAAGAACACTATGAGCTAGGAGCTATCATCATTCACATTTCACAGATGACAGAACAGAGAGATTATACAACTCGACAAGACTCTACCTACAGTAGGTGATAGAGCCGTGATGTGAATGTAAACAGTCTCATTCAAGAACAACATTCTTACCTATTTTGTATATTGCCTCCCATTCATTCACCTGAAGCTTTTTTATATCCCGGGGATACAGCTCTGTGTGTTTCATTCTCAACACCCTCCCATGAAACTCCTTACCAGCAGACCAGCAGTGACTACACTTGAGGCCAGGTCTTGCCAGCCTCATCTTATGTTCCATCTGAATAAAACAAGAGCTAGGGGAAAAAAAAAAATCTGGGGAGCTAACAGGCAGAGAGCCCAGGACTTTGAAGGGGAGGCACTGTTTGTGCTGTGTTTAAAGAAAATTTAAGGAGTTCAAAGCACCATCCGAAAGGTGGGCAGGCTGAGAAACAAATCAAAAGCTGCTCAGGGACACAATAAGAAAATAGTTACTGCCATTAATCAAGCACCAAACCTTTGCATTTGTGAGGATGTCCTCCCTTTAGAGCTTATCAGCAGTGATCAGGGAGTAAAGGAGAGAAGCAGAAGAGGGCACTGTGCCCTCAGGTCAAGCCCAAAAAAGCCTCCTGTGCCAGGCGGGAAAATGGCCTTGCTTTTGCTCTCTAAAACGAAGAAAAAAGTCCAAGGACTTTGCTCATGGAAAGACCAGAATCCAGTTGCCTCACCAAGACTAGGAAGCAGCTAAAAGCTGTTTTCCCTAAGCAAAAGAGAATTTTGCAGCTAGGCAAAGCCGGGTTTCAGTATTTACAATCTGGAAAAACTAAGTGCACTAGAAAGACAAATTCTTTAAGCAGATACTGCAACAGCTTCCACTTTTTCCAAACGAGTGCATCAAGGGAAGACGACGATAGTGTTTCTATCCTTGTGTTTCTGAACAAAGCCCTAGAAACATCTTCCCTAAGGATCTAGTTCTCACTTTGCCACTGCTAAGCATGTACTTCCCTTCCCCCGAGGACTCAAATTAGTGCCTGTGCTACTGTTCACCAAGCCCTAAACACCCCTCTGGAAAAAAATTTCTACGAAAGAAAATGTTGTTTTTGTTGGGATAATCTCCAAGCCAGAGCTTGCTGGGAACATTATCTTCCTTTGTCAGAGGAAACTTGTTTTTCAGTCTCCTCTCTTTATCTTGACACATTTACAAATTATCATATGGACACTGTTGCGGAGTCACTCAGAATGAGCATGATATCACAGAAATGTCATGCTTTATTCTTATGATAAAGGAATCTCTATTTGGAGTGGGAAGGACAGAAGACTAGGGAAGAAAAGAGATTGGCAAGGAAAGGACTGGACTACTTTAGTTATGTTAGGTTTTGGACTCAAGTCAGGGAGAATATTAGAGAGTTACCAGTTGGGAACAAATGACTTTCACAGATATTTAGACAATTTATAAGAACATAGACTGGGACAAATAATAAAGACATGTGACCTTTCACAGGACAAAATGAAAAAGTACTTGTTTTGATCTGCTTTGCTTTTAAGTCCTTACAAACTACCATGCCTCCAACAAACTTGAGGAATTTGTAAATAGAATACTGAGATCTCATGATTCTAAACGTAGGACTGATATAATCAGAAGCTTTTTTTTTTTTTGAGACGGAGTCTCGCTCTGTCACCAGGATGGAGTGCAGTGGCGCAATCTTGGCTCCTGCAACCTCCACCTCTTGGGTTCAAGTGATTCTCGTGCTTCAGCCTCCCGAGTAGCTGGGATTACAGGTATGTGCCACCACACTCAGCTAATTTTTGTATTTTCAGTAGAGATGGGGTTTGACCATGTTGGCCAGGATGGTCTCAATCTCCTGACCACGTGATCCACCTGCCTGGGCCTCCCAAAGTGCTGGGATTAACAGGCGTGAGCCACAGAGCCTGGCCCAAAACCTTTTTGGGCCCAAAGCCTTTTTGATTATAGGATGCTCATGACCAACAGCCCTGATTTAGGATTTATGCAAATTGTGTCTGAATAGGATTTTCTTTTAGGTATGGGCTTGCCAGATTTAGCAAAGAAACATAAAGGACTCTCACCTAAATTTGCATGGTAATATTTGTATTTAAAAATCATTTATTGTTTACTGATATTCAGATTCAGTAGAAAATTCTATATTTTCTATTTGGGTGAGGGTCTCTATAAATACCCCTGGTCTGATAAGACATATCAAATACAAGCTGAAAATTCAAATTCAACGATGCTGAGAAATGAAAAGAAAAATTATATCCAGTGAATTACAAAAAAAGAAAGGTTTGAAATTAATGGGTTATATGCATATTAAGTCTTACAGTACATTAAACCATAAAGCTGGTTGGTATATGACACTAAATTAACTTTATGCTTCTCATCATTTCCTGTGGTGAAGAACTGAAGGCTACCTGGCACAATCCTTCATGTATGAGATATGTTTAATAAATATCTACTGACTGATGATCTGGATGATGTAGACCAGGTCTGCTCACTTTACATTAAAAAAAAAATCAGAGGACTTTGGATGAAATATGGGCAGGAAAAAAGCTGGCTTAATTAGTAAATAATTAAAGTAATAATGTAAAACTATCTTTTCCTCGAATGAACTGCATGCAGTAAAAGGAAATCACATTTACAGAACATAATAAAAGAAAGGTCTCAAAATTCCAGTGCAACAAGCATTCTTGCAGGCAGACCTCGGCCAAAGGAAATAACACTGGTATTAATTCAGATCTTTTGAAAGTGAATGAAAATTCTAGTACTCATGCAGCTTTTTGGAATGGCATATCCTGTTATTTAAAGTCAAAGGAAAAAAAGAAGAAAAAAATAATTTGCACAGAGAAAGCTGCTGTGGGTGCATTAAGCTATAAAATGTATTTTTTATTCATCAAGTCTCATATTCTTGCCAAATGCTCACCTCACATACCTAGGAAACAGTGGAATTGTTTTTTTATTTATTTTTATTTTTTTGTTTTCTTTCCAAAAGAGATAGTCTTAACAAATGAGCTTCATCGAAGTAAAGGTTACTGATCTAGTTTTAAAAAAAATTCTAAATGAATTACCTTTCTAAAATCTGCCCACCTCTTTTATCAAACACACAAATCAAATATCACGGGATAAAACAAATTTCCAGTTGTATTGGATTATCATTAAATATTTCCTAAAACCGCTTAGAATTCAGTTTGCTCTCTTTCTTATTTTTACTGTTTTATTTACCTTCATCTTAATGGTTTAGAAATAAAGTCTTCATCTAAACTATGGACATTAAAACTAACTTGCAAACATTAAACAATAAAAAAGGTTAAGTGCAGCAGTCCTCAACTTTTACATCATGCCTCCTGTTTTTTTCACAAAGACAGCAAACTCTTATTGGTAATGCTTCCCATCAGAAGCAGGTATTCATCAAGGGAGAAAAGTAAGTAGGACTCACTTCCACCTGTACCCAATGCTGAGTGTATTCTAGTTGTACCAGCTAATTTTTAATATTCTGTAAAATATTTGGCTGAAGTCTGAATTCTGTGAATGGCCAAATTACTACTCTAGTGTGGAGGCAAAGGGTAAAAAGAAAAAAAAAATTACATCACCAGAAAAGGAGCCCATTACTGCTCTTACCCTGGTATCTTAATCTTATTTGCCACTTCTGAACCAAAAAGAGTTGAACTTCTAGAAAACTTTCGTTGTTACTGTTTTTCAAGCCATGCTCAGATCTTTTTAGGCAAACGAAGGAAAAGCACAGAGAAGATAAAGCAAACAAGGGAAAGTAAAAAATATAGTATTTATAGTATTTCAGTGAAGTAGTGGCAGTAAACTGGAGTACTTTTACAGAGACTTGACAAAATTAGAAATTCTGAGTCATTGCTGGCCCACCAACTAAAATATTACAGACTAGGTATGGTCATCTTTTACCAAAAAAAAAAAAGTTTAAGTAAATTCAATAAGCCCTGCTTTCTATTAGCAGAGTGAAAGAGCTAAGATTCCTTAATGTGGACAGGGTGGTGGTAAGGTAGGAAATCCTTTATTAATTTAGTGGGAAATACCTACTGATATTCAGAACTGCTCTGATATTCCTTCCCCCCTTAACTCAATAGTGCTAAGGATTTTAAGGAAATACTCTGTGAAAAGTAACACAGCTCACTAAGTATTAGTAATTCCAAAACCCAGGTGTTGCAGTATAATGAATTAATCACTATTTATTTATTTATTTATTTATTTATTTATTTTTGAGACAGAGTCTTGCTCTGTCACCCAGACTGGAAAGTGGTAGCGTGATCTCAGCTCACCGCAGACTTGACCTCCTGGGTTCAATCAAACCTCCTACCCCAGCCTCCAAAGTAGTTGGGACTGAGAGCACATGCAACTGAACCAGACTGATTTTTGTACTTTTTGTAGAGACAAGATTTTGCCATGTTGCCCAGGTTGGTCTTGAACTCCTGGGCTCAAGTGATCCACCTGCCTCAACCTTACAAAGTGCTGAGATTATAGGCTGTCAGACACACCACGCCCAGCCTTTAATTATTTTTAAAACACATTTCTAAAGATTTTTGTAAAGCAGCTAATGTCAACAACTTAAGCAGCTTTAATAAGCAATCTAAGTCAACAGAGAGAATGAGTGTTTATGTGTGTGTACATATACAGGGACACACATATGTGCGTAGATATGGTATATAATGACCCATGAAATCCAACATCTTAGGAATGAACTGAAAATGCTGCTAACAAGGAAAATTTATTCAAGAAAGGAGGTCAACAAATTTCTAAAAATTAATTTTAGAGACAATACATGATTTTGGCATTTGGTTATTTTTTAGCAGCAGATATTAAATTTTCTTTTATTGACATAATGACAGGTAGAATGCATTCAGTGCTACTATGAAACCATTCTGGGCAATGTATTTTGGTAGTCTTGTTGCTGCTCCATGCATTTCAGAGGAAAATTACACACTAGAAAACCCAAGTCACTTCCTTGTTGCCCCACACCCAGGACACTGCACAGTATAAGGCAGCCGGAAAGAATGCTGTGTTTCACCTCTGAGCAGAAGTAACTAGAGACATGATTTCAGGGTTTCTGTGCAGGCGCGGTGGAATGAAGCAATTAGTTGTAATGCTAGGGGCAAAAAGAGTGGGTGCTCTCATCCCGCTGCCAACTCCAAGGCTAGAGGCCAACCCCTCACTGCTGTATTTGGCCTCACGAATGGGGAAAGTGTGGAATTCGCATGCCTGGGTGTATGTATTTTGAGCTATATACAGATATCTCCCTGTTGTGGGAAAAGAGAAGTCAAGGTGATAATCATAAGGGAAATAATTAGAATTCATTTTACTAAGGTCTGAGAAACACCAAAATTAGTATCCCAGAAACATAGAATTTTTAATGGTACAGTAGGAAAAGCACAGTCTGGTGTAACAGAAACATCTTATTCAAGTTGGGTGAAAAATGACATTCTTCAGAAAGTCCTCAAAACAATCACTGGCCAGGAATAATTTATGTTGTTCAAGAAGGAAAAAACATTGCTTTTACTTTTACATTACTAATGTAATATGCACATGGACATTAAATAGAGAAAACAAACTGGTGACACAGTTAACTTTTACACTCACAAGGCTACCATAGTAGATAGATAATGATAATATAAGATAGCTTTGGCAAAAATGAGAGTGAATAAATGAAAAGCCCTTTGATTAATGACTGGCCTCCCCTTTACTGCTCATCTACTGTCCATTGTACTTTTAATATGCATTATTTGGAAAGGCTTCATATATTTTCTCTTTGTCATAATAAGACTGTAAAGTAGGTACTATTAATCCTATTTTACAGACAAGAAAACTGAAGTCCAGCGATATTAACATGTCATGAAGTGACAGAGCCAAGATTTGACCTCAGAATAGTCTACACCCATACTGCCTTCAATATTCTTACAATTCTGATGGGTTTAGGACATAAGTTCTGTACCTATTACCTGGCAAAACCAACACTTCTTCAGAGAAAAAAAGTTTATTTAGGAACTGTTATGGGCTAAACTCTGTTCCCCCAAAATTCCTATGTTGAAGTCATAACCCCTACTACCTCAGAACGTGACTATATTTGAATATAGGGTCTTTAAAGAGGTGATTAGGTTAAAATGAGGCCCTTAGGGTGGGCCCTAATCCAATCTGACTGATGTCCTTAGAAGAGGAAATTTGACGCACAAGACGACACCGGGGCTGGGCACAGTGGCTCACACCTATAATCCCAGCACTCTGGGAGGCCGAGGAGGGCAGATCATGAGGTCAGGAGTTCGAGACCAGCCTGGCCAACCTGGTGAAAACCCATCTCTACTAAAAATACAAAAATAAGCTGGGCGTGGTGGCTCATGCCTATAATCCCAGCTACTCAGAAGGCTGAGGAAGGAGAATGGCTTGAACCCTGGAGGTGGAGGCTGCAGACACCAGGGCATGCCCCACAGAGGAGAGACCATGTGAGGGTGCCCATCTACAAACGAGGAGGAGAAGCCTCAGAATGAAACCAACCCTGCCAACACTTTGATCTTGGAATTCTAGCCTCCAGAGCCTTGAGGATATAAATTTCTGCTGTCTAAGCCACCCAGCCTGTGGTATTTTGTCATGGCAGCCCCAGCAAACTAATATAGGACGAGAGACGAAATCACTGAATGTAGTAACATAAAGAGACTGCAGAACTAACTGCAGCTCGTCTGTTGTTCAAGACCGGACTGAGAATTGTTGCTGATTTGGGGCCTTGTTAATAAAGCAGGAAAGCGCTCTATCCCTGTGGGCATGAAGGATTGCAGGATTGACGTTGCCTGGTGGAAACATACCCCTTCCCGGGTATTCCTCTCAGAGTACTCTCTCTCACAGAAACATGGCTGAAATGTCCCCACAACTCCAGCATACACACCCTCACGAGCAAGGTACATGATAAATTAAAAGCATTTCAAGGCATGGCCCGGTGTCGTTACCTCAGATCTTGCTAGAATAACATGACATTTATAAAAATACAACCCACTGGATGTCTGGCACCGCTTGGGAATGAAGAATATGTCCACTTAAGAGGCAATACCCGGGGCTATCAAAAAATCTCAAGCCAGGATTTCTTTTCATAAACATTACCTATCTTTTTAAATTCTACAGTCTGGGAGGTGAAAAAAAAAAAAAAAAAAGAAAAAACTCTGCTTATTTCCAAGTCTCCTTTTACTTAAACAGAACAAACGTAAACCATACACAGGAATATGCTGAACGCTCAGTCAGGGCACACCGACAGAACGACTCTGTGCACCTGGCAAAAAGCCTCAACACTCATATCCTTCGCGTGGGGTCTCCCCACCCCGGGACACACCTACACAGAGCTCACACTCTACCTACGTCGACCACCTCCAATCCCCATGCACACTGAAAGGGAGTATTTACAGGTTATGTTTTCAGATACCAGCCAAATAATGTTCCCGTTCACTCTCTCATCCACCTGAGACCATACAACATTTAACATCTAGAAGGATAAACTCAGCCCCTAGCACATACGACAAGGGTGAGCAGTCATCGAGGAGTTCTCAAGCAAAGAGGATTTGCCAGCTTCCCTCTGAGGTCCAGGCCCTGAAAGGCCAACTGTGGTATGTTTGAGTTTCCATCAGGCCTGGTGTTTGCTGGCTGTGCCCATGCTCAGTAAGAACTCCACAGCCCAACTGTCCTATAAACGTCTTGGCCTTCTGCTGAGAGCTGCTTGCCTAGCATTGCTTCTTGGAGCTGAGAATATGCTGTTTGAGAGCCACAGGCTGAATCTTAACTAACACTTGGAGCATAGCTGACCTCTCTTTTCTCCAGGCCAGTGACTGCTCTAAACAGACAGACACACACACACACACACACACACACACACACACACACTTGAACATGAACATAATAAGAACGGGAAGAAAAGCCCAGATTTTCCTCACCATGTGCCACCCAGCCATGTTTACACTGATCACAAGTCCTCAGGTTAATCTTCCCTGGCTGAAAACATTCACATGTGCAGTTTACCAGTGTGCAACGGATGGCCTGAAAAATAAAGGAGGAAAAAAAGGTCAGCATCTGTTCAAAGATACTATACTCTTTTCACCATTTTAATAAATAATGCCCACTTCCATTTTTAAAGGCTTTATGATGGCAGGGGCCTGGAGGGTTTTAAAAATAAATTTAGATATCGCCACAATCTCTTATAAAAAAAGGTAAAGAAAACAAAGCTCATTCACTAATACAATGTTTTAGGTCATTCATAGTAACCTTTAGATTACAAACTTAGAATAAAAATAAAAGATTACATATTCTATAAGATACTGGATTTATGACATCACAAATCCAAAAGAGGAAAAAGTATATTGCTGCTAATATATATTTCCACTTAAATTTATCCACTTGTCAATAAAGCAAAAAATACATTGTAACAAAATAATATTCAAGTGAAATGTCTGTGAAAGTAAAATATGGCACACAAATATTATTATTAGAATACTACTTTTCTTCTGCTGAATTTCAATTAAATGTTGTGCCAAACTCTCAAGTATATTTTAAAGACACTCCTGTGATTAGTAAGACCTAACATATTTCTGTTATTATTTATCACATCCCAATTCCTTATTTTTTTCTTTATTAATTCCATTTTCGTTCCTGTTTTGAAAAATACAAAACAGTCCTCCTCTTATTTCAATGGTGACATAAGAAAATAAGTTTAAATTTTGGTTTTAGATCAGACATGGAACAGAAAAAATCATTTCTGTGAATATTTTATATTTGGAACAGTACACCTGTATTGCAGAAAACTGAAAAACACACTTAAAAATCTTTCATTTCCTTATAACTACTTTAAAAAACCATCTCATCAGTTAATATTATAAAATGAATCCATAGAACATTAGCATAAATGGAGGGTAACTTTTTATGAATAAAAACGTATGTTTAAGAATTGTGCTGAAGCTGACCTATGCTCTCGGACTACAGTTAATAAATTTACCTCATACAGTTAATTCTAATTTGCATGGAAATTCTGAAGACAGAAGGGATTTAGTCTGATCATTCGCAGATTAACAATCTACTGTAACTACTTGAACTGCCAGGAAAAGATCTCTCTGCAGATTTAGATGCAATCAATGATTACTGATTCTGGGGTGGAGGGGTGGGCATGGGGATACCTGAAACTGCAGCTCCGTGCGTGAAAGCCATGCTCACTTACACAGCTCCAGATGCTCATACTTCTGGAACCATGTGGATTTTTATACAGACTGTCTCATTTGTAACAGGCAGTATTTTGGATATTGTTAACGTAATTGGGACAAATTCCATTCACAGAGAATAAGACTGAGTGGGCTTCTACCATTCCCTATGCTTTGGATCAGGCACGTGTAAAATATTTCTCTTCTATTAATTAACATTAAATCTATGGATCCCTATTTGGTTTCAGATGTTGGAGTCCTCACTGTAGACTCCATTCATACTTCACCCCCATCTTTAATTTGTGCTTCTGTTTAACACTAGGGAAATATTTAATTGTATAATCTTCCCTGATATTTCAGGATCTCTCTTCCAAATATGGTCCAATTGTAGCTAGGTTGTAAACTTTGTTGTATATAGAAGTGATTAATTTGTAGACTATAAGGAGAAATATTTCTTCCAGAAGTTCTTATTTCAATTTCAATAATTTGTTGACTGAGAAATGTATCAGAACATCCCAAGTTAGAAACAGTTTACTTAAATAACATGTCCATTAGTTAATGAACTCACAACTTGATTGTACGGTGACCAAAATAAAAAGAGCTTAGAGGACAGCGTTTCCACTAAAAACAAGGAACTTTACAAATTATCTAATTATAAATTCAGATACGGGAACTATGTTGACATTAAAACATTTATATAATTCGAAGTGCAATAATAAAAGCTTTCATAAATGCTTTAAAAAAAATACCTCTGCTTTACCAAAATCAAGGGAGGGCCAATAAAGTGAGATGGTATTTCAAGGACAGTTAATATAAACTCTAGCATAAAAGACACAAATATTTCAATCATTAATTTGATAATATTTAATTATTTTATAAAAATATCCTAACTTTGTATTGTTTAAAGCACACTTTCATCAACTTTAATTATACCCAGAACAAATTTAAGATCAGAACAAATTAAGAGACTGTGGATTTGCTTTATTTTTATGTGTATTTTTTTTTTTTTACTGGTTGAATCATTCATTCACTTACTCTGAATTAGTTTATGATTCAAATATTTTGTCTTCCTAAATAACTTTATACATCTGGTATATTTGGGAATTCAACTTTTTAGATCATCATTCCTTTTTGTGAATTCTATTCTTTTTGTACCTAAACATACAAACACTGGAACACCTCAACTCCTTTTGTATATAAACACTTAAGCACTAGAATATCCATTTTGTATTTCTATGAATTCCAGAAGGTCTATTTGTTTTAAATTCAGATTTATATAGACTACAATTGTCCCTTAAGGGAATTATATATATTTAAACAATATGGCCTAAATAAATATTTTGAGTAAGACTACTGCGGCTTCAAAGGAAGTTTTATTCTAAATAACATTTTTGAAACAGCATAAAACTTTGACATACTATTTATTCACAACAAAATAGAACCAATGTGATCACTGGCCAACTCACCCACATGCAAAGACATAAATTATCATAAAACTATCAAAGTCAGTTAAGCCTCAAAAACGTACATGCATTACAAGGAGACAGTTGGGAAGAGTTAAAATGAATATACTTTCATTCTTGTGAATATGTTCACGGCTGCCTCCGTTCAGCTCATGTCTGAGTGCCTCCAACCCTCTTCTGGGCACTCGGAACAAGACCAAGCTGTTACATTCCGTGAACTACACACTTTGAAAATGCAGGTATGCAGAAAGGAACAGACAGTTCAGTCAGACTGTTCCCACCTATCTATGCAGAGATTAGTATTCAGGTCTGGGTAAAGCAGACCTCCAGGACCCAGCCTAACAAGGATGCCAGGGTGCCCTGTAACTCTTTCCTCAATTTCCATTATTGGAAACTGTCTACTCTTTTCTTCATACCTGCATTTTCAAAGTTTGTCATTCACAGAATGTACCACATACAGCTTAGTCTTGTTCCGAGTGCCCAGAAGGGGGTTGAAGGCACTCAGACCTGAGGTGAATGGAGGCAGCCGTGAACATGATCAGCATGCCCCAATTCCCCAAGAACAAACATAACAACAGCCATAAATTTTCTTAAGTCTGCAACTTATTGAAAGCAATTATTCCTTCTGCTTACCTTTACCACTGACTTCTTGAAAGAGAAATCCATGCACCCAGCAACCAGTGCTTCCACTTCCTCACCACCACCTACATTTTAACTCTACAATCCGGATTCTGCCCCACACGTGCCTGAAACTGTCTCTCTGAGAGGAAATGTTCTCATCCCATCTGGTCCTTTTCTCTGGTCTTCTTGTCCTCCCAGACTCTGATGCAGCTTGCAGCACTAACTCTCCTTCATTCCTGGGCTGTAGAGACTGACTATCCTAGTTTTTCTGGCAGCAACTGCTCTCTCCTCTCTCTCTCCACTGTAAATAAATACAGGTGTTTCCCATGGCCAAGCTCTTCATTCTTTAATTTGGCAATTTCATGCCCTCCTACAGCTTCAAATATCATCACTAAGCAAAAACCATCCCTTTGGAGCCAGGCAATGCCTCTTAAGTGGTGGGAAGTGGATGGCAGCGTCCCTGTGCTCAAGGACTTGATAATTTGGGGTTTGGGTGCAGTGGATTTAGAGGAGAGACCCCAACTAAGAACATAAAAGAAACCCTCACACAGATGGGAGAAGGACTATCTCCTCCTCATTATTCCTCCTCTACCAAACCTCAGGATTTTAATTTATTTATTTACAATAGTAAATTATTACCTGTTATAATAATAGCTAGATGGATTGAATATCTGCCATTTTCCAGACATTGTGCCAGAGAGTTTATAAACATCAGCCTTCTTAGTTCTCAGAAAATAGCATAAAGTTGTTACTACTATTACTTTTATTTCACAGAGGAGAAACTAAGGTAGAGATAATTTACTATGTTACCTAAAGTCACAGATCTAGAAATCGGAATCAGCTCTCCATTCCACTGATAAGGAATCTTTTTTTTTTTTTCTTTTTTTGGAAAGAGACACAGTCTAGCTCTGTCATCCGGGCTGAAGTACAGTGGTGAGATCATGGCTCACTGTAGCCTTGACCTTCAGGTTCAAGCAATCCTCCCACCTCAGCCTCCTGAGTAGCTAGGACCACAGGCGTGCACCATTACACTGAGCTAAGAATCCTGAGTTACGATTCCATTCACAGCAAGTTATGGGGCAGAGTTTTCACTGATATTCTGCCTTCCTCCAAAGATTATGTATCCCTTCCTTTCCTGTCTTCTACTCTCACTGCTACTACCACAATTCCAGTCTTTTTTTCTAGACTATCCAAACTATCTCCTAATTAACCTACACATTTCTCTTCTCTCCCCATCTCCATGAATATTCTCTCTTCTTAAGAGATCCACACAGTTGATCGTTATTTGCTTGACTGAGGTTATTTTCACCCTCCTGTTAGATTCTGCCTACTCGAGTAAAAACAGTGGCTGTCCGTCCTCCTTGGTTAGACAGCTGACTCCTCTGTTATCCAAATTCTCAATCCCTACTTCTCTAACACCATGCTCTCTAGCTTCCCTCCTTCCAAGTCCTGCTTAAGTTGTTAACTCCTACTCATTCTTTGGATTTCAAGTACCACTCATTCCCCAGGGCAGCGGCCCTGTCTCCCATTCAAGACAAATTCCCCACTAGACTCCTGTATCATAATCAGTCTGTCAGAGTGCTTAGTATGTAGATTGTGAATATTACATTTATTTGTGTGATCATCCGATATGGGTCTGTTTTCCCCTCTAGAACTTAAGTTCCGTGAGGGCAGGACAGACATGTCTGTTGGGCTTTCAATGTAGAGTGGCAAATAATAGGTGCTCAAAAGGGACTTTAAAAACACAGGATTCTCTGAACCACTTTCCTCATCTGTAAAGTGATAGTAACAATGACACTGCAACAGTGGCAAAACACTCAAATGAAATAATGAACATAAAGTAAGTGTTAACCTGTCTGGCAACAGGAAAAGCTCAATAAATGACAACCATTTATGGCCACAAGAAACTTTCCACATATTATATTTAAATGATTGTTTTCTCTCTTATGATTCTTCCCAATGTATTGTTTTACTCCAACACCTTGCAAATTGCCTAACACATATTTAGTCTTAATAAATAAATGAACACTTTGACATACATAATACCATATTATTCATACTATAATCCTCTAAGGTAGGCACACAGATTATTATTTGTGTTTTACTATTCTGGTTCAGAAACGTTTATGTGTTTTACATGGCTCTTAAATGATCTAGTGGAGAAGACGACAAATCTCCCAATTATGACTCAGTTTATTTCCATTACCTATAGAAAACTAAAGAAAATTTACAATAAAAATAAGTAAATTATAAATATTCACATTCAAAAGTAAATCTAAAATATACAAAGCAAAATAATTTAGTAAAAAATTAATCAACATTTGGTCAGTAACACTTTTATATCTGAATATTAAATAAAAGTACATTTGAAAGTATTTTGGATGAATTCCAAAGCTCTAATAGAGAGGATAGGTTCTGTTATCACTAAAGCTCAGGTCTCTAGCTGTACAGTACTTATAGATGGTTCCAATTCTCCAAGTTTATGTGAATTGAACACCAATCTTCTCACCCAATCATATTTCTCAGGAAAGCACAAATTGTTTCAGTGAATATATAGGGTACTTCACAAAAGAACTATATACAAGGCTAATTAATAAAACTCTTATTAGAGGTTTTTTTTGTTTGGGAACACTTAACCCTAGTTATCTGACACAAATTTAAAATGGCAAAATATGGCCTTTGGACAAACAGAAGCATAAAACACATATTCTGAAGGACCAATCAAAATGAGAGGGGAAAAAACTGATTTCAGTTCTGGGTTTTGGTGTTCCACACACACACAAAACCAAAAACAACTATTCACAAGGAGCTCCTTTCATGGGTTCATTAACCTTCCCCAATCTCCCATATATAACAAAAAAAATTTTTCTTGTTTTTTTCTGAGACAGGATCTTGCTCTGTCGCCCAGGCTGGAGTGCAGTGGCATAATCTTGGCTCACTGCAACCTCCGCCTCTTGGGCTCAAATGATCCTCCCACCTCAGCCTCCCATGTAGCCGGGACTACAGGTGCACGCCACCACATCCGGCTAATTTTTGTATTTTTAGTAGAGACGGGGTTTCACCATGTTGCCCAGACTGGTCTCAAACTCCTAAGTTCAAGTGATTTGCCCACCTCAGCCTCCCAAAGTGCTGGGATTACACGTGTGAGTCATTGCATCTGGCCTAAAATTTTTTTTTTTTTTGAGACGGAATGTCACTCTGTCGACCAGGCTGGAGTACAGTGGTGTGATCTCAGCTCAATGCAACCTCTGTCCTCCCGGATTCAAGTGATTCTCCCACTTCAGCCTCCTGAGTACCTGGGATTACAGGCATGCACCACCACGCCCGGCTAATTTTTTATATTTTTAGTAGAGACGGGGTTTCATCATGTTGGTCAGGCTGGTCTCAAACTCCTGACTTCATGATCCACCCGCCTCAACCTCTCAAAGTGTTGGAATTACAGGCATGAACCATAGTGCCTGGTCCTAAAAACTTTTTTAACTCTTCTTTCCCCTTGTTAATTTCTGGAGAGTATAGCAAGATTTACAATATGAATTATGAAATTTTAAAATATTTTAAACTGCTTAATAGTTAAGTACATGACCTACATTAATAGTAAATTATAGAAAAACCTAATCATTAATATAAGCATCCACTCAGGTGTGGTGGCTTAAGCCAGTAATCCCAGCACTTTGGGAGGCTGAGGCAGGAGGATGGCTTGAGCCCAAGAGTTCGAGACCAGCATGGGCAACATGGCAAAACCCGATCTCTACAAAAAGTACAAAAAATAGGCAGTATGTACAGTGGTAAAAGAAAATGCATCACAATAATTAATAAAAGGCTCTAATGTGGAAAAAAAGAAATTTCTTTTATTTTTCTTTTTGAGACAGAGTTTTGCTCTTGCTGCCCAGGCTACAGTGCAATGGCACAAACTTGGCTCACTGCAATCTCCGCCTCCCAGGTTCAAGAGATTCTCCTGCCTCAGCCTCCCAAGTAGCTGGGATTTCAGGTGCCCAACATCATGGCCAACTAATTTTGGTATTTTTAGTAGAGACGGGGTTTCACCTTGTTGGCCAGGCAGGTCTCGAACTCTTGACCTCGAGTGATCCACCCGTCTCAGTCTCCCAAAGTGCTAGAATTACAGGCATGAGCCACTGTGCCTGGCTTAAAAAAAGAAAATTTGTTCCTCAAAGACATTAGCCTTCTTAGTTCTCAGAAAATAGCATAAAGTTGTTATCCTAACCTAGCTGGGAAGAGTGGCTCATGCCTGTAATCCCAGCATTTTGGGAGGCTGAGGCAAGTGGACAGCTTGAGCCAAAACCAACCTGGACAACATGGTGAAACCTCACCTCTATACAAATACGAAAAATTATCCGGGCGTGGTGGTATGCACCTGTCATCCTAGGTACGCAGGAGGCTGAGGTGGGAGGACTGCTTGAGCCTTGGAGTGCGAGGATGCAGTAAGCCGTGTTCATACCACTGCATTCACAGCCTGAATGAAAAAGTGAGACCTTCATCTCACACACACACAAAAAAGATTTCTATCCTAGTGGAGGAAAATCTGGAATAGCAAATTATCTGTAATGAATCTGAAAGCTAATTACAGGATTGCCATAGAATACACTGCAATAAACAAACTAATGACTCGCTAGCACTGTGGAGGCAGAGAGTGATCTTGTAAACATGACCAAAAAGATGAAACAAGCACTTTTATATAGTTTGTGTATGATATGCTAAGACAGTACTTCAAACATTGCCACAAAGACTCTAAAAAGCTCACATGATAGTAATGGTGATTAAGTCAGCAAATATCTCCCTGTATAATTTTCAGAATTTATATAATACTGCCTTGGTAGAAAAAATCAGCTTCCTAACTGGCCAAGTCACAATGCAGCTTGAGTGAAAAAATTCTGCATTTTTTTTTTTGCACGGTGGACAACTACTAAGCTTACTTAAGATCAGCATGAACTACAAGACTGCATGTGAATTTCACTTGTACTTGATTATAAAACTCATCTATGATGAATGTAAAAGAATATTCACCTGTTGCACTGAAGAGTTTTGCAACCAAGTATTGAAAGGAGACAAGAAGATGTGAATCAGAAAGACACAGAACATGGGTCAAAAGATCTATAGTTTTAAACATCCCAGAAAAAAGCTTTATTAACAACCTAAAAAGTCTAATTCTGACCATGAGACTATTAATATAAATCTATAGTTTAAGGTGGGTATGCTTTCTGCATTTATACAAATACATAAATGTGAGTCTGAATGAACAACGCACATAGAATTTACATGCTATGATTATCAGTGATTATAAAGCTGATTATAAATGTTAAGGGTCCACAAACACGTTAAACTATAGTGCAAATGTCACTACTCCTAATGTAACAGCAGCAAATGAGAAACAATGAAGTTATTCTGTCTCCCTAAAAAAATCTACTCAAACATTCATATGATGGAAAATTATATCTAAAAGTATGTCTCTTATTTGGTGGTAACTAGAAAATTAAAAATTAACCATTCAAAGAAAGATCCTTACATTTGTCTAATTGTTTTTAATGTAATACGAAGAAATAGCAAGCTGGTAAAAAATGATTATTTTGTTGTACTTAATGTGTTCTGAAATTTCTTGGTGTTTTTTCAACAACAACAAAAAAAACAGATTAGATCTTATGACTGAGACAAGAGATTCACAAGAGCATGGGTTTGTTGGACTCACTAAAAGGCCTGGTGCCACTGGTTTAAACTGTGGGCAACATGCTAAAAGACAAAAAGCTGGGTAATTTAAAGATGGTTAACCACCCCTCCCCCCACCAAAAATAAAACCTTGAGAAAAATGTTATGAACCAAAGAAATACATCATCTTTACAATAAACACATCCAAAATAATCGAAAGAGATTCACTGGGAAAAGTTGACCTTTGAACATCAATTGATGTTAAAAATCAGGAGATTTAAAACCTCATTTTATAAAACGCTATCCCTCCATCAACTGACAAATGGATAAACAAAATTCAGTATATTAATATAATGAAATGTTATTTCGCCATTAAAAGGAATGAACCACGGATACATACTACAACATGAATGAACATGAAAAACACTAAGCTAAGTTGCAGAAGCCAGTCATAAAAGACCAAATATTATTATTCCATTCAGATGAAATGTTTAGAAGAGGGAAATCTGTAATGATAAAAAGTAGATTAGTGGCTGCCTCAAGGGGGACAAGGCTTAGGGTGACAGCTAAAGGGGATGGAGTTTCTTTTTGAGGTGATAAAAATGTTCAGTGGTAACTGAACCTAACCATAAATATACTAAAATACAGTGACTATTTTAAATGGGTGGAATGTATGGTAAGTGAAACATATCTCAATAAAGCTGTTTACAACAGGGAAAGGGTGGGAGGAATCCCACTGCCCCAACTACTTTCTTTTAGTGGTGTTTAAACCATTTAATCTCATAAAATATCATTCCCCAGGAGACATAATGCAGCATATCTTTCACCCAGAAGGTCTTCAATACACAAATGATAAGTGAGTTAATACATGCACAGTAAACAAAGAAATTTTATTGCTACTTATATTTGAAAATCCTTTCTACTTTGAAAATATTAAAACCTAATATATCCATTTAAAAATCCACTGCCATTTTTCTATCAGGAAAATCCAATTCATCTTTCAAATATTTGGGGGGCAAAAAGGCAGAAACAAAAACAAAACTTCTCAGTTATGATGCTCAGCAATATTAATATCAAAGTATTAAAAAAATTCTAAGATAATTTGTTAAAAATTGACAGTGGTGAATTTTGTCATGTATACGACCAAAAAAAAATCCTCAATTTACTGTGGTGAAAAAATTATTTCAGCAAAAGTCAAGAAACAAATTTGGCTTAGGGGGAGTGGGCAAAGAGGGAAAACCATAAACTTCTGGGCATATGTTTATATACAAGTGTAAAAGTTTCTACAACTGTGTGAATACATAAATACAAACAGGGAGAAAGGGACACACACAGGCATATAAATTTTCCCAGACACAGATCCAATGAGCATCTGTAGTCATTACCTACTATCACAACCTACTATCACAACCTACTATCGCAACCTACTATCAATCGATAGAAGAAAGACCCCATTTACATAATTTAGAAGTTCAGAGTAAAAATCAACAGCGCGGGATATAGCCAATTATATAAGGAAAATACCCATGCTTCTATGGCATCAAAGCATATGCAAGCTTTGGAGTGCGTGTATGTGTGTGTTTCAATTAAATTAGGCCTATGGTAATACATGCAATTTTGTTAGGCAATTAGTAATATTAAAGAAACATGAAATGAAAAGGCATTTCAATTTAGGCAAAAACATTTTATTTTCTTACCTAACATTTAACAATTAAGATACTCCATTTATTGCCTGTATACTTACAAATTTTACAGGCTACTTAGGCAGCTGTAATAACATAAATAGAAAGGAAATAGTCCTTCCATGAACAGACCTATCACCTAATTGAAAATAAGGGGTTAGCTTGCCATTAAAAAAAGAAAAACACACATTTTAACTCAGTCTATATTTGCCAGAACACCTAACTTTATATAAGGAGGCAAAGCACTTCTGATATCTTATGATGCTAATAATAATCTCATTTCATCTTAATGTTGAATCAGCAATTTTGTATTCCATTGATATATATATTATTCATTTTCACTAATGCAATTTGAAAGATGGTAATGTGATTACATTTCTCTGTGGCATTCATGAAAACAATTACTAATATAATATGATAGAGAAGACATTAATAAGGACGGGATTTATAATGAGATGCAAAAAGACTTATAAACCTTTAAGCACTTTACAAAGAAACTACTCCTCATTAAGCAAGAAGCAAGACAAGATGAAGCTTAAATTCTGGTATGTTTCAAAAGCACCTCCAATCGTAGAAAGAACGATTGATTTGTATGATCCCACACTTTGGTGACCAAGCAAAGACGTACAGAAGTAACATAAAAGTTGTCCTAAGTTGTGCCCAATGTAAGACCTCGTCCTAAGTCAGTATCTTTCCCTTCCCAGATGGCATGTGAAGGGTTCCCTGAAGAAAGGAGTTCCTCTAAATCTTTATCCTCTTCATAAAAGGAGCTGCCCACCTTATTTCAAATGCCAAAGCACTGTAATCAATCCATTTACTAAGCAAGAGCATAGGTAGGTGACCTTTTAACTAAATTTACTCCTCTGGGTTTGTGATAAAATTTACCCCAGTAAAGTAACAGAGGAGAAAAGATGTTACATTTTAGAATTTAACATTTCAGATGACAATTGATTACCCAGGCCATTTGAGACAGACTGTAAGACTAATAATATCCCATGTTTGTACAGTGCTATGAAGCTTGCATAATACTTCAAATACATTCTTGTATTTAATCATGAAAATCCCTAAAATTAGACATTTTTTCAAACAGCAGAAAATGAGGCTCTGAGATGTCCCTAAATGGTCACAGCTACTAATCCAGGGCTCTTTCCACTCAGCCTGGGCATGGGAGGAAAGGAGCCTGATAATCCCCCTTGTTCCCCTCCTCCTCAATGAGATTTCCTCAGATATGTTTTCGGTTCCAGTAGGATCTTATAACCAAATAGGAGATATGAACAAAACTACACAAAAAGGGAGAGGGATGGGTAAGGGTTTAAGCAACTTGAAAAGTGAAAGAAACTGCTAAGTAAGCAGTTAACCATATATACTAGGATTTTTTTTGCCAAAAAGTGGTACACTTTTAAATAAACAAAGAGACCCAGCACAGTATTTTATAGTCTTTAAATGGTTATATTAAGAAATGTCAAAATCTGAAAACAGTGAGACAAGATACTCCCAGGAACACTTGGTTTATTCTACAGCATTTTACTTATACCTGTCTTGGGACTGCTCATCAGCGACACATCTCAACAAACATTTTAACATCTTCCATTGTACATCTAACTGTGTATCATAATTATCTCTGACTATAAAAGAGTATGTTTCTGCCTAAAAGCAGGTTTCAGCACAGGAATCATACCTATTGCAAATAATAATAGTGATATGATGAACAGTCTATGTGCCCCCTTATACGTTATTTATGTTAGGTCATGGATTCCCCAGGGGTCTGTGCTGAGACCTGGACTGGCTTCATTAGCGCTTCATATAAATCAATGAAGGCACGTCTTGATTTTACCAGTGGCTAGAGTCACTGGAATTTTTCAAGTGAAACCTCTCAGGTAATGTACTTTTTAAAAACACAAATACAATGTTACCATTTCTTCTAAAAGGTGGTTTTCTCAAATTCAAAGGGTTAATTTCTCTGTGGGCTCAGAGAAATCCCACAAATTTCTATGAAATCTGTATGAATCTGAAGGTAAAATGTGCCCTAGTATGCTGAAAAAACATTATTCTCTTTTTTCTTTTAAAGATTAGATGGTTTTTAAAAACAGACATAAAGAGAAAGACAGGAAAAAACAGACTAGCTAATAAGAAATGCTTCAACATCACTGAGCAAAGCAAGAGACCTATGTAATGGTTGTCAGGAACTTTGAGCTAACTCTTGAAAATTAAGAAATAAATAGAAAGCCTTGTAGAAAAAAAGTCTTCTAGAACAATGTTAATGCCATCTTGGGCATGTGGACTGGGTTCACATGTGTGTCAGCTGAATCAACATAATGGGCTATAACAGCTTCGAAGCAGCTAATATGGTCCATTGGGTCAATAATCCGTGAACTAAGAAGGATTTACTTGATAGACTATAAATGGTTCATAAGAACTCAAGAATCACTCCATCAGATCAAAAATCCAATTTTCATATGGTGCCTTTCTACAAATTAACCAAAAGAAAGTAATGGCTCTGAAGGACTTCAAGGTCTATCAGCTAAAAATTCATGTTTTAAAGAACAGTGTAGAGGAAGAAATAAAAATTAAACGTCTTGGGGCAGGGGAGATCAACCTATTTAAGGAGAAAAATATATTTTCTTAAGGGAAATTAATATACGGTATGAAATATCCAAGGGGCTTTTTATGTTCTCCTATAGGTACGTGAATGTACAAATACAAACAACTAAAATACATACACATATATATTCATATTATTTTCTCTCTCTCCCCTCCAGATATCTACACACACTAGGTAAATTACAAAACCCTATTTTTAGATAGCATCAATGCAAAATGAAAATTTGTATTTTATTTTTACCTCTCTACACCATTTGTTTGTGGATCTGTGGAGACATTTGGGACAGAATATGGATACTGGCAAATTCTTTCATTTTCACTTACAGAAAAGCAGGCAGAAGAAACTACAAAAGGTAAACAGGAGAAACTACAATATATTTTCAACATTTAAGAGAGAGGAGAGTTGATTCCCTGGCTGGCCAAAGCTTATACAGCCAGCATTTTCAGATAACTGCAACTTCTGCCCTCTCTAGACTGCAGAGAAACAGGAGCCTTTATCCTGTGTTTGTGAATTTCATTACATATTCACGCTAGGTGATAGTGGTTGTAGATTAATTTTGTTAAATGTAAGCCTATCTACATGAATAATTGTATTTACTAAGTTCATGGCAACGAAGAAAAGCAGAGAAAAATACTCCAAAAATATAACAGGCTGTAATTAGAATTCTTAACAAGAAAGAATTCCTTTACTCAGGAAGAAAATGTGATCTATCACCTCTCTCTCAAAATGCTATTAGCTTCTCTTCATCATAGGAACAACAAAAAGGAATCATTTCTTTTTCTTTTTATAGAAGTGACACTGAATAAAATAATGGATGTTTTTACATCAAAGTATATTAGCTATTGACATAAGCTCGGTCCTCTTAACTTTTACACAAGGGAAAGAAAAATTCCAATAATTCTGAACTAGACAGATAAAACTTTTCTCTGTGGCTACAGCCATGTATTATTATATGTAACTGCTTATTTTTAAAAAGAGCCTTATTGGTGCTCTCTGAAGGATTTTCTTTTATACATAGCTTTATCCTATAATTTTGTCCCTGTTGGGCACGCTGCCTAAATTTAAACACAAACAGTCAAGCAATGAAGAAACATTAACACATTTACTGTGAACAAAAACTCCCAGTTGTACAGTGAAATTTTAATACATTTCAACTTATCTCTTTTACTAATGGGGAGAGTACAAACCCTGCAGGAATTTGCTCTGCAAACTGGTAATTACAGTAGACTCACTTTTTTATAATGCATATGTATAGTCAGACAAAAAAAACGCTGGCTGCCCTTTTGATGTAGGTTACAATAGAAATGTTTTTTTTAAATTATGAAAATCTACAGCAATTCTAAAGGAGTGTGTTATTTCATGGAAAAGCGTCCTTTAACTCTATATGTGGACACAAATAGACATATATTTAGATACTTGCTTTACACATGAGAAGGCATAGGCTTTACCTGCATGAGCTTTTATGTCATTTCCCCCATAATCTTAAGTGTACAAAGTAAATCTGCTCCTATTTATACAAAGTTAGTTTTTATTTTAAATATATCAATCTTAAATATAAATTTATCTATTTTTATATATAATTTATTTGTTATCATATAAAGATGACATTCTTTCATTCTGTGCCTGGTTTCCGGGCAGTTTTGAAGATTTAAATCTATATATTGGGATCTCACTGAAACTTCTCATCAAATAATTAAGGACTGCAAATCAGTAATTTGTCTCTCAGTGCAGGTATATGTGCATCTTAACGAAAGAGACCCTATGTGCATGCCTGAAGAGAGTAAGACCCATATACTGTAATATTCATAATAGTAACATAGATAATTGATAGAAATGAAACACAATCTTTGTTACTATTCACGTCATGTGCTAGACACTTTACATTTATCTGTCAAATTTTTGGTTCCATAACAACTTTCTAAGAAATTGAAATCTGCTAGACTGCTAAGAGGCTATCAATATATAATTTATGTTAACCTCAGGTTTTTTAAGTATGATCACACTGGGGAAAAAATAAAAGCAGATAAAGCTTTTAAGTGGACCTAACTTTCGTAAAATTACGTGAATTAAAAAATAAAAGTGATGAAGTTGCTAAAATGCCTATTACTGAGTATTATCTACAAATTCCAGGGACAACTTTCTAAAGTGGAAACTGTAAAATTCACATTAAATATCTAGCATGTATTTACTAGCAGAATATGCAAGTTGCTGTTCAGAAATCATTGCCTTAGCCATCCAACTTCACGTGAGAGAGACAAAAGATAATCATTCATGGTAGGCTTGGCTGTGGCAGAATGAACTCACCACTATGGGGAAGAGATGTTTTAGATACACTAGAAATAAAGTACCTTCTTCTAAGTCCACATGCCTTACTATTCTTCTAGGCAATGCTAGTAACATTCTAACCTTAGGACTCCCTGTCATTATAGTAAAGAATATGTTCCCCTCCACCATTCTCATCTCTACTACAAAAGACTACTTTTATCATACTGTACCTGAAACCCAAAATAGGAAAACAGGCTCATCACAGCTTAAGAGTCGGGCTTTAGCTCACAGGCAATGTATATATCCTGGGCAATACCTATACCTTCGACCTGGAAATTAAATGAGATACTTTGTGTTTTCTAAAAAGACAAACATCGAAATACGTATTTTCCACTTCTATTTCCTTAAAGTTGGTTTTTGCACAAAATGTCACACAGGGTTGTACCTTCAATATGAATAAATTAACAACAAAAGTACACCTCGAGGACATGTAAAACTCGAGTCTCTCCAATATCCATTCACCTATATAAGAACAACCAAATATTAAAATGTATGTAGCCTATCACAAAGCATTCATCCCTTCATTCACTAAGACTTAACTACTCCAAAGACAATGCTAGAAATTATGAAATATAAAAATATAAACAAATATACTTCCTGCTCCCTCATAAACAAATATGCTTCCTTACCACAAATAACTGAACTGTGAAGCTAAGTGATTTGGAATATGAGCTTAATGTCAACCATATTCAAGTAAATTGGAGAGTTAGGTCATAACTTACATACTACAGAGATTTACAACTTTCATAGGATCAAAAGGAAAGAAGTAGAAACTCAATACTCTCTCTTGCTGCAAGGCAGAGATGCTGTGAATGGAAGCCTAGGGACAAAAACATGTTATAACAAAACACACACACCCTTCTAACACCTTCTCCAAATGAATGGTTCCCTCAACTTTACTTTAAGTAAAGGTAAAACGTAGTTTGAGACCAGGCGCGGTGGCTCACGTCTGTAATCCCGGCATTTTGGGAGGCTGACATAGGTGGATCACCTGAGGTCAGAAGTTCAACAACAGCCTGGCAAAAAGGTCGAAGCACCGTTTCTACTAAAAATACAAAAATTAGCTAGGCGTGGTGGCACGTGCCTGTAATCCCAGCTACTCGGGAGGCTGAGGCAGGAGAATCACTTGAACCCGGAGGCGGAGGTTACAGTGAACCGAGATAGCTCCACTGTGCTCCAGCCTAGGCGACAGAGCAAGTCTCCATCTCATAACAAAGTAATATATTAAGATATGATTAATATTTTCATACATCTGCATTTTTCATTGATAAACTGATAACAGCGCATGCCCATGTGTTGTGGTGCTTCCACTTCTTCAATACAAGTACCACAGGACAAGCCAATATATTATTGGATGAGCAAATACACACAAACCAGCTCTGCTGGTCTACGAAGAAGGATAAAGGAAAACAGTGGCAACCAACAGTTTCACTCTATGACTAACTCACATTTAGAACCCTGATATATAAGAAACCTACATCTAGACTACCGTATGTACTTTAAATAACCCAAGAGGGGCACTACGCTGATGACCACAGATACTGCTACTGATGACACTGAACATCAGTTGGATTTCTGTAAAGTACCTCTAAGTTTGTGAGATGGCTGTTTCCTACCCTATTTGCACAATTAGTGTGTTCTACTTGAATGAATCATAAATAGATCAGGAAAGCACAATTCAATATGATTTTTCACTGAAACATTATCTGAATATCCATAGAGTTGACAATAAGCAGGCTTTAATACTTTATATTTGATCATATCCAGTAAATGTGAGGCTATTATTTTAATTGTAAAATATATTACCTGTGCTCAAGTTGTTTAACACCGAGACACAGCTGCCAGATGGTATGTCGCCGAGAAAAGTAAAGCAGACAGAGTAGAATTTTAAGTGGGTGTGTATTTGTACAGTATTATTTTCTTTTAGATTGCTAGTCTATTGACAAATTCAGCATTTTATTCTTTAATCAGAAAATAACAAATTTTAAAGTTAGGGTATACATGCTTCCTTATCTATCCATATTCTAGCTCAAAAACATCATTTTAAACATTTACCTATATTTAATATTTCAATTTTGTGTTTCATTTAGCTAAAATAGTAACTCCTTTGCCCCCAAATCAACATACTTGTTTAATTTTTAAAAGTTAATGATGTGAGAGAGGAAATCTTCTGGTGTTAGAAGTAGCATAAAGCGGTAGTGTTATAAATGAATAAAGCTAGTTTGTGTATGAAGGAATTATACCTGAGATAGTAACCTGAAGATCTCTGTATACAGTTGTTAAGTATGCTACCTTTTCATCTGAAACAAACAAAACGAACAAAAAAGAGAAGAAATGTAAAATATGTGCTAATAACGACTTCAATGTGAAAGTGCCTCTTGCTTTAATTTGGGATCACAGAAAATGGTGATGAAACATCTTTTATTATTTAAGCATCTTAGAAGGGGCAAGAGGAGTCTGTAAATGAAAGGTGAGATTTATCACGTGCTGTGAAAACAAGGTTTCACAGCACAATCTCATCTTCTTTAGCTATGAACCAAATGTTTCCTCTTCCTTAAGCAAAGCAAAAGAAAACCCTTACCTATTAAATATTAAAAAGAACAGGTCTATGTCAGAATCATCTGCAGTTCTTCACAGAAGTACAGATATCCAGGACCGCACTCCAGAATCAGCAAATTGCAACTTCAAGTCCACTCGCACAACCCGAGAAGAAGTGCCTCCTCAAATTCTGTACCTTGGGCACCTCATTTGGCTCACCCTACTCCTGGCCCTATATTGTTAACACTCTTGTGGTACTGTAAGAGGCAGGGAACTTTGCTGAGAACTAAACAAATAGACACAAATGCAAGAAGATGCTCTATTTAAAGGACTTCAGGGGTAAAGGGAAATCTCAAACTTGTTTCGCATCCCTTGGGACACTTGCGAGAGACGTAAGCAGTTTCCTGAGGAGGGCCTCATGAGCTTTTCCAAGATTTGAAAGCAGAGCTTCTCAGAGGGAGCTGAGTCCAAGCCAACTGTTGAAGCAAGATCCTACTACACACTCCTGAGCCTGAAACTGATGGAGAGGGGAAGAGAAAGCCAGTGAGGGCAGGGTCTGGGTACCTAAATGGCTATCCATTTTCATTTTAAATGGATGCAGGGAAAAGATATAAATGATTAATATGACTAATCAATTCCCTTAGTAATTCCCTTCCTCCCCACTGCCACCACTCACTAATTTTTCAATATGCATTTAGGAAAGTAGAGAGATTGCCTACAACTGGCGATAACTACAGTCACACTTCTATAACCAGGAGTCTGGTAATATCTCTAAAGTTTAAAAGATAATATTCTGGAAAGTACCCAGCACAACCCCTCCAATATAGTAAGTGCTCAGTAATGTTTCTCTTCCCTGCCTTCTACATAATCGTCAAAGTATGGAGCCATAAACAGCAATGGAGCTTTGACATAGTTAAAAGTAGTTAAGGGAAGGATATGGAAGGATACCAGTCTGGAAGGATACCAGTCTGCTATTGCATTTTTGTCATTCCAAACCCCTTGCAGGAACTAAATCCTTCACTCCTGACCCTTATGACTACAAAGCAGGTTCTTTGCCTAATTTATGACAATTGTAACTGAATTGGGTCAAGTGGCTCCCAAACTGATTTTTGAAAGACTAATATGCCCTCTTCTGGCTTCTGATTTAAGAAAAAAGGAAAACAAAATGTTAGTTTATTAGATGTGTAAAAATGTGAGGTAAAAATGTCCACTTATTTATTGTATTTACTACTAATCATCTTAATTACTTCATAGAGATTTTCATAGGTAACTTAGTATTTGGAAGTCTCAACATTAGGTAAGGTGACAATACTTTCTAATGACATGGTGTTCACCAATGGGGCTTTGGACAAATTTTTCCCAAGCCAGATGACAATGTAGAGGTGATATAAACTGCATCAACAGGGGTCAGAAAAGAAAAATCTAAATGTGGTATACCTACTAGGAAAATCTACAATGTCTTTTCAGTGGTGCCACATGCCCCCTCAGTGCTGCCCACTCAGGCCTGCTTTCACAGCCCAGGGCCGACAGCAATGCCAATTAGTGTCAGTTATGATGGGGTTTTAGAGACATGGACCTTTGTCTTAGAGGAAGTGGACTGCAACCACCAACTTACTGTACAGAAGCAACCTAACCAGCCATTAGGTGGAAATGACTTTTCAGCCACTTCCTCCAGGGACTGTATCAGAAACTGATGGCTTAGACAGATGGGAACATTTTTACATTTCTGTTTTAACTGCATCCAGGAAAATGGATTTTTAACATTTGATGCTGCCAAACCCTCATTTCATTTGCTTCTCTTTTCTATGGTATTCTTTGACTAATAAAATGATAAAACAAATACTTTAGAAATAGAAGATGCCATCTTACTGTATATATTAAAAACATTCTATGAGTTATCCACGGAATTTTTGGGAATTTCTGAAAACAACAAATTTCCTTACTGGAATATTGTTCTCCAAGTAGCATTCCATGCTTCAAAAAGATGTTGATGGTTACCCTTTATGCCTCCAATTGTCAAACCAGTAATAGATTAGGTTAAATCTATCAAGAAGCAAAAGTAATCCTACTCCTTGGTCCAGGAAGCAACGAAATCAGGCACTGCAAACAGAAATGTTCACACCCTTGTAGCTAACTCAGGGCCAAAGGCTTTAATCCAGCATTACATTTATGTGGTTACAGAGCTAAAATCAAAATTTACTTCTACTCAGTGTCAGGTAGAATGCTAATGTTATACAAGAAAACTTGTAACCAGTTAAAATTAAATTTTTCATATTATTTAAAACATATGATTTTAAAAATAAACATTTATACACATTAACTGCCACCAATGCAAATATTTGTTAAACTTTTAACAATCAGGTTCACCCTAACACCACACACCAAAAGTCGCAATTTTTTTGTCTGTGTGCACAATTGCTCCATTGAAGAAAATAATTTCGAGACGCTAAACATATATGTACATAAACATTACTTATCAGCAATAAGCAGCTCTCAAATGCCATAATAAAGACTCAACAATTAGAGAATCCTTTGTGGTCTACGATGCTTCACTTTAGGCAAAACTAAAAAGGAGGCTGCAAATGCCATGAAATCTGGCAATAACTCAAGATTTTTAACTTAAGATTTTTAGGTAAGCTTCGCTATCAACATCCCAAACCTGCTGTTAGTATTTCTGCTCATAGCCTCGGCTGATTTTATTAATGCCTAGAAAAATATACATTTTTATTTAATTTTTTTTCTGTTTAGGTATATTTTCAAGTCTCTCTCAAATACTCTCTTGAAAATTAGGTATTTTATAAAACAACATTTTGTCACAGTACTGCTTAAAACGCTTAGAAATTTCATATAAATTGTCCATTTTTTTCTTTCCTCAAATCAAAAACATAAAAGAACATAAACTCTAGTAAATAAAACTTTATATGAGTTTGTATACTAAATAACATCCTAGATAAATAATAATAAAAGTCTAAATTTTATTTGATCTGGATGTTGGCAAGATAGATGTTTAATACTCTTTATATTGTTCTAATTAGTTCACAATTTTAAAAACATTAACAACTACCTGCTTAGTCAACAGAAGTACAATACAAGCTAATACAAAAAAAATATATAGGCCCTATGTTAATTAGAACCTCTTTCTCTCTAAGATAGATTTTTTAAAAAACACTTTAAAAAAGAGAAGCAATGCCCCATTCATATTAATTAAATGCCAACATTTTTTAAATTTTGTGAAAGCAACATGGAACTATGTTTATTTTAGAAAAGCTGCATGACATAGTTTAAATGCAAAGCAAAATTCATAAAACTTTAAATATAAATCCTTTTCAATTAAAAAGATCTTGAGAAATAGATGGCTACAAAACTATGCTAAAACTATGCTAAAAGCCACTGATTTATATACTTTAAAACGGTTAAAATGGGCTGGGTGTGGTGGCTCATGCCTGTAACCCCAGCACTTACGGACACTGAGCTGGGTAGATTACCTTAGGTCAGGAGTTCGAGACCAGCCTGGCCAACATGGCAAAACCACAGCTCTACTAAAAATCCAAATTTTTTTTTTTTTTTTTTTTACTCGGAGGCTGAGGCAGGAGAATCACTTGAACCCGGGAGACGAGGTTGCAGTGAGCTGCGATCGCGCCACTACACTCCAGCCCGGGCAACAGAGCAAAATTCTGTCTCAAAAAAAAAAAAAAAGTTAAAATGATGAATTTTTATGTTATGTGAATTTTACCTCAATAAACCAGACCTGGTAAAACAAGACAAAAATACTTCTGGGGTCAGTCTGTTTTTGTGTGTTTGTTTCAGTAAAGCTAATAAGGCTACTGTACCAAACAAATCCCTCCACTCTAGGCAATTACACAAATAGAGCACCAACTTTCTTAATGGACACATCTTTTTCAACAATGACTTCATGTAATGTCCACTCAGACATGCCAAAGAACAAATCAGTGTTTCAAAAGGAACACAACATTGTAACTGCTTTCTGTAAAACAGATGACTAGACTGTGACCTGTATCTAATTCATCAACAATAAATTAGAGAATGAAAAGAGGAAATTATCCTAAAGATTTCACGTTTTCAAGTATGTATTTTTACTTATTTGCATATTTCATATATTATCTGCAACGTTAAGTTTAAAAATACTGGCAATGCTTTTTATGCACTTACTATCAAGCAGTGTTCTAAACACTCTGAATGGACAAACTCAGCTTATCTTGACTTTTCCCTCTTAGGAGGGCATCACGCTATCATTATCTCAATTTTACAGGTAAAAACAACAACAAAGCACAGACATTAACTACCTTTGCCAAGGCAGAGCCAGGACTTTCGGTCAACTTCTCCACCTACTCTCTAAACCACTATGCTTTACCACCTCTAAGCGTCAACATTTTTCTTTAAGTCCCATGACTACTGTTAAGTAACAAGTGCTACATAAAACTGTTTTCCACATTTAAGATGGACTGAATAGAAGCTTTTCTTATTGCCAAAGAATGAACTCAAAGTGAGAGCTTCAGAAAATATGAAATGGAAGTTTATTACAGCACAACAGAGACTAGAGCCACAAAAACAAGCATTTTTAGAGTTCAGAGTCTGTGATATAATTAGTGACAATTAATAAAGAGTCCAACCTTTCAAGAATTTTTTTTTTTTTGGAGACAGGGTCTCATTCTGTCACCCAGGCTGGAAAATAGTGGCACAACCATGGCTCACTGTAACCTCAACCTTCCCAGGCTCAGGTGATCCTCCCACCTCAGTTTCCCAAGTAGCTGCCACTACAGGCGCACACCACCATGCCTGGCTAATCTTTTCAAACCCCTGGCCTCAAGTGACCCACTCACCTTGGCCTCCCAAAGTGCTGGGATTACAGGCGTGACCCATCACACCCAGCCAAGAACTTTTTTTTAAACAAGCCATTTAGAGTACCTACTGCTAGAACAGAAAATAAGGGCTTACAACTTTAATTATGAGCAACATTTGAGTCCTAAGTAAGAGAAGTAATTACGGTATTTATAAACCAGCTTACATATATATTTAGAACAATGACAATTCAAACATGTATAAAAGACAAAAACTTGAGAGAATAAATATTTTTTAAAGGATTAGCTTTAAAAGTTAATAATAAAGAAAAAGAGAGTTCACTCCATCAGAGAGGAATGGATTAGAGGGGAGAAATATACAGGTATTCGATTTTATTTATTTATTTATATGGTTTGGCTCTGTGTTCCCACCCAAATCTCATCTTGTAGCTCCCGTAATTCCCACGTGTTATGAGACAGACCCAGAGGGAGATGGTTGAATCATCAGGGTGGGTCTTCCTCGTGCTATTCTCATGATAGTGAATGAGTCTCACAAGAGCTGATGGTTTTTTTTTTTTTTTGGAAACGGAGTTTCGCTATTTCGCCCAAGCTGGAGTGAAGAGGCACAATCTCGGCTCACTGCAACCTCCACCCGCCAGGTTCAAGCAATTGTCCAGCCTCAGCCTCCCGAGTAGCTCGGATTATAGGTGCCCGCCACATGCCCAGCTAATTTTTGTATTTTTAGTAGAGACGGGGTTTCGCCATGTTGGCCAGGCTGGTCTCAAACTCCTGACTGCAGGTGATCCACCTGCCTCGGCCTCCCAAAGTGCTGGGATTACAGGCGTGAGCCACCAGGCCTGACTGGTGATCTGATGGTTTTTAAAAACAGGAATTTCTCTGCACAAGCTCTTTTGGCCTGTGGCCATCCACATAAGGTGTGACTTGCTCCTAAACAGACTAACACATTTATTGAGGCAGGGTCTCACCCTGTCACCCAGGCTGGAGAGCAGTGGTGTGACCACAGCTCACTGAAGCCTCAACCTCCTGGGCTCGGGCGATCTTCCTGTCTCAGTCTCCCAAGTAGCTGGAACCACAGGAGTGTGCCACCACACTTGGCTGACTCTTTTTAAAAATTTTTCGTAGAAACAGAGTCTTGCCATGTTGCCCAGGCTGATCTCAAACTCCTGTGCTCAGGCAATCACTTTGTCTCGGCCTCCCAAAGTGCTGAGATTACAAGCATGAGCTACCGTGCGCTGCGGAATTCAGTTTTAAAAAGGGGATTCGTTTTGATAAAAGTAATGCAAAACCTCAGAGAAAGAAAAAAACAGAACACAAGGAGAGATGGAGAAAATAATTAAGGAATGTAGAGGAAAGGGGTGATCATGAGGTGGCATTTAAAAGAAACATAGGACCAAGTCCACACTTGTAAATTGGTTGTAACCATCTAAACTCAGTGGTCCTCTGGGCAGGTGGTTAAACTAAACACGTCTAAACAAAAGAGTTTTGATAAAGTCTACACTTTAGGGTAAGTAAACAATTTTATTATATTCTTACAGAATAAATTTTCAAAGCAAAAAAAGTGTTTTGGTTTTCCTACTTTACCAATCTTGTTTAAAATAATAAACAGAGAAATTAACAACTCTACTTGAACATAGCATAGTGTGCTAATGTATTCGTATATGCTACACAGATGCTTTCATTTTCAGATGAGGTTCATTTTCAGTCTTTTTGAAATCTGAGGTGATGTTTTCCTACCCTGTCTAGGCAGTTAAGACTTCCAGATGGAAGGCCCCTTAATACTGTAGTTCCAACTCTAGTGACCTAATTTATAGATTAACAAAATTGATACCTTTTTTAAAAACACAAAACAGGCAAAATAAATTTGATTCTCCTAAAACATTAATGTGTGAGCACAGTTTTTAATGAGTAACACAGGGTTCCCAGGACCCCCAACTTACTCTTATGACCAATATCTAGTTCCAAGTATCCAAAAAACCCCGTAGTACAAGCACCAGTCACACTGCCAGAAAGGACCACAAAGCACTGTTTAAAACCTTCAATAAATTTGAGACATCAAATTTACATCAGGCGAGGGCAGGCTCAAAAAGAGTAGAAAACTTGTGATTAACTAGATCTACCCTTATCCTCTACTTTCCATGAGCAGAAAAAGATTCCTTAGGGGTACTTCCTACTTCCTGTTTTTATTTATTTTCTCAGAGACCCCAATTCTTCACTTGTAACAATCGAATGGTACTACTTCTCACACGGCAATTTTGTACACATTAGAAATAATTTGCTTAAAAAGTTAAGCACAGAGACAGACACAGAGTAAATGGTAAATAAAAACGTTTATTCCCCCTCCCTCTGTCTCTGTACAGGGGAGCTTCTTTTTTCTTTCTTCCCCCTTCTTTCTTGTCTATTAAACTCCCTGCTCCTTAAAACTAAAAGAAAAAAAAAGTTTATTATGATTATTAATTCTTAGACAAACAAGCATTTAAATATAATCATTTAAAAATTTTTTTTTAAAGAGACAGGCTCTTGTTCTGTCACTCAGGCTGGACTCAGTGGCAAGATCATAGCTCACAGCAGCCTTGAACTCCTGGGCTCAAGGGATCTTCCTGCCTCAGCCTCCCAAGTACCTGGGACCACAGATGCACACTGTACATTTCTACAATATATGGCTCCCAGACATACACTTGACATGTTAAAATATGCCCTAATTACTTAATACATAAGTTGATGTCATGAAAAGATAACCTGACAGGGAGTCAGTGAGATCTGAAAAACAGAGGTACTGTTTCCAAGCCTGGCAGAAGCATGCGAACTTGAAAGAGGCAAAAGTCAAACTCCACTTCCTCTTCCATTATATGCATGAGTTTCAATATGCTCAACATTTCTTCGAAGCTCCAGGTTTCCATGTTTTATAATGTTTTTATTATGTACTTAAGGTTCCTAGACATCATACACCTTGCCAACCTAAGTTCAGTCTCCTGTACAGGAAAGGATCTTGGGATTTTTCTGTTTTTCTTTAGTGCCTAGAACACAGCCTTGTGAAAGATGCGCAACACAGGCTGTTGGGATGAAAGGGGATAGAGCAGGCCTGGCTAACTCTGATCACTAATTGCCTAGAGAAAAGTGCACCCCAGGGGACCTTTCAGAGCCACCATTCCAACGCTCAGAGAGCTTTTAAAACAAGTCTCAGACATGAAATCATTACTTCAACAAGTATTTTGTGAATGCCTACCCTGTGCCCAGGATTGTATACATAGTTTAAAACCCACAGTATCCTCAAGAAGCTTGAGCTGCAAGGAAAGTAAATAAGCAATGTTCAATAGAGTGGGGGTAAACCATAGGGTGTTATGATATGCAGAGAAGGCGCACCAACCTAGTCTTGTTTCATGGAGGTGAACTGAGATAGGTATCTAAAGGCCCAAAGTTGAAAGCTTGGGCTGCTCCAGGACAACAAAAATTGGAGCTCAGCTAGAAAACAAGCTAAATATAGGCATAAAGAAATAACTGCTAAAACTATGTCCAGCCTGCTAAGGAGAAGACCGAGCTTCATCCTTGTATCTCCTTTTCTTATGTTACAGGTAATAAAGGTATGTAGACGATAGCTACAAACTATTCAGGTACTTGGACAGCAGAATTCTAGGAGTGTGCTTTATGGAATTTATCTATGGGACATATTTCTATTCTGGTTCTTAATTTAAACTAATCTCAAGAAAGGTCTTCTCTGCTGGACTTCCAGAAAGATCACTGTTCTTTTTCTTTTTGACAAAAGTGTTGCTCTACCCCTTGTCTCCAGTACGTCTTGAATCCCTTACCTGCCCTTCTTACCTTTCCCTTGGCACCCCCTCCTCTCAGGACTCCTGTCTCTTAGTGTCCTCCGTTTTGACTGACTTGAGAGTAGAAGAAACAGGTTTGGCTTTGGTTTGTCTGATAATCACAAACTCTTAAGAAGGCAAATCACTTCTATCCCTCAATACCAAATCATTTGTATCTCAACCATATTATGGATAAAAATAACATCCCCACAAACTCTAAAGGAAAGACCCAGCAACATAATATAGATGTCACACAATGCAGTGATGAGGGAAAGGAAAAGGGGTGGCAAAAAATTGGGCGCACCATGTAACCACAACCAGAAGGATAACAGTACAAGGCAATGTACCTAATAATGCAACTGAAGGAGGATATGCTGAATCTGAAGCATTTTAAATTACGCTCATAGAGTGGCATTTGGGAGCCCCCTTTGCTCATCTAATGCTTTTCATGCCTGCAGATGCACCACTATAATTAATTCAGTAAAACTTGAAAACAACGACCAGTGAGTAACATCTTTCCTTAAATACCCCCAGAAGGAATCTGAGGTTCCCAACAATGTATGTATGACAAGAAAGCAGGCTACAGATACAAGTTTGAAGGAGTGATAAACTGACAAAATACTTAAATTACTATAATTTATCAGGGTTATAAGGGTCTATGAATTGAAACAGAGATAGGTAGTCTCTGATCAGTTGACCCAACAGAATTTAAATGCAATCAATGAAGAAAATACAAAGTAGATCTGAAAAAACTCCTATCTGCTTTTAAAATGTCATCTGCCCTGTGGGAGCTTAACTCTCATTCTCATACACAGTAGTTCACCTTTCCTTGCTTCAGAGTTGAAGAATGGCCACACTCAGAAGATCATTAGGTACATGGAGTCTTTTCCGGGGTACACCACCATACACACACTTAAAATAATTAGTCATGAGTGCATACCCATTTTCAAGATGATGTGTATAGAGCAAATTCTGTTGCTCTCTGGCACTTAAAAGAGATTTTTAATTTATCATGATAAAGCAAGGAGAAAGTAGCTGTCTGTTAGGCTGCCACTGCTGTCATACTTTTTAATAATACAGCTCCTGTAATTACACTGTGGTTCTTTATATTAACTCAGTGAAAGCTTGCTTGGCTTTAGCATGAAAACAATTTATGAAATTATAGAAACAGACTGAACACAGCAGTTCATTTGTTGAAGCAATTATCCAGATCCTTGTCAAAAAAAAAAAAAAAAAGTACAAGCGAGAGAAGACTGCGATGTGCAAAAAATGGTTCTAATTCTATGGTTTAATATGTACAATATGTCTGTGGTTGTGCTGAATTATGTTAATAAATTGCAGCCGAAATATATTTGTTACAACACAAAGGAAAGGCGCTATCAATCGTCCCGCCAGATACTTCAAATTAGTCACCAAAGCATCCAGCCAGAGTTTTTTCTATAATCTGCACATGAAGGGAAAGGCTCATAGGATACTTTTCTAAAGGACCAGATGGATTTTTCTAGTATTTTGAATTATCTGGAAAACAGCTGTAAAGTGAACTGTGGCACTAATGCCATTTTTAAATGACACATAAAAGTCCAACCCTGGACATCAATCTTATGTTATTTTTTGACTGGTTATCATACAAAACTCCAGGTTCCCAAGCAGCTCCCAAGACAGGAATTTGGAATACTTGTTGCTGAAAAGGTGAGGCTAATAACACAATCAAGTGATGCCAGAGCTATTGTTTAAATGATTACATAAAGAACAAAAAATAATTCAAGTTAAAAAAAGGTCTCACTTTATACTCTGATAAAGCAAGACATGCAGTCTGTTAGCATTCAGCCATCAAATAATAAATGGTAAGATCAGCTTGTAAGGCTATGTCATCCAAGTTTCACTAAATGTGTTTATCAAATTCTCTGGAATAATAATTAAGCTCAATTTAAAAATATTCTACCTGAAGAGTAAAGGAATAATTCCTGATTTAACAAAATTTTCAAAATTCATACACAAGTTTATCATATAAATGTATGCAAATGAAATAAATAACTCAAGGAAGAAGAAATATTCCTCCATATAAAAATAACCTAGTCTCTTTCTTCTAACTAGACTACCTAACTTCAATAAAAGCATATTACTAAATGTTTCCTTTAAATTATTGTATTAGTTAATTTGTAAGAGGTAGAAGAGAGAACAGAGATCTAACACCAAAATAACTAGAAAACAGAAGCAAAAAAAAAAAAAAAACCTCTAAGCTCAAATTGTGAATTGTGCGACAAAGTGTTACATGCAATAAAATGTGGACGTCTTTCTTTCTCCCCACATCTGGAGATAGTTTAGTATACCGATTTCCAGAAACCATGCAATCTTCCAGCCTGACTAGCCCCTTTCATTCACAAATAAACAATTAATAGAATGGGCAACTAATTTTCCAAGTGTTCATATTCATTAGGCTGTTTCCTGAAATTAAGTATCTGCCTCATGATACAGTACTGTAGACATGAAACAGCCTCACACACCCACCCCCTCCCCAGCCACTTTCTCATACCAAACTTAGAGAGCTAGGCATTCATATTTCTATTTTCCATCCTTATATTAGAGTAGAATTTGAAAATTAAATTCCCTCAACTGTACTGAATAAGAAATACAAAATATTGTATGACAAGATCCCCTCACCAATTCTTAGCAAGGATTTTTATTCTTGTGGCCCTGTCAATTCAATAAATATTTATCAAACACCTACTATGTGGAAAACAGAATTCTAAACCCTGACATGTAAACATAAATATGTCCTTGAGGAATTTACAACTGAGTAGGGAGATAAACCTGACCACAAATAACTATACTATAAAGTGGAATGTGATCAATGTGACAAGGGAGGCATAAACAAAATGCTTTAGGGTTCAGGGGAGAGAGACTACTTCTATTGAGGTAATGAGAAAAAGCTTAGTGAAGGAAGTGGTTTGGAAGATGGATAGGCTTTCAAGAGGCACTGGACTCAAAGGTCCTCAAGGTCAGAGACCATGTCTTGTTTTACGTGGCACCCACACACATCCCCTAGCTCAGTGCTGGACCATCATCACTTATGACAAACCTATTTAAGTGATTTCAACAAGCCAAGATGGGGAAAGATCATCCAAGAAGATGGACAAGTACTGCCAATGGTATGGAGGTAAAGCAGCATGGGGCTTGTTCAAAGAATATATGAGTTACAGCAAAGAGAATCCTAGGACCGTAAGGTTAGAAAGGTAGTCTGAAAAATAATTTCAATCAAAATAAAATATAGGAGTGAGTTTTATTTTAAATTTGTGAACCATGGGCAACACTGACAATTTCCAAGTCTATGACTAATTATTAGAGCCTGTATGCCTATTGTGCCAGTTTGAATATGAAAATATCCAGTGTACTTTTCCAATTTTAAAATGCAGATCACACAAGGGAAGGAAAATATACTGTGTTAAAGAAATAACAAGAAATATGCAAAACTTCCAGGAAAAAAAAACATTATATGCTTGCAGCCCAGAAAAATGTTGCTTTAACAAATTTTAAATGTAAAAGACAAAGTCAAAAGGAAAGGTGGCCCCAAATGCCACATGTCACTGAAAAATCACTGGTGACAGCAGGTTATGGAGTATTCCCCACTACTACTGTGCAGGCTTCTCAGAATAGGTATTTACAACAAATGCCAACACCTGTACCTCTTCTGAAAAGGCGATCAGGTATTACCTTCATTTTTCAATTACTGAGATTGTGTGCAAGAAGTTCCCCCTGCTACTTTTCCTATGAGTGACAACAGTTAAATGTAAGGAGCAACCTCTTAGACCTCTTACCATAATTTGGGCTCCCCAGATCGTTGAATTGAACCACCAATTCAGCTTTAAGTGAGAAATCCTGGATAACAAGGGCAGCAGACTATGACAATTCCCTGGGATTTCCCAGAAGAAACAGTGACAAGCACAGTTGTCACTGGGCATATCATGGAAGATTGCAAAATTTTCTGAGTTGTCTCTGATTCCAGACAGACAGTGTATTTTCAATTAATTGTCTGGATGACATCATGTGACAACTCGATTACCAAAGAAAGGTAACAGTCACAAGAGGGAGATGAGCAGTACCATACGGAAAACAGCCTCCAAAGAAAGGAACGAAAATAAGTTTAGTTTTCTGGTTTGTGTGCCCTTGGAGCCAAACCTAATGAAACAAGGCTCAAAACCAAATTACAGCATGTCCTATATATTAACCCTTGGGACTGAAATTAACCAGAAATTAACACTTGGGATTGAACCCCAAAAATGTTAAATTTCACTGTCACAAGCCTCAAGAAAAAATACAAAAGCAACAGAGGTAGGGGTACATCCTGAGATCAATGGATGAACTTCTAGTAGAAATAGTTGGCCATTGGCCAAAACTCAGAAATCTTCCTATAATATTAATGTCATAAAGACCTTATTAGCAAGGATGGGGTGTTACTCATCACAGCCTCCCAAATCCAAGACAGCACCTAGCACAGAGTTAGCAATCAATACATGTATGCTTCGAAAGAGAAACAGATTCAGTTCACTGTGATTGCTTTTGTTTTAAAAGCCAACAAAACCACTTGGAAAAACTTTATTTTTTCCTGAAAAAAAAAAATCCAAAAAAATCCATCTAATCCACGTAAATGGCTTCACTATCATGGTAAAATGCACCTTTTCTCTAAATAAAAAGAAAGCAAGGTTAGAGCTTCCAGGTACTGTTTAAAAGAAAGGTTTCTGGCGTATTGTTCCTCTTTTATGACAGTAAGGTGATATGGAAGAGCTACATTAATGAAGTTAAAAAAAAATGGCCAGGAGTGGTGGCTCACACCTGTAATCCCAGCACTTTTGAGAGGCTGGGGTGGGAGGATCCCTTGAGCTCAGGAATTTAAGACCAGCCTGGGCAACACAGGGAAGCCCTGTCTCTACCGCCTCCCCCCACCCCCTCCAAAAAAAAGCTGGGTGTGGTGGCACATGCCTGTGGCCCCAACTACTTGGGAAGCTGAGGTGGAAAGATTACTTGATCTCTGGAGGTCAAGGCTGCAGTAAGCTGTGATCATGCCACTGTATTCCAGCATGGACGACAGAGTGAGGCTCTGTCTCTTTAAAAAGAAAAAAAAAAGTCAATCAGGCCAGATACCTTTCCACATACAAAAACAGTCTGCAGACACACCAGCATGCCCCAAATTAGTAACATTTACTGCTAAGCACAAGGAACACTGCTTGCAAGAGTGAGGATACAGCATGATAAACCCATTATTACTGCCATAATTAACAAATGGTGGTGCAGCTCATAGGTAATTTAGCAGGTAAGTTAACAATTCTGCCTCACATCTTCCCATCTTCCTAGATGTTGTAATTTTAGAGTCAGCATTTCTCAAGCTCTTGATATGTGCCAGGCATTAGACTAAATATTTTTACATTAATGTTGATGGAGCTCAGGACATGCTACCCCAAAATATGGCACCTAACATACTGAATATTTAAGAGTTTTGAGAGATGATATATGCAAGGACTCTCTGACATTTCCTCATCCTTTTCCCCAGAAGCAGGTCATAAGATCGTCATGTGAGAGGTGCCCCCCTAAAACCCAGAGGAAAAAAGCATCCGTATATCTGAAAATGGAAAGACATCAAGAGGAATCTAAATAAGTAGGCCTTGCTAAGTTTCCTTCAGTTTACTACTCTTAGCACATACTCGTTCTTGTCTTATCACATTTTTCCAGGACTATCCATTCTTCATCGAACCTATAAAAACATTCAGGTTTAATTGTTTCTTCAAGTCTTCATTTCCTTATGAAGGAAATGTGTCATATAAAATTTATATTAAATAAATTTGTATGCTTTTCTTTCTTAATTTGTCTTTTGTTACAGAGGTAGCAGCCGAGAACTTAGACAAGTGGAAGGAAAATAAATTTTTCTTCCTCTATAATGTAAATACTTCACATGCATGAATTAATTTAATTTTCATGACAATTGAGCATGCTCGGTACTATTATCTCCATTTTACAGATAAGGAAACTAAGGGTCAAGGAGATTAAGCAACTTGACTAAGGCCTTACAGCTGGTCAATGGAAAAAGTGGAATTCAAAACCAAGTCTGAGAGCTCAATGGCCACATTTGTCCAATTCCACTACATCAAGATAACTCCAATTAGGCTGCCAAATCAAGCAACCGTAACCAGTTAATATTGTTTCCATAACCATATTGAAAATGTTCTGGGCCAGGCACAGTAGCTCACACCTATAATCCCAGCACTTCGGAAGGCCAGGGTGGGAGGATCATTTGAGTCCAGGAGTTCGAGACCACTCTGGGCAACACAGTAACACCCTGTCTCTACAAAATAAAAAATAAATAAATTAGGTGGGCCTGGTAGTGTGTGCCTATAATCCCAGCTCCTTGGGAGGCTGAGGCAGCAGGATTGCCTGAACCTCAGAGGTTGAGACTGCAGTGAGACTTGATCACACCACTACACTCCAGACTGGGTGATAGAGAGAGACCCTGTCTCACAAAATAAAAGAAAAGAGGCCAGACATGGTAGCTCACACCTGTAATCGCAGCACTTCGGGAAGCCAAGGCAGGGGATCACTTGAACCCAGGAGTTCAAGACCAGTGTGGGCAGTATTGCAAGACCCTGTCTCTACAAAAAAAATTTTTTAATTACCTGAACTTGGGTGCACAGACACTTCAGAAACCTGTCCAATATCACAGAGACAGTACAAGTGGTGGAAACAGGATTCAAACCTAAGCAGCCTGGCTGCACAGTCCATGTTCTCTGTCACTGTACCATGCTGCCCTTTCCCAGCAATGGTACTAAGGCCATGCCTGGACTGAACTCTAAAATGGAGTGCCATTTTACAGTGACTAAAAGCAACTTTCGGGGCTACCTATTCTACATGCCCTCACTGACAGGCTTGTAACAATGCCATCAATAATCCCTGATCCCATACCCAATGGAATGCTAGCTACCCTCTCAGTGAGGCCAGTGCCTTGGGGACTGTCATGCCCAACCCCTCCCTGCCATGTGACCTCTGAGATAGTAGGGGGAGCTGAGTCTCTGCTGGTTGGCTACACGATCTCTTGTGACTTAAACCAAATCATCTGGACACCTTATTCTCTGAGCTGGGTTATCCCTGGAAAAAAAATGCTCAGGTTGCATTTAACACCTCTTCTCTCTAGCCGAATTTTAGCTCTGGAGCTATTCTACACACATTTCAGTTCATTCTATAACGGCGTAGAGAAAGCTATCCTGTGGACTGCTTTTTAGATGATGAACCTTCTCATTACCAGAATTTGTTCATGGGAGGACACCAGGAAGAAGAAAGCCGTATCGAGCACGGCCACGGACTAGGGACACGACATCAAACATCATGGTCAGAGCTCTCCCCTTATTTACAGAATGCAGTCAGCAGCAAGGTCTGTAAATTTCATCTTCAAAAAAGAGGAATAGGACTTCACATTATAGTACTTAATATACCCTAGGATAAGAGAATCTACAAGTTCTTCAAAACTATAAACCTTCAAAACTATAGAGATCAGGTGGAAACAAGGAGTGATAACAAGAGGTCCAGAAAGGACAGATACTCATCCTTTCCACATAAGCCTTGATTGCACAATTACTTAAGTAAAGTTATACATCCTCAGAAAACCAATTAATTGTGCTGGTGCTCTCTGAAGCTCTAACACAGGCTTTGTCAACAGCTGAGTGGTTTCATAAAGGTGGAGAACAACAGTTGCAGCTCAAACAGTCCTGAAGCTCTAAGAAAAGGCACCCTTCTAAAACTCACACAACTTTCACGAAAGAATAAACGAAAATGATTTGTCACCAAAAATATTCATCTTCTGACATGGCAACAACTTTAGCTAAGTCACCAAATTTACCAGCATTTCTATAAGTGAAGCAATTCAAAGTGTTCTTTATTGAACATCTAAGGTATGCTGGGTACAAAGATCACTAAAACAAAGAATCTAAGGGCTCTCTATCACCTGGGGACTTAGAGTGAGAGAGGAAAAGAGAATAATTCAAGAGAATTATAAAAATTCCAAGGAAGGAGTGGCTCTGTTCTGGAGGAAAGGGGAAACATGAAGCCAAAATTCCTGGTTAAAATATTCACAGAAAAATAAATATGTACACCATCGATGTTTTTCTCAAGAATACGAAAGAAGGGAGCAAGGAGCAAATTCAAGCCCAACATAATGCTTTAGAAAAACAAAAATAGTTTTCTTTAAAAACAAAAAACAAACAAAAAAAAACACCAAAAAGCACCCTTCTGGCACAGCAGGCTTCCTGTGATTGCAGAGTGAAAACTGTACCATAAAAATCCAGTCCATAAGTGCCAGAGGAAAAGAAACTTTCCCCAAATAACAAAATAAAAATAAACCTTCCGTTAAAATAATATATTACACACTGATGTAAACTGAAATGCTCTTGTCCATGGATTGAGCTTATGAAACCCTTAAACATGAACATGTAACACTAACAAACTATTTGACATTATTATTTGGGTTCAAAGACTCCCTTTCTCTAAATGTTTATAGCACCATACCAGTTATTTCAACTGAGCTGACACAATGAATTTCAAATGATCTAATACTTTTGACTTACCAGAGGATTAGCACATGATTACCCTGAGTAAAAGGATTATTATTACTGCTGCTCTAAGATATTAACACTTTCTGTAGCACACTCTAAGGGTGCTGTATAGATCACTAAAAAATGTGACAGAATGCATGGGGGAAAGGGGATTTTGAAAAAGAAAGGTGGTAAGTGTTCTTCTCTTTTAAGTTTCCTTGCTTAAAATACAGTGGGCCTCCCAATGGTAGAATCAACATTTTGTATGATGCTTTCAGTGGGTAGACAAGTCACAGATAAACAAGTCCAGCATTCAATGCACTCGGGAAATTAAGCCACATATGGCCTTCTTCCCGTGAAGATCAGGCTCCAAACAAAAACCCCCACTTTGTAATAGACAACTAATTCTCATGTAATGAATGACAGAACACAGCATTAATGTACTTAACAAGACAGAGCTAAATTCAATGAAGCTTGACGCCGTTTGTATGAAAAAGGGTTACATTTGTAGACAGAGCCAAAGGGAGAGAGAAAATCATTCTGAATCCCGAGTTAAATAGTGCAGCTTCTGCTCTGGTTTAGCCCTCTCACTGGAAATAAAGATCAGAGCTAAAATATGACCCTTAAAACTGGCAGCAGCAAAGAAAGCTAAATACCACTGTATTAAAATCCCTTACTGACTGACAAAGAGGCAACAGCTAACGGACTTTGCTCGGAGCTTTTACTGGCAAAAGTGTTATTTCTTCATGGCTAAATTCCTGATCCATTAAAAATGTGCCCCTTCCCTACCAGACTTCATGATATGCAATTCTGCCAGCATCTGATATCATGATAAAAATTTCAGACAACCCAAATGATGACTTAGTAGCTACTGAAACTTCTACATACAGCATCAAAACAAAAGACAGAGAAGCAAACCATGTGACACAAAATGAGGAGGTAGAAAAGTTTCTTACGTAGAGCCACCATAAGAAAAGATTTGTAAAAGCCTATGAATACCACAGTACCAACTCCCCTTTTTCACTGTAAGTGCAGAAAACAGATTTTAAACTACATTTAAAAACACAGCATATGAACAATGCTGATCATTCTGAAAACAATTTATGAATTATAAGTAGATGAGTGAATATTTTAACTCCTTGAGCAGGATTACAGTAAGAACACTGATCTAAACAGCACACTTTATGCATCTGGTGATATGACTTATTTCTGTAGGATGTTCTTACACACACAGAGGTAACACCACCTGGAACTGCTATACCTTAAGGCAGGGAAACCTCAACTTTCCACTTCTCTCCTCTATCCACAATGTTATCTGGTTCCGCTGTTGTCACAGAGCCAGGGAATAAAGCTCTTCCAGAAAACTCACCCAAGATCAAACTGTGCCTGGTGACAGCAATGTCCAGGCCATAAGTAATGTTCAAAGGATTCAACAACGCCTGTGACTGATCATTCTCTTTCCCTTGCCATCACCTGCTGATTTTGTCCAGGTGTTTTATGGCTATCTTGAGGATCTGGAGAGCAGACAGAGGGAAGACTTTGCCAATTTCTTTTGTCTGGGATTGTGAATTCCTTACACAGATGGTGGACAGCCTCAGCCCAGGGCAGCACCAGGGATATTGCCTTCAACCTCCAAATGGAGAAACAGAGGGAAACTTTTTCTTCTTCCACAACACTGCCTGTAATGTGTCTGTGGTTAGCAAAACTGAGACAGTATGGCTTCACAGGGAGTAAAGTGACGAAGGAAAAAAGTTACAAGTAACTTGAAAATATTTACTTGAAGTATTACTAAGCATTTGCCAAGGAATCAAAATGTTAATGAGCAAGATGATTCTAGGAGCAATGTGCTTCTATTATAATGACCTATACAAGGTTTCAGTTACTTTCTCACTTGTATATCAAAGACACCAGATCTCCTAAATTAACCAAAATAAGACTTTGAAAATCCAAGTCAACCCTTCAAAAGCAATTACACTGCCGTGGTGGAAAGAAAATTGGACTGGTATCTAGACCTAAGCCATCCAGTATGGTAGCCACTAGCCACATGTGGGTATTGACCACTTGAAATGTGGCTAGTCCAAATTGAGATGTGCTGAAAGTGTAAAATACACTGAATTTTGAAGGCTATGAAAAAAAGAAAAGACAATGTCTCAATAAACACTCACATTGATTATATATTTTTTATATTTATTATATATGGAAATCATAATTTTTGATATACTGGGTCAAATGAAATACATTACTAAAATCAATTTCACCTGTTTCTGTTTCTTTTTACTTTTGTAGTGTGGCTTTAACAATTATTTCTACTAGACAGTACTGGTCTGGACATTAGGATTCCTGTCCACTTCAATCTCTTGTTGGTTGTATGACCATGGTCTTCTTAACCTCCTGAGCTTCATCATTTCCAAATGAGAGGGATGAAAATCAAGGACATAGATTCTAAATTTTATAGCTCCCCAAATTATAAAATTTTATCTAATTATTTTTCAGACTTTCATTCCTAAACTCCCTGATTCATTTTCATCTGCGCCCACTCTAAAACAAGCACTGAAGAACAATCAATAGGAAAACAGGTTTTATTCATTAGTCAATTAATTTAAGAACCTATAGCTCCCTCTGATGACTTTTAGACTAAAATTTTTCAGAATTTGCATAATATTTTTAATGTAGACAGACTTACTAATCATGAGTCCTATCAGTGATGAATAACTCAAGATGCCATATCAAATAAAGAATATCTATGCCTTAAGTGGATGTGGATTAACAAAGTGATGAATCAAGTTGCTTGTTTTGCGAATTCAAGTTCACTATCACAGGTACACTTGATTGCAATCCATTTGGTCAGAAGGTTACCAAAGCCTCAGTGAAGGTTTTTTCACTAAATCCAATAAAGTATATCTGAAATTATAAGATACAATGTAGCTGATCCCTCTTGCAGGCAAAATTTTTGACACAAATAGCTGCACAGATTTCATCAGTTATACCTAACTTCGTGATAATTCATAAAACACCTCTTCACATGGTTCTTAGATGGGTGGCCAGGCCAGGAGAAGGGTATTTTTAGAAGCCTGTTGCTCCCACAACTGGCACTAACTGGCAGTATTAGGTGATTACAAAGGGCTAAGGGAAACACATGTAAAGAACAATTTCAGGTGACAATTTAAATGCTTAATTATATACTTAAAAATCTTACTATTTTTATTTCTCTACTGTTAAAAAACCATGAACAACTTTATTCTCTGCCTTCCCTAATAATAATAAACATTTGGTTTTATAGGTTACACTGAAGATTTGAATCAGTTTGCTGTCTGAATCAAAGAAAGAAAACATAAAACAGGAGAAGATTAAATGCAAGTCAGAAATTCAGTATCTGTTCAATACATGTATTTTTACCAAAATGATGGTGAAACTAAGCCACACATCGTGGTTCACTGAAAGCCTTTGTTGGAATACATTGTTGGACATGTAAGACACACATATATCCTTGCTTTATGGACGTATTCCAGTAAACGAGACAGAAAGTAGTCAGGTTAGCCACCAGAGATTGAAAGTGCGGCATACAAGACTCAGGAGTTAAAAACTAGGAGAGTGAGGGCATACTGTACCAGACTGAATTATTTCCTGTCATGATGTGTTTAAAATTCTAATACAAAGGTAGCAGAAAAGAGAGATCAATAAATTATGTTATATTCTCTGTATCCAAAAGGAAGGATTTTCTAAAGAAATGAAAAGACCAAAGTAAAAGGCACTAACAAGTAGATGCAAGTGAATGGGGTAGAACAGTACTGTCAAAGCTAAGGAGCCTGCAGAGAAAACCATCAGAATGGCTTAAACAACTACACTTTGTAAAGCAAGTCAGCCGACTATTTAAAAATTTCAACATAATATGATGTATACCTGATTTTAAGGATCTAACTTACATGCAAGAAAAACATTAGTTTAAATTATTTGCTTTTTAAATATTCCTAATGCATAACAGATAAATACTAAAGTGAGGCTGGATTAATTCACAGTTGCTCTAATACTAGATGTATGTGGATCATAAAGTAAATGGATCTTTCCAAAAGCCTTTGGGAAAACCCAGTGAGGCCAGTTTTGAGATCTATCAGTAGCAGGAAAGGCAAAAAGGATTCAGTAAAAAGCAAAGCAGAAGGGAGGAAATAATGTTACCTTAGAAACTGATTTATTGTATATTTCTGTCCCCTTGTTTAATGTTTCTTAAAACAGAGAACATGATTTGCTTAAATGTCAAACTTGGAAATTATATCGATCTCAAAAGATCACTTCGTTCAATATTAAGTTTTAGCCTAGTCAAGAATTTCTTAAGATATACCAAATGTATTTTAAAATATTTTAAAGTGCTACTTCAAAACTCTAAAGTACAATGTTTTTTAAAAGTCTTATTTCTTCACAGCAAGGAGCTTCCAGAAACCACTAAAACATTCTTGCCCTTTGAATGTTTGGGCATGGTCTCTTCATGTGTTATTAATAAGCCAGACGAAGTATTTATATTAATGGCCATACAATGAATATTAAACTGCATGGGGACTCATATCACAGGGCTATGAAAACCAAAAACCACCTTCACGTGGACTTGCCAAATTACCTGATTACACCAAACTTTTCATGGCTGAACCAAAGTTATATAAACGTTCACTATGGCAACAGCACCAGATATATGCACAAAGAAATATCTGCAATTTTAAAAGGGGAAACAAGAAAAACTGCTCACACAACATAAAAGTTAATTTTACATTAGTATCATTAATATTATACTCACACTGTAACAGCCAAATAAACCTTGTGCTTTAAAAACAGATCAGGTCACTTGAGTCGTCTGCTGCATTCTGCTAAGAAAGCAAAACCTACCATGCATGGCAAGTGTTGACACTCTTCCTCAATGACTTTTATTGTCTCTGGTCAACTTGTAAATCTTCTTTTTCCAAGTATGGAATCAGAATACCTCACTTGTAGAAAGTTACATCAATGGTATTAAAAGCATATTGAAAACTTTAAAAAATTGATCCAAATGGAAGTCATGCTTTTTAAAAAAATCAAGGTTATTTCTCTAGTTTATCTGAGCATTTAAGGTTTTTTAATCCAACAAGTATTTCTTTAAAGAATGATCTTTATGTGGCTGAGATGAGAATGCACACATGATAGTTTTTCAAGGCCAGCAAGCACTTCCTAACCAAATCCCCCACTTCCTCTGCTAGCTAAACATAACTACTTCAAATGTGTACATCCTTTAAAAAGTTAGAAGAGAGCACCTCGCATGTAATAGCAGGCAGCTGGGAAGCCAATTGGTGCAGTCAGAGTGCATATTTTAGAAAGCAGCTTTTTAACATTCAATAACTAAGTGGTAATTGGGCACAGAAACATAAACTGTCAAACTGAATCAAAACCCCTTTGCTTTTCAGAGAATTATTTGTAAGATTATACTAGAATTAAATTTGAACATGCGTCTACCCTATGCATTCAGTCAAATTATGAAACAAAAAAAAAATGTTGTGCTTTCTTTGGATAAAATTAATGTCAGCTTTGTGTCCTTAAACCAGACCCGATCGGGAAATGAAATATGTTTAGTCCTGAAATAGTTGTGGTAATTCAATCCCTGCACTCTCCTTATTTTCTTGATGACAAAGAAAAACTCCCAACTGGCAGGGCCACCTGCACTGATTACTCTTCCATCCACACCCACAGAATATGAAAATGAGCCAATGATCATTAACCTTAATTTCTTCTAACATAAACCTCAGCTCTTTTTCAGTCTTGCTACTCAGGGAACTCCCCTGAGATAAAGGAAAAGAGAAGGGGGGAAATAAGGAAATAGGGAGTGAATGCTCAGAGCAAAAGGCGGGGGGCGGTCCAAGAGGAAAGTGGAATCCACTGGCTTTTTAAAAACTGCACAGCTGGCTTATTAAACTTCATACAGAAAAGAGGTTACAAAGATAAAGAGATTCTGAGGCATCACTAACTCTCTAGATAGTGGGATACTTTCCTTCCTAAGCAAACAATGAGAAAGGCTGCTTCCTCTCCACCCTCCCTACGCCCGACCCTGGGCATCCCATTCCTCCACCTAGACATCACTATATAAAGACAGCCAGCGATAAAGATGGGTCTGTGCAGCAGGAACGCATGTGTGTTGGTAAGATCTCCAGTATGAGGACAAAAGGGCCTCTACGACCAGAAGACAGATTTCCAAGGTAAGCACTTGCAATTACAGTGGAGAACGTCTAGCACCTTCTGGTCATTCACATTCAAATACAGCCAACTGGAATCATTTTTGGTCCAAGTTGTGTGGAGCTAGATACCATTAGGATGACATCATCTTCTAATGGATGAGGAGCTAGTTGGGGCCCTTAAAAGAAACACAACTAGGAAGGGAGCAGGAAACCTTCAGAAGTACCAGTCTCTTTAGCACAGATGTGTGTACTGAAAATTATCTTGTAATGTTTGCCTACAGACCTTGGTATATCTTAAGAGGACTCCTCAAAGATAAGACCACAAAAGTGAGGAACAATTCAACATGGCAACCACATATGACCCTATGTAAAGCATTCCTGAAGCTGAAAGGAAAACAAACTTCAAAAATTATTACACTGCTGAATGAAAGCAGGAAGTCTTTAAAATGTGGGTATTTCGCTAAAAATATTAAATGAAAAGACAGTAAATGCTTAAAGAATATAATAAAAGTCAAAGTGTTTTTTCCTGCAAGTATATTTTCAAGATGCATGTTGCCTACCCAGTGCAGGTAGACACAACAAAACTTTCATCTCTGTTATCCCCTCATTATTTCAACCTCAAATCAAGTAGCAGTCATGAGGAGAGTGAGATAGAAAGGCAGAGAAAATAAACAAAGACAAAAACAGAGACCTGGTTGCAATTTGGTATTGGATTCAGAAGCCCAATTTAAACTAAAACCTGACTCTGGGGTGCTAGCCCTCACCTCCTTCTTGATTAGCCTACGAAACGTAAAAGGCAAACACACACATACACCCTGTCTTCTTTTTTCTTTCTCCTTTTTTTCCCTCTCTAATCAGGCTCTCAAAAGTCAGTGGTCCCCTCTGGAAGTGAGGACAGGCTGTTGAAGTATTCAGTGCCATGAGTCATTTTACTAGACGTTCTAGCAACTGCCTGTGCCCCAGCAGTGAGTCAAGATAGCAGGGCTTTTAATAAAGCAGCACTTTTGCACACTCACAGCCCAGTTAATTTAATACCTGCCGCTTGTTTACCAAACAGCACAGGCATGTCTCTGTGTCGATAACTTGCCAGTGACAGTGAGGCGACTGAATCTGGGCACAGAACAGATGCACCTTTTTACGCTCTGTTAAACTGTGTCACAGACTACAGCCCCTGAGCGCATTCCTTTATTTATCCTGCAGCCAGCTGAGCTAATTGTCAGAGACAGACCTGGTTCTAATTCTGCAGAGTCCAGCAACTGCCGGAGTGTATGTAGTGAGGCATGAATGGTACAGAACTTAAGAAAGGAACAGTTGAAAAACAGTCTGAGGGTAGAGGCATAATCTGCCAATATTTTACTTAGACTTTGAAAATACCACCTGTCTCAATAGCAGGTTATGGGAGTGGGGACAAATGTAAAACAACCCCAGTGTCAGAATGAAGCAGAAGCAAGCAAATGTCAAAGCATATTCCTATGTAAGGAGAACACAACACAGCAGCAATGGCATTCGTTGTCCAAAGAATATGGTTCGGCCAGTGCAGTTGTAAGATATTCACAAGCTCAAAAACCTGCTGATAACAGGCCAGTATTCAATACAGCTCACACCAGCAGTTCTGCACAATACCAGGATTGAGCATTACAGAGACACCCTGATGTAAGCCCATTAATGACACCAAAATTACTTAAAAGACTAGTCTCTCAATCCTCCAGCCATACAACTTGAGTCTGCTTGATCATGTGTAGACAAAGAAACTCCCATTTATTGTTCTCCTCATACCGTGTGGTATTAGAAGTGCTTCTTATGAGCTGTAATACCATACTCATATTTTATCAGTAGCAAGAGTTCACTCCAGTTAAAGTTCTTCACCCGTCATGGGCATTTTTCAGCAAATTAATGTCTTTTACTTGCATGACTTCTCTTCATATTATAATTTGGGGTTTAAACGGATCATAATACTTTACAGAAAGTAAAAAGAGAAAAAGAGCTCGGTGTTGATAATTTTTACCACTTATGACTAAATGACCTCAACTGAGGAATAAAAAATTAAGTCATTTGTCTTATGAGGTACAGAGGACATTTTACGGTGTACAATTTAGCTAATAACGGGTTCAGGCCAATCCTTAAGAAGTCACATGTTTCCATTGTCCCTTCACCCCCCGCTTATGTTTTTACCACATCCTAACAAAAACATGACCAGAACTGGTGAAAAACATACGGTTCCAACTAATGAATCACATACTTTCCCGCAAGTACAGTAAGTACTACCAGCTGTGTGACAGTCTTGCTTTGGCAGTGGGACCAGCTTAGAACAGGCCGGCCCATCTGAAAGCAGCTGTACTGAAAAACCACAAGCAATATAAGTGTGTCTGCCTTCTCAGGGCGGCTTTGTCTCTGTTCTGTGTCTCTGCTCTGTCCCCAGAATGTGCCAGCCATCTTGTTTAGAGAAAGTTTCAGAAATTACAGAGGTAGGGAGAAAATCCACACATTCAAAAACCGTAAGTTTTCAGAAAGTGTTGTCACTTTATCAAGTGGAACGCTGCAAGAGGTCAATTAAAGGAAAACACCTCTCTCCCACATCCAACCTTCCATATGCATCTTTTGGGGTTTGCCTTAGATTAAAAAGTGTGCATATTTATGTATCTAAATAAGTGAGGTGGGAGACAGGGGGAGGAACGGCACAGGATCCAGCTACTTACAGATGGGCTGACACATGCATGTGAACACACACAAACACACACGCAGAGCAATTCGCAGATTATCAACTCATGCCATGAGCTACTGCAAAAAAGTTCTATGATTTTAAACTTGCCATTTATACAACAATAAGCTTCATTTGTAACCACAAAGCATTCTGAAAAAAATTCCCTGGCAAACCCCAGATATTTTTACACAAATGCACTTTTCCTTTCTGTGAAACAACATTCAACTGGATAATCACTGCTATTAAAGGGAAAGAAAGTCCAACAGCATTGGTCTAGAAATGTAAGTGGAAAACAGTAGGATTTTTAAACTTCGGTAGTGTCTGAAGGCAATAACTAATTAAAATTATTTTAATGTCATTAAGTGATCAGTAGCTTGTATGTAGCACCTAAGTACCATCTCAGGCTTGTTCTGCAAAAAATAAATACCTACCATCGTCATTCTTGACTTTTCCAAAGTCTCAATCAGAAAAATAAATACAAAGTAGTGAAGTTATTTTTGGTTTTTCTGAGTGTTTTACATACAGAGAAATCAAATGTAAGGACTAATCAGGAAGGTTTACCTTTTATGTTTACTTTTATTGCCTAATTTAGCCAAACACATTACTCTAAACTATAATGTTGTAAAGATGCTTGATTTGGCAATAATCTAACCCAAAAGTTATATTAACATCACATTTTTGTATTTATACCATAGTTGTGTGAATAATTTTTGTTTTGAATGAGTTATCAACGTAATACTCAAAAAATGGTCAGAAGACTCACTACATTCAGAAGACTCACTACATTAGTTAGAGAAGATCTTGGCCCCTGTGGTTTCTTCCTAAAATTCACTCTTCCTAAATTAACTTTAATGTTTGTGTGTTTGGGGAAGTTGAGTGCTGAGCTGGTCAAGGGCAAGTGCTTAGGGTGAATCTAGAAATCACATTGATCCTTATGATTGGATAAAGGCAGACAGCAGAATTGGGAGCACCAACAGTAATGGGGAAAGAGTAAAGGATGAGCATCTGCAGGCATACATTGGAGGAATTCAGGTTCCATTACAAACCACCACATAAAGCGAGTCACATGAATTTTTTTTTTTTTGGTTTCCCAGTGCATATAAAATTTATGTTTATTTGATACTGTCGTCTATTCAGTGTACAATAGCATTATGCCTAAGAAAAACAGTATACATACACTTAAAATACTTTATTGCTAAAAAATGCTAACAATTGTCTGAGCCTTCAGTGAGCTGTAATCATTTTGCTGGTAGAGGGTCTTGCCTACATGTTGATGGCTGCTGATTGATCAAGGTGGTGGTTGATGAAGACAGGTGGCTGTGGCGTCTATTCATAAAATAGTGACAGTTTGCCGCATCCATTCACTCTTCCATTCAGAAAAGATTTCTCTGTTGCATCTGATGCTTTTGATAGCATTTTACCCACACTAGGACTTCTTTCAAAATTGGAGTCAATTCTTTCAAACTCTGCCACTGCTTCAATTTATAAAAGAAATGCAGTATCTGTAGAGTGCAGTAAAGCCAAGTGCAATAAAAGGAGGTATGCCCATGTTCAAGCCTGAAGAACAGACTCAGTTAATACATAGACTTAAAAAAACAGTACACTGATAAACAGACATATAATTTTAAAAGAATACTGACTCATTTATAGCATTAGTTCATGTTAAATCTAATAAAGAATACTAGTCTAAGAGGGAAAAATCTAAAACTGGATTATTAAATTACACAGTAAAATCTATCAAGAAAGAGCTAATATGGCTGAACCAAAATTATGATTAAATTATGATAAAAGCATTAAAACTCAGTTATTAATAACATGGAAAGATAGTTACAAAATATTGATAAGCAAAAAGCAGCTAACAAAGCAGTGTACTCAGTATGATCCTCTATTTTTAAAATGTATACAAAAGAAAAGTGAAAACATAAAATGATTAACACCTGTGTGGAAGGAACTATTGGCAATGGTTTCACTCTTGTTAAATTCCATTTTCTAAACTTTATTTATTTAGCATGTATAAACTACACATAGGAAAAATAAGTGTACTTCCTTTCCTTTTTTTAAACAGTGTAATAAATTTTATTTTTAAGAAATCTAATAACTAGATTTCTGGTCCTCACCAGTAGTTACACTGCAAAACCTGTGTATTATTTTAAAATGGGGAGCTTTTCTTTTTTCTTTTTGAAACAGAGTTTCACTCTTGTTGCCCAGGTTGGAGTGCAATGGCGCGATCTCGGCTCACCGCAACCTCTGCCTCCCAGGTTCAAGCGATTCTCCTGCCTCAGCCTCCTGTGTAACTGGGATTACAGGCATGTGCCACCATTCCCAGCTAATTTTGTATTTTTAGTAGAGATGGGGTTTCTCCATGTTGGTCAGGCTGGTCTCAAACTCCTGACCTCAGGTGATCAACCCACCTCGGCTTCCCAAAGTGCTGGGATTATAGGCATGAACCATCACGTTCGGCCTGGAGCTTTTCTTAAAATCAAGAATTGATTTACTTTGAACAATTCTTTAAAACTACATTTATGGGGTACATGCATGTTCTCTATAAAATCTCAAGACAAATACCAAACTTACTTATCCTCTCCCCAACACCAAGTTTCCCAAGAATATTCTTTCATAATTTGAGCCAAAAGCTAGCCTTTGCTAATTCAAATTTTGCATAATTAATGAACCACAGATCTAAATCTTTATCTTTCTAACAAAAATAATACCTTTAAATAGCACTTAATTGCCAAAGCATTCCCATAAAATAAGAACTCATATCCCCATCGAATCACCATTACTTCATCCCAAAGCCTAGAGACTGCCCTGTAACACACAGTCCAGGGCCCTGGAGTAGTATATAATACCATCACAGGATCAATGCAACAGAGCGAATCTGTTAAATACACTTATCCACGTTGAAACATGGCAGAAATAACTAGATTAATAACCATACTCTTGTAATAAGGGACTTAGAATCACAGTGAATAATCAAGAAGATTTATTATTAAAGAAGCATTCAAAGTTTTTCATTCTGCAACTGAGAGGGCTGGTATGAACACTCATTTGGCAAATACTTATTAACTGATTTCCGTGGCCTACCATCATGTCCAATGTTTGGGTTTGAACAAATATAAAGAGAATCTTCTTGACATAAAAACCATCTAGTGAAGGAGAAAATTCAAGTAATTTTAACACGTTGTGCATAAGAGTAGAAACACACAGAGCTAGCTTTCCAGAGAAACAGAAGAAGGCACCAACTCAGGTGGGGCTTTAGAACGACTTCAGAAAAAAAGAACATAATGAAGCTTAAATACAAGTTTAGTAGACAACCAGGCAAGATAAGGCCCAGGGGGAAAGGAGAACAACATGGGAGAATGTTCCACAATAGGAAATAGTACAGAATCAGCAGAGAATTACCAGCTGATCTGTGTTGCTGGGGCAACAAGGCTGAGGCAAGAAATGACAAGAATGGTGGACAGAGAAAGGGGCAGGTCCAATCATGCAGGGTCTTGTTTGTCCCTTTTAAAGACATTCTAGGTTTCCCTTCACCTAATTCAGCAGCAAGAAGTCTCCTTACTCCAGAAGAGTCAGGACTACCCATGTCGTCTTACATATGATGGTAGGAACTACTCCCTCCTTTTTTTTAATCCTTATTTTTATTTCAAAAAAGTATTTACTAAACCCCTTCTATGTGCCAAGCACTGTTTTAGGCACTGAGATCTCAGGATCAGACAGTCTTGCTTCTCTGTCCCTGCAGGAGCTCACTTTCTGTTGATCCTCCACACTCGGTAATAATTTCTTTAGAGGCACAAACAAAAAAACTGGCATGGCCGTGTATGTCTTCTGGAGTCTGACAGCTAGGAAAGACTAAAATGGGGGAAAAAAAAAATCTGTGTATGTAAAAGCACCATATTCCCAAATCATTTCATCAGTTCACATTCTGCCAAACTGATGAACTCTTAATTTAAGGGAACAATTTGCCAAGGCTCTGCTAATTGCAGATACTAGCATATCAGACCAACCAAAACTTAGAAAACTTATTCTCTTGATAAAGTAACAGATATGGCCATTTTATATAAGCCCTAATGCAGACAGCGTACACTTAGGTCTAGAACACATCTTTGCTCACCCATTACACTGAGTATAGACTGCCGTATCTCTGACTGAGACACCCATCCCAAGGTCTAATTTAACTCCATTTGGTAAGATTCCAGATGCAAGAGTGTGATGCAAATTTTGATGGCTCAAATTTTAGCACCAACTTTTATGCAACAGTCTATACCCTATAAAAGCCACTTTCTCAATAATTCCTAAAGCAATAATACTCTTAGGGAAAACAATATAATCGAGTTTTATAGGAGGGTAGGTTTCTTAATACCAGCTGGCAATATTTGGGCCCCGAAGCATGAGAACTGATCATATTAAAATCCAGATACCAGCTATTATATCTAAAATTGTTGCTTCATTCATATTTAGCATGAAGAGGAGCCTATCTAAAGCAGGCTCTATTTAATACAATGTGGTTTTAATTGGAGTCTGTTTTAGATGAGCCACCTGTATTTCATCTTTTTAAAATTATCCATAATTTTCTGCACAATTTGCCTCTGCAACATAACGAAGAGCAGTTAGTTATAAATTATTGCCATTGTTTGGATATTTAAGAAGAGGAAAAAAAAACTCTCTATTTACTGAAATACGATGGCCCTGTACCAAAGAACAAAATGGGGAGCCCAGGGTTCTAGTTCTGTCCCAGTGCACAAATGAACAAGGCCGTACATAACTGTTATTAATAAGCCTTAACTAGAAAAATAACAGATTAAAACCCTGTTAGTCTTACTCCAGCTAAACTTCATTTATGGCTACTCTGAAGCCTACTGTTACAATAACTAAAGTCTCATATTCTTTACTATTTAAAAAAAAAAAAGAGCCTCTTTTTTAAGCATTTCTAACCGTGAAAATTTTGTTTCCAGCAACTACCTCAAATAACTTTTTTTTGGTAGTGTGGTAGCTCTACTTTGCAATTATTTCTATACCAATATATTCTTGGTTTGTTTTCAACCAAAACCATTCAAAAATTTTTATAATATCATTATTTCTACTATATTTTCCATCTTCATTGTTTTTATCTAATAATTGTTAAGGTATCTGGAAATACAGTATATCATAACATCGTGACAATGTTTCCTATTCAGATCCAAGTAAATAGCAGTTTGCAAACTAAGCTATGTTTATTCGTGTGATGGCTACAAGAACCACCCAAAGAAAACACCTAAAATGCAACTTTTAAAGAAGATTCTTCAATCAATCTGTTCTGAATTACCAAAAATATACCCCAATGTATAAGTCAGAATTTCAGAGGGTGTAAAATATATTAAAATTATTTTTTGATAACATGCTAAAATAATGATTACTCTAGGCTATTTAGCAAAAGATAAAAATGCCGCAATCCATTTAAATGTGCTGACACTGTTTATTAAACTACCCTATCCAAGCGTTTCTCTTGATGCTTACCAGCGAATACAAGTGATTCCTAACTAGTACTTCTCCTCTAAACAGACTGTTCCACAAGACTCTGCTCATCTTGTGTTCTGACAGGACTATTTATATGAATAATATTCCCCACTTGCAATTTGTCCACTAGGCTTATTCAATGGACTTAGGTATGCTATAGAAACAGCATCTCTTTTGCAAATGTCAATGTATTTTTTTCCTTCAATATTCTGTATCTATTCCTCTATTATTAAGTTGTGAGCTTGCTTTACTTTGTCCCCTATTTAAAACATTCTGATTTGAGAGTATCACCAACAGCTTATGTGATTTTCCAAATTTCTCAAAATACAGTTGTCACCATTAGTCACATGAAGTCTGGATACTGTCTGGTGACAAATAGGTAAACCAAATATGATTATTGTTATTAAGAGTAACCTCTGAGAATTACTGCCACTTAGTCACCAAAATTATCCTATAATTAGATCTTCAAATATCTCATTCTTAAACTCAAAGTCTGAGCCCAAGAAGCAGTGTACACTGAAGGGAGGAGGAACACATACTAATAAAGGCGTTTTTTTTTTCCTTTTCTTTTAATCCAACCCAATAACACCAGCAATTTCCTTACATATATTATTATGGACATTGTAGCTTGAGTTCAGTGCCACTTGATAGAATCTATCAGTAATGTGGTCTGTAGAAATTACATACCATATACTCCATATGGAAACCTATTTTCAAAATAACCTATGCTTAATAACAAACACTATAACTTGGGGTATCTTTTGCAGTTTCTCTTGCACTCTTTGCCGCACTATTTCAGCAATCTGTCTGTACAGATATTTAGTCTATGAAGCCAAAGCTTTTAAATTTTCTCACTGTAGCTAAAAAGAGATTAATTTTATCCCATGTCACATTAGGTACAAGATAACTGGACTCTTTAAAAGACACCATCAGAAATTATCTTGATTCAGAAATTACTCTGAACACTAGTAGGTAACAGTGTTCCTGAATAAACATACTTGTTTGTGGAAATTACTGATTTCGTTTATTTACTTTATAATTTTATGTATTTTTTTCTTGGTCTCTGTCAGATAAAATTGGTTAGTCAATGTGCCACAAATTCTAACTTTATTTAATATTTTATAATACTTTTGTATACTTTGATAACAGCAAGTATTTTTTCATTTTAATAAATGTGGTCTGGTCTTTATGTCAAAAATTTATAAGAAAAAGCTATTTTACTGGAAAGTAACAAAAAATAATTGTGATTAGGATAGAGCTCGAATTAATATTGCAGATTTTTGTGTGTATGCAAAAGATACAATTTGAAGTCATATTTCAAAATTGGACAGACAATTCTATTATAGAGATTTCTTGGCCAACTTTTGTTGGCAACTCAAACAAGCTAAATATATTTCTAGATACGATCTATAATAAACTCAACACATAAGTCACAGAAATGTTTAAGATTTGGTGCCTAGAGGCCATAATCAGTTTTTAAAAATAAAGGTTTCTTTAGTACAGAGAAGACAAATTTGCTTATTTAAAACCTAACAAACAATACATTCCACACTCCATATAGCAAAGGGTAGGATGGTGGTTAAGGGCAGGGGACAAAAGAGTTCCCAAAAAGTAAGAGAATGTGTAGAACAGGGTATACATTAATAGGGTTGGTTTGTTTTATTAATATTCAGAGACTGGAAATAATTCAAACTTAAGATAGAAAAAGACTCAAAATCTGCACAAAGCAAATGGCAAAATAATCTTAGGAATGTTCCTTGGACTACTCTAGAATTTTAGAATATGGAGACTGTTAAGATGAGTGAACCAGCAGACTCAAAGGCTAAAATGTGAAATTATATTGGCATGTTGCTCATATAATCATAATGCTGAAAAATTATCTACAGAAAAAAAAAATCTGCTAACATAAAAATAAGAAGGTCTGACCATCTATAGTTCATGGTTCTAGAAGATACAAGTTTTAGATGAAGCCTTTTTTTTTTTTTTTTTTTGGAGACAGAGCAAGACTCTGTCACCTAAACTGTAGTGCAGTGGCACAATCACAGCTCACTGCAGCTTCAAACTCCTGGACTCAAGCGACCCTCTCACCTCAACCTCCCAAGTAGCTGGGACTATAGGAGCAGGCAACCACACCCAGTTAATTTTTTAATTTTTTGTAGAGATAAGGTCTCACTATGTTGCCTAGGGTGGTCTTGAACTCCCGAGCTCTTGCGATCCTCCTACCTCGGCCTGCCAAAGTGCTAGGATTACAGGTGTGAGCTGCCATGCACAGCTAGATAAGCTTTTTGTATAATGCCTACTTATCTATATGCCATGAAGTACGGATGAAAGAAGAATCCAATAACAGATTCCAAATCTAAAGAACAACAGGAAAATACTTGAAGGAAAGTGGAAAACTTCCAGGTTACTCTATCTTTTATTTCTTCCTTTTTTAGCCAAGCTACTGGAATTCTGCATCTCACCAGACCCTCAAACAAGTCAGACAGGTGGGATGTTATTTGAAGCTACAGCATTTATTTAACTAGTAAACTAGAAGAGTGTTTTGCAAAATCTAGATTCAATTTAAATCTTTTGTTCCATATTATTCCATGATTTTATATATATGTATTTTAAACTCACACATTGCTTTCCTAGCTAATGGGAAAAACAAGCTAGAAGACCCTTAAGACTAAATCCTGCTATGGTTCAAAGACAAGTGCTCTGATTTTTTTTTTTTTCTTCTTCTTGCCATACAGAAAGAGGCAATTTTTTTTTCTCTACCTTCTTTTCTTACCATACCCTTATTAAGGCTCTTATTAGCTACGTTAAAGGTTATAGAATTAATTTTGTTTTCAAAATTACTCAGTAACAATCCCCATATATGAGTTCTTACAGGAAATCACATACAGAAATAAGACTCTTAAAGTGCCTAACTGACAGGCAAAATTTAAAAGGAAACTTCCCCCTTTACTGTTCATGTATTCAGACCTAAAATGAAGTTGGAATTATGTGAGAGACGCAGTGAGAGATTCAGCAAGCATTCTTACAGTGTAAACACAGCAGTTCAAGTTGTGATGTTCACCCAACATCAAAGCCATCTATCCAGAACATGCAGGGGCAAGCCTCCACCAGGGAAGACCTGTCTGTGTCAAATAGATTGCTCTAACTCCCCAAAATAACCCAGTGTGTGATTTAAATCACAACAGTACATAATAAACTTTGGCTTTATCACGCTAGTTCCAAGTGTTCAAAGCCATTACTAAATTTCTGAGGCTGGCCAAAATATTTATTTAAAACAAAATAAAAACAGTAACTTTTCTAAAAGTGAGCAGCCTCATGTATTTCAAAGACGTGTACACACAACCATGCAGCTAAAACACCTGTAGAGCGAAGCAGGTCTCACGTGGGTGAGGGCAGTGCCCCGGATACTGGAAATTTTAAGATACAAATGAAACTAGAGTAAAAGAAAAAAAGCCATCTGTTTCATCAAGGTTGAACAAGATATATCAGGCAAAGAAAAAAAATGAATAGATTCAAAATGTGAACAGTATTGTGGCGTAATACACATATGGTGAAATAAACAGATTTTAAGTGCCCAGCAAGAATATATTTTGGAGGGAACATGCAAAAAATAAAAAATATACTTAGATGTGGCTGATAACAAAATCACTGGGACATCATAGGCAACTATAATTAGCAATGGATGACTCTGAGCAGGATTGGATCCGCCTCCTAAATTTTAAATGATTGCTTCAAGCTAAATTTCTGGGAACTTCTTTGGTCTGGTAACCAGTCTGGGAGTCTTGTAGGAACAAGCTTTCTCGTGATATTTCCACTGCCTCGTGGTTTCTGGCAACTTTGAGCCGTCTACAGAAACAAGATTTTCTAAAAGTGTTTTGTTATTTCCATTTCCTATCTCATCTGAAACCACATGCATAGACACAAAAATGTTAAAAATACACACATAAGCAAACTTTTCATCAACAAAGTTGTTTCTAAATCAACTCAAATGATATTCATCATCAGTACTTTGAAGAATCAAGGCAGATCATTACTGATTATTGGCTAAAACAGAAAACTTGCAAGAAAAAATAATTTTACATTTTTTAATATTCTCGTAACCGTCCAGCATTAAGAATGTTTAATATTTAAGACATATTAATAAGTTAAACACCCCAAAAAAGTCTTAAGATTACAAAGATTTTTCCTACACATGATTCTTCAGGCTCAGGTTCCTGCCTGTACCCCTCGAATGGCCTGTATGCCTCTAATTACTTGTAAAACCCTTACATATAAGTCATGTTATTATGCATTATGCGACATTCCACTCATAAAACTATAGTCCTAGAAATAGACACCCTTTAAAAGAAAAAAAAAACTTCATCTACAAAAATATACTAAACAGAAAATGACAAACTCCAAATACAATAGGATAACACTATTTTTAATGTTTCCTTTTCTCCACTTACTTTAAATAAGTAAAACTGAGTCTCTTTCTAAATGCACATAAATTGCCTCACTTAATACCACTGGATATGATTTATGATTCTCAGTAGGGAATGTAACATCTAAACACAATGATAACATAAATTGCAAAAGTTAAAGATAATAATTAGAAAGTAATAATGTCTAGCATAGCAATATAACTTAATAATGATTCAATTATTATTGATTTGAAAATACATTTTAAAAGTCCAAGGTTTAAGAAACTCTCATAAGAAGAAAAAGGATGTCATGTGTAATAGGCTATTTTCCCTCAAAAGAAACTTTTTCTTAATGTGAACTTAATAAGTTTGAGGTTATTAAAAAAAATTACTGTACTTATTTTTTAAAAAACAGAAATTAATAAAGTATTCTTGGATGACGCTTCAGGAGACATTTTATCAAAACCAAATTTTAGTTCAATAACAGAAATAATGAAAATTTATATTCATAACAATGTTATTATTGGTCTCTGTTAAGCTATGGGAAAAAAATCTGGTCATGTTTTACTAGTATTAAATTTTAGCATTTGCTTACTAATTACCAACATGTAGAAAGAAGAAAAGCTCAGTGTCTGGCATGTTTATTTCTGTAGACATAGGTCTAACATATACATTTCAAAAATGATTTCAAGTTTTAAGAAATAATTGCAATCTCAATACACCACTGTTGAATGCTACCACTATATTCTCTTTTCTATTGTCTTTATGTTAGTGAGTGCCTCTTTGTTAATTCACATATCAAATTTTTTATGTCCATATTAACAATAACAACAAAACCAAATGAACCTTACAATAACACATGTGAAAACACATAAAAAAAATCTCAAGTCAGGCACAGTGGCTCATGCCTGTAATCCCAGCGCTCTGAGAGGCTGAGGCAGGAAGACCGCTTGAGCCCAAGAGTTCCAGACCAGCCTGAGCAACATAGCAAGACCTCCATCTCTACAAAAAATCTTTTAAATACTTAGCCAGGTGTGGTGATGCATGCCTGCCATCCTAGTTACTTGGAAGGCTGAAGCAGGAGGACTGCGTAAGCCCAGGAGTTCGAGGCTGCAGTGAGCTATGATCACACCACTATACTCTAGCCTGGGCAACAGAGTGAGACTTAGTCTCATTTAAAAAAAAAAAAAAAAAAATTCTCCAAAGTGGATTACATTTTACCCCCATTAGTGACAGACAGTTTGAGGGATTTTTAAAGAGCAATTTTGATTTTTACAGATCTATGAACCCATATCTATTATAGCTCTTCTAAAGATTATAAATAAAATGTAGTAATACAAATCTCTTCTTCATAAAAAAAATGGAGACTAGCAAAGAATTTGATACACTTCTGTCCTTAATTTTGTCAAGTCACATTTCAGGTTAAGAAAATTAAGCAAAAGAAGAAAACAAAGTCCTCAGACTACAAAAGCCAAGAGTAACAAAATAAGTGCACTGGTGATTAAATCCGGAAACCAAATATTCAGAGAGGGTCTCAATCTCTCTCTCTCTTTCTCTCTAAGCTACAGCCATCATTCCCATCACATTTCACATCCAGATCATCTAAACAGATTATATTAAATACAAATACATGAGAGTTCAGCTAATTTTGACACTTTTACAATGTTTAACAAAACACATGAGGGATAAAATCCTTTCATGTTAGAAAATGGCAATTATTAACTACTAGTTTTCAACTAAATTTTCATTTACTGGTTAATAGTTTCCAAAGAAAGCAGAGAGTCCTCCTGTTCTTATTGTACTTCAACATTTCAAATTATACAACTTAATTAAAAGGTCATTCTATTAGGCTAAGAAAACGTGTAGAAAATTTTCAAGTTTATGTAAGAAACTGGGAGGGATGGTTTGCTGTATACATTAAGCATGACCTTAGGCATGTATTTTAAGAGAGTTTAATAACCCTATACACCCCCTTCAGAAATACCCCAACAGGAGGCATCAAATCTGTAAACTTTAGCTTGCAGCATAACAGGTTAGCTAGGGAAGAGCCTAAACTGGGCATGAAAACAGCTGCAACCAAGACCTGGCTCTGCCCCTTGTGGTCACAGGACATCCAGCCTCTGGATTTCAGTTCTTACAATGAAACTAACACTAGGATCCTGTTACTTGAAAGAGAGGTGTCTAAGAACTCAAGGAGCAGTATGTTCACAGCTCTAGAAAGAGTTAAGATACCATTACTGTGAGCATTTACGGATGTGCCAGGATGTAAAAACAGGAAATTGGACCCTCAGAACAAGACCTTAGAAATGCTCACAGAGAAATTCATGAGAATTACTGGATAAAGTAACCACTGGAAAATACAAAGAATGAAGGCTTTGTTCTGTGTTGTAGAAAGCATTACCAGAAAAGTTCATTCTCAAAGAAAGACCACTGATTACTTTTTTAAATCACTGCACAAAAGTAATCACACTATGTGTAGTATGCACAGTATGACAATTTTTCAAAATACTTCCGATTGCAAATTATTGAAAAAGTCAGTGAGATGATTAAAGTAAAATCATGGAAAAGATCTTAAATTATAACAGAAAAGAAGTGGTCAGGTGAGTGGGACATTTCTTCTCTCCTTCAAGAACTTTCCCTTTTCCATGTCTGGGAAACATAAAAATCCATACCAAATAAATTTACTGAGGCACCTTCTCAGATATTTTACAGTAAGCTATCATTACTATTTCAAATAGGTTTACTATCCCAATCTGTTGCCTCTATTTAATTAATTTCCTGATTGTTTAGTCTAATTTGCGAGACTATTTCAAAAGATAACTTAATTTCACCACTAAAAATTTCTAGATTAATAAAGTATTCAGATGCAAATTACATACTGACTAAACATTCCCGCTATCACATAAGTGTCTGAAATCAGTGGCTCCGGCTAAGATTCCAAAACTTCTAGTCCAAATAAATGTTACATTTCAATGGGGGTATATGGATTAAATGAAATAAAGCATATATACAAAGATATGGCCATGTTAAATATATATCAACTATGTAATCAAATATGTAAACTCTCTTTCTCTCTAAGCTACAGCCATCATTCCCACATGAGAATTCCCTTTTTTTGGAACAAGCCAAGAAATAATCAAAATACCATGTAAGATGATGCTATTTCATGGAATGGCCATTTTTCTGTTTGCTGTTAACATTTAATTAAAAGTCACAGGCAAATATCTACTAAATTACTGGTTAAAGATTTTTCCTTCGCAATAAGTAAACACCCAATGCAGCAAGTTATTAAGCAACATTTATCATCTGATTTACAATCATGTTCTATAAGCCAAAATAAGTAGTGACCCTTCTTCTGAAACACTCATCTGATACTAGAAAATTACCTTGCCAACATGCTCTTTCCACTTCCTTATCCTTGAAATTATAACTAATAATACAAGTTTTGTTTTTCACTTTTATACTTTAAAGCAAGCACATAAGGATTTTTTTAAGGAAAAGAAGAAAGAAAACAGTATCGGTAAAGATTTACAAGTCTCAACAGCGTTGTGTTTTATAAATGCTATTTTAGGCAATACTGCAACAGCTTTTCATTCCGACCTAAGAAACATCTCCAAAGTTCTTTCAGGTGGCACTAGTATTGCTACTCACCCTGGACTTTTCTTTGAAAGGTAGAATACATATTTTAACATATTCTTCCTTACTATATAGCTTTCCTTATTTTCTCCACACTGAGAAAACAACACAAACCATACTACAAAACCACTGACCAAACCACCCTTCCCACAGCATGCACCTCACTAAAATTTTTCTTTCACTTTTGAGGACACAGAATCTTTGAAGCAAATCTACAACTAGTGGCCAAGTGTCCATCTGGCCGTAGGAAAACTGTCATCACTAACATCCCATGCTCTCTTAAGATTCAAGAATCAAGGAAGAAAAACAGTGAGTGCCTTGGGGCCACATTTTTTGTTTTCTTAATTCTGGCTTTCAAAATACAGTCTACAGTCCCTATGGCTTAAATAGTCTACACAAAACTTTGTTTTGGAATGAAAAGTAATAATCAAATCCTTCTAGGAGAAGGTACAGTTAAGTAGTTCAAGAGACACAGTTCTGGAATCTAACTACCAGGATTCCAATTCCAGCACCTCCACTTACTCTTGCTCTAAAAATGTAGACAAGACTCTTTGGGCCTGTTTCCTCATTTGTGAAACGGGAATATGAGTACACTTAATTAAGAAAGCAACCCTGTAAAACTGCTGTCACGGTGCCTGGCCAACAGTAAATGCTCCCTAAACTGAGCTATGATTATCATAGTAGAAAGAAAACTACACAAATGAATAATGATCACAGACCTGTCTTTTCTATATACAGCTGGCACTAACTTGGGATTAAAACATATGAGGTTAGCCGGGCATGGTGGCACACACCTGTAATCCCAACTACTCAAGAGGCTGAGGCAGGAGAATTGCTTGAATCTGGGAGGTGGAGGTTGCAGTGAGCCAAGATCACGACACTGCACTCCAGCCTGGGTGACACTGCAAGACTCTGTCTCAAAAACAAAACAAATAACGTCCTAAGAAAAGCTCAGGTCAAAACCTGGGAGACCAGAATTTGGGTCTCAAATAATTAGTTATCTACTCACAGAATAATTTTACCTTCTGTAAATCTCCGCAACTCCATACATAAGTAAGAAAGGCTGGTCTGGAATCCACATTCATGGTTTTCAACCTTGGCTGTATATTTGAATCACCTATGGAAACTGAAAAAAATATCCACACATAGTCCCCTCTAGCAAAGATTCAACTTTTATTACACTGGTTATGATATAGGATCTTAGAAGCCACACTATATATGATCTTAGGTCCCTCTTATTTTTAATTCTAGAATTCTCTGCTTTTTTACATGAAAAAAAATATGGAGAAATTATATTCTAAGCATGTGAAGAGCAGCAATCATATCTGATGTTTCTTGGTACTTACAAGGGTAGCTGGTATTCAAATATCATTTTCAGCTTCTTCTGGAGTAAATGGGACAAATTCATGGCTCTTTTTCTGCCCCAAAATTGACCTTCCTTAGCATGGTTTAAGATTAAAGATTTTATATTAAAGAAATCTTCAAATAGCTTTCTTTAGCACAATTTTCCTCAAGAACAATAGGAACAAGTAGCCAGTTTTAAAGATCTTGAGTTCTCTTAACACCATAAACTTTCAGAAGAACCTATGGGTGGCGTGGAAAGGGATAGGGCTACACCTATATGCCTGTAATAAGTACCCCAAGAGAACCTTAGAAGAGCTTTCTGATAACCTTTCAGGAAGTCAAAGCAGAGATTCACAGATTTACAAATGGTAACCTACATCAAAAGACTTTGAAATATCTTTTATTCCTATTCTGCCTTTCTACAATGATATCAAAGTTTCCTATACATACCAAATCAAAAGAGATTCCAGAGAGATATTTTCATTCTCAATTTATCAATGGAGTTAAGGGGCAAAAAGAGGAAAAGAGTCTAGATATCTAGAATAACCTTAGGTGGTCCCCTCAAGTTGTTGCAAGATGAGCACAGAAATGACAAGGTTGAATCAAGTGATCCTTGAGGTTCCATGTACCTTAAATATGTTTTGATTAAAATTTTTAAAAAAGATTCTCTTTTGGATGGTACTAAACGTTGAAAATAAACTTCACAGGCAACAAAACTTAAAATTAAAGCTGGTACTATCTAACCATGATGACTATCAATAGAAAAAAATAAATCAACTTGGTGCATTCTAGATATGCTAAGTCATTTATAGTCATAGGGATTCTGAATAATCCCAAATTCTCTAAAATGTTCATCTTTTTCTTTAAGCTTATGTATTGTTTTTATAGAAAATCACAATTTATCCTTTAAACTATTCATAACAAAGATGAAAGGAAAGATGTAATCAGGGGCATAAGACAGTTAACACAATGTCAGCCTAAGAGCATCAAGAGAGAACCAGAAAGAGAGACAGTAAATAAGTAGCACATATCAAACATTGTACAGCCAGCCCAGCAACTGTCAAGGAGGGGATGAGCTTCCCAGTGGAGACTAGCTGCTGCCTTCTGCAGGTTTCTTTTCTCTTTCTCTTTCTTTTCTTTTGGCTAGTGTTGATTTGGGTACTTATTTTGCTTTTTCTCTTTCTCTTCAAAGTTTGAAAGAAACTAGAATCCGTTCCAAAGTACACTTTGCAAAACAGCCCCTAACTCTTCAACTTTGTCTGCTTCACAAAGTCGTCAGCATTATAAATCTAAGCCATGATGAAGACACTACTTATACATTTTAAAGAAATCATTCCTGGCTGCTGTCATAATAGTCTCTTAGGTAAACTCTTAACACGTACAAGAATTTCTCTAGTCCTTGTCTATGACTCACAGGTAAAAAAGATAACAATAATGTCCCTTGAACCTTGGCTTGGATAAGAGAAAAAGAAGATTTGAAAGAGTAGAGGAAGAGGCACAGGGAGACAGTCTAGGTTTCTTCTAACTCTGTACTGCTGTGGAAAAGTTAAAGAATCTTGTCTCAAAATCTTCATCTTCAAAATGTGCACAACAGTTCTTACTACTACTATTCTTTATAAAACATTATTATTTTCTGCTTTTTCACATGTTCTAAGACCCTTAAATGAAAAGAATTCAATGCAGTTAGAGGCTCCAGTTCACGTCACATTTTTATATTTTCATAATATTCAACAGCTTAACTATTATATTACATTGGATATTTTAGACCCAATACTAAATACATGTACATTACCACACTGCATGTTTTATACTTGGGCAGAGATGTCCAGAAAGTATTTGTGGGCCTTAGAATAGAATGTTGGTGGGACTGGATGTCAGATCTGGAATCACATTCTTGTCCCATCACAGTATAAGAGTTATATAATAACCATGGGTAAGCTATTTAGGCTTATGTTCCTCAGCGAGCATGTGGGAATAATATCAGTATTAACATAAACAGGATGTTAGATTATATATAAAATAATGTACATAAAGTCTTAGCCTATTGCTTATAATGGTTAAATAGTTAAGAATAAGCATTATTAACCTAATCACCCAGCATTCTGTCCTAAAGGTATTTAGAGACCAGTGGGATTGCAAGAACCTCTCAGGTAGCAACTCAGGTCCAGAACCATTCTGGGGCTTCTGAAGCCTTCAAAACCTACAGAGAAAAACCCTGAGGGCAGGATACATTATCGAAAATACACATCACGAGACTCTCAAAGAAAAAGTTCCTTTCAGGTCATTCCACAGGGTTCTGAAAAGGGCTTCGTATTGTTTGAGAATCCTCACTTGTACACAGAAAAACATCCACCTCCCAGTTAGCAAAATAGTTTCACAACATAAGTGAGGACAGCAAGAGTTTTGAGATGTTCTAAACCATCTCAGTGAACTGGAGGTCACCATTCCTTCTGAGGTTCAGGATGTGAACCAAGAATACCCAGAAGCCTGAGACTTTGGGATGGGCATTCAGCCCACAGCTGGGGAATTCCAGCACCCTTGGGCAGGAAAGTAGTGAAAAGCCCGATGACAGTCAACTATTTGTTAAACTCAAGAGTTGTTGCAATTTTAAGATGTTTCCACTATACAGAAACGACTCATAAAATATGTCTAAACATTCATTTTTTAAATGGCTGTTGTTTACAGTGAAATACTACTTGGTAATAAAGAAGAAACAAATTACTAATACACACAATATGGATAAAACCTCCAAACATTATATTGGAAAAAAAAAAAAAAAAGCCAGACACAACATAGTACATACTGTATGATCCAATTTATATAAAGTTATTGAACAGGTAAAATGCATCTATTATGACAAATCAAAATAATGGTTGCCTTGGGGAAAGGAGATTAACTGGAAAAGGCATAAGGGAACATTACGGAGTAAAGAAAATGATAGTACTTTGGTTGGGGTGATAGTTTAATATGAGTAAACATATTTGTCACAACTCATAAACTGTACAGTTAAAATGGGTCTATTTTATTGTGTGCAAATTGTACCCAAGTTTAAGAAATTAGGGGTTAAAAAAAAAATCCTAAAGTTCTAGAAGGAATGCAAAATAGAAGAAAAGGTCACAAAAGGTGTGAGACATATTGTAACAGCTGGGAATGCATAGAGGGTCCACTGGGATGTCATCCATAGCTGAGTCCCAGGTGTAAGTTACATGAGGTTCCCCACATGAAGTATCACAGACAGATCTGTTTCATTTGTCAGTTTAGTGGGCCATGCCCACCCATGAGCAGACATGAGAAAGCAAGTTAAAAGTATTACATGTTGGGGGAAAGGGGTGTCAGAAGACAAAGAGGAGAATGATGGTTGATTTTATTTAAATGCAACCTGGTTGTAGATGATATTTCCCATGTATACTCCTATTTCTCAAACAAACATCTACATATGGTTGTGTTTTCCTGATGTCTATCAGCCCTTCTTTGTTGAGATTTGAGCACAGCGCATGTTCCAATTAACTCCACTCTTTGTTGTAACTTGCTGACTCCAGTGTCCCTTGCCAAAAAAGGGGTAGGTGGTAGGTTACATAACAAGGATTGGGGTGGAATCTGATGTCAAGTCTGCACAGAGAATTGGCGGAACGTGTGTGGTACAGGTGGGGGCCAGTGGAAAGTAGAAAGAAAAAGGGAGACCACAGGAAGAATAACATCCTTAGACAGACTTTGTCAGAGGCCGACCTGGTTAGCTATGTGGCTAAGGGAAAGGAGGTCAAAGGGTAGCCGAATTGGAGATAATGAATGGTCAATGTATAGAATGCAGAGAGAGTTCTTCTATTACACAATCATTTTTCCCCTACGGTGATGCTTCTGGGAAAAGTCTAAGATGACAATAACTTTATGAAGAAGCTTGATCCAAGTGCAACCATGATGAAATTTTTGAGAATGAGGGAGAGAAAGGGTTTATCAGGTTAAAGAATAAAGTAGCCTTCAACAGAATTTTTCAAGTAAAATATAAGAGATTCAACAATATGTGTATTCCTATCAATTTAGTAAGTAAAATACTGCTCACTAGAAAATAAATATTAAATATGATCCTCTTAGGCAGATTTAATAAAGGTATCTTATACATTTACATCAATATGCTATTCAAACTCACTTGTGGATCAGGTAGTCTATTCCATTGCCATGAACTAAACTATATTTCTAATCTTATTCAACCATCTCCCTATTTTGAAAAATTTGATACATTATTAACAAAAATAAATTCCCACCACCGGAAAAAATTAAGTGACAGAAACTAAATACTAAAAGGCAATCACTGTAAAGTATCTCTGAGACTGGTCCCTTTGAAGACAAAATTACAGAGAGTCCCCAATGTACTCAATAAAAATGTGTGTGTGTGTTTATAAAAAGACATATGAAGCTTCTCAGCAATAAGCAACAGACATGGGCAAACATAAAAAATTATTCACTAAAGAGATAAATGCTCTGCTGCTAATGTGAAGATTTCCTAGATGAAGCAGATGCTATGAAAAAGGAAAACTGCTCCACTATTGCAATTATTGTCATAGTTACTACTGCCATACACTTGGCTGTTTTTAACTAAAACTATATGGTTCAGAGGTTCTTTGGGTTTCTATTTAAGATAGTAGAACATCGGGATGCCAAACTCTGAGGAGAAATGGCAGAGTTGGTCAACGGAGGGCTAAATAAGGACTGTATGGTGACAGCAGTGATTGAGAACACATCCAGGTTCTATTAGCCAAGACGAGAGAGATGTGTGTAATGCTGGAAAGCAGCTTAAAAACACAATTCTGAACATGGAATTCCTTTGGCTTCCTTGAAGACTAAGGACCTGGGAGAGGTGTCATAGGACAAACACCATTCACTGTCCTGAATGCAAAGTAATGAGGACAGAACCTATCATGACATATTTAATAACATAATTTAGCTAAGGAAAACTAAGGGATGGCTCCATCAAATAAGTTATGTGAATTGTGTCACCTGCAAAACACAAACTATCACATTAACTAAGAGAAACATTTGATAAGCAGTTTCCAGTCTCTTGACCAATTCCACATTAGACAATCTTGCAAATGACATAATTAACACAGCTTACATAACTCATCTCCGTTTGCGATTCATTAGGAATAGTTTTTTAGTAGAATTATACCCTCTAAAGGTGACCATGCACATAAGGGCAGTTAACAAGTATGAGGTATTCCAGCTATAATAAAAATATAGTTTGAGTCAATCACTTTGAGTTAAAACCAATGATATCTTTAAGTGCTAAAATAGCGTAACTACTTAGTCCCCTTACACTCCGTATGAAAGACAAAAACATAGAAGTGTATCTTTGATACATAAACGTGTGAACGTATGTATCATCCCATGCTTTGTACACTACTGGGGTATCAAATGATATCTACAAAAATCTGTGTGCACATCCAGGGAAAAAGAGAATGAGCCTGACTAACACAGAATATCCAAAGGTCTTCCAGTACGGACTCATGGGCCTCAGCACACCCACTGCATCTTGGAGTTGCAAAGCAGTGTGTGCTCTCCACCTTAACCAGCCAGTGTTTTGAGAGGCTAGTGGTCTGTAGCTGACCAATTCTTTAAGAGCCATTAGTTTTGAACAAGACTTTCCCAGAGTCCTTGAGAAGAGAAGACCTGGAAGATGCTTTCTCAGACCCTTATAAATCACAAGGGAGAATCGAGTCCACTGGCGATAGATCTTTCTTTCCATAAGCTTAATGCTTTTCTTATGAACTATCACTAAACTCAGAGGAAAATTAGGAGCAATGGTGCACAAGAGCGTACAATTAGAGACAGAAAAGCGAACTATGGGAGAGGGAAAAGTATATTCTCTCTGCTTTTGTTTTGTTTAAGGATTTAAAAACTACCAATGACTACAAGCTTGAAAAGCCACTTCTATAGGCCTCTGTTTCCATCTTTTAAGCTTAAAATCTTATTTTATGTTCAAGTGGCACAATCTATAAGAGAAAGGCATCTATTTCTGATGTATAAATTATGAATTAGCCAAAATTTTGTTGCAGATGATACGTCAATAAACTTTGTTTGAGAGGCCAATGCTATAGAATCATAAATAATACAGCACAAGCTTTGGCTCAGCCTACACTAACACGCCAAGATCATTCGCTCAGTGGTAAAGTTCTGGGGTACCCCAAAGAACAGAGCTATGGAGACATAGAGGCCTTCATAAATCTTCTGTAATCCTGCATTTTAAAAGCGTGGGCTAGGGGAACGTTAAATTCTCACCCATGGTTTCCAAAATGGAGACACCAAAGAGGTTCATCCAATCTGATAAGCTTAGACCCGCAGTTGGCAGTCAACCCTGGGTGCATGGCAGAGGTAGGCAAAGACCAAGAAAGCAAAAATGGAGATAAATGCACAGCTGGTTTCAAAAGGACTCTGCTCTGAATACAGAATATTAAAGGCATAATGTCATTCACAAGACACAGGAACTCTTTAAAATTCAAAACAATATTGACTGTCTGCAGGTATTCTTAAATGGAATTTTACCTGTCAACCATTTTTAATAAGGAACAGAGGGCATAAATAGGACCAATCCATTTAAATTAGATATATTTTTAAATTGAAAGTGCTTCGTGTCTCAGTGTAGGCAGGACTGAGCCCAACTGGTTAGGGCATCACTGATGTGTTCATGTCTTAGCAGTAAAATATTCCGTTTTTACCTATTCTGTAAAGACAATTAAAGCCTTTTCAGTTCTTCATTCTTCCCTGTACACTCAAGGCAATTCCCATCTGAAGTATGAATAACAGAGTCCACCAAACTGCCTGGCTATTTTCATAGTAGAAAAGATTATTTCAAAACTTTTTTTAAATTTTCTTTACACAATAGACTAATTACTCACTGATTTGTGTTTATAAATAATGGCATTTCAGACCAAAGTCTGACTTCTATAAATGCATAATACAGTTTTAACTGGATATATATAGGTAAATGTAGTATTATGCAGTATAGCATAATCAATTGCATTCAGAAAAGGGAAATATCTTATAGAAGCTTCTAGCTCAAAATATATTGCAGCTTCCAGGTAGCAAAAGAATTATTCACAAAGCTATGCCTTTTTCAATCCTAAGTGTTGCGTACTTTCCAAACTTTTAGAAAATTATAGATCCACAAAGTTATGTTTGTGTAAGTTTTCTAAATACTGATATGTGCTATATGTAATGCAAAATATTTTTCACTTCTAAAAATTCATTTATTTTATCTTGCTTTTCTTTCTAGTCAGATAACTCTTTAAAAACAACCATTTCTATATGCCTTGGTTTCCTTACCAGAAAGGATAGTAACTGTTTACCCTAAGACGCCACCCACTCATCCTACTCCACAGGGATACTGTAAGGATTAATGAAAAAATAAAGGTACAGTGTTGTAAGCTGTGCAAAAGAGAAGACCTGAATACAGAAACAATGGTCATCTTAAGCTATACTTTCAAAAGAGACCGTTACGATGTTGTAACTATATCTACCTGTTCCTTTTCCAAGCTATCAAGTAGATATTATATCATGTATATTTCAAAATGATAATTTGTTGATTCAATTTTGTTGATGACTTCAATCAGTAAAAGAAGAAAAACAAGTAACTTAAGAAGCCTATCATCTTAACCTTAGATTTCAGCTATAAGCAAAATCAGACCCACTTTACCTTTCCCTTTATTACTGTGACAGATTCTAAATGCAGCTTTACTTTACTATTATTTCAAATGATTCCTATTACAAAGATTTTGTCACAGAACTGGGGAAAGCATTACAGGGTTTGAGTTTCTTACCCTCCACCAGTCACTTGTCCTAGAAGCTAAACAAAACTCCCAGCTCTGGCTGATCATGGCTGGGAGCTCATTAGGCTGTTCCTCACGTTAAATTACTGAAAAGGGTGATGTATTTATAATACAGCTTGCGATGCTATAAAATGGCTCATCAATCTGTTTTATTCATGGAAAGTCCACATAAGGCCACTAGTCTGTTACTGGCAATAAACCTTGGGTGCGTCTTCAAAAGACCTGCATATTAGATAGTGATTTATGTCTCTGTCCAAGAAATCAAACATGATACTAACAAGGCAAGGGATAACTCAACTGACACTTTCAAAAGCAATATAATTTCAGTAGTAAATCAAGTGAGTATAACATATACGGAGAAGAGAGAAAGACGATTAGCATGTATATATTAAAATAAAAAATAGAGTGTTAAGAAATACCAATCCTGAGTGTTCAGATCTTAAACCATTCCCAGTCTATTCTCTGCATTATTTTTCTTAGATGGTATTTCTTACACAGCATATGAGTTCCTCATCTCCCATTTTATAAGTGGAATATCCTTTTGTGAAGACATTGATATATCCTAAATAGTTTGCTTATTTTGTTAATAGCCAAAGGCAGAGTTGCTCAGCTGTATCTACCCTCAAAATGTAAATCTGTTTTGGATGAGACATAAAGACCCAACAAAGAGAATAAGAAATATTTAGAATCAACATAAGAAACCAAAATAATTAATTGAGTCATTGTTTTCAGATAATAGCACTTTTATTAGAAATTTTTTTTCTCAGGAGTCTGCAAAACTCAATACCACGCAGAGATCTCGTACTTTAAAAACAAGTAAAAACTAACTATAAAACAAACGATTTTTTTTAACCATTGGGCTTTCTTTTAGGTTGTCAAACGAGTGACTTAAATAGGATGAATGTGAAAATGGAGATGTAGAAAATAATGGGGCTTTTCATGAAAGTGAATAAAGAATTCAAGATGCCTTACTTGTTATTTTTATCTTCAGTGGTCTACTTTTTAAAAAATTCATTTTAATAAAAGATTTAAGGTGAATTATACAAATGCAATATACTATTACAGACACTGAACCTGTCTGCATTATTTTATTTGAAAAACAGAAACCTCATTTTTAAAGGAAAGGTTTTTACACTCTAAGTGCACATGATATCACCACTTTTCTTCCCCATCAGTGTGCTTCATATTTTCCTTTGGGCAAATCTGAAATCTACTGGAGTTTTCCTCATGGACAGCTCAAATCTTATGGACAGGAGTCGTGCATGCAACAACATTCCTAAAAGTGAAAAGGAGAAAGGCATCCTCCCTGTTATTGTTAGTCAAAATAGAACACCCAGCTTCAGCAAAGAGTAACAGAAACACCTTCCACTTGGAGGCAAGCATTTCTGGCAAACCGAAGTCTTGACACACCAAGCCCAACAGAAGATAGGGTATACTTCCGCAAGGGCACCCTGTGGGCCCTACCTCCTAATGGTTTATAGGATCAAGTTTTGAACTCTTGATTTCAAAATGTTGGGGGTTATATGTTTGTGTTTATAGTCGATGATTTCTAAATTACAAACTAGTATTTTTAGTTTAAAATTACTTGATTTTCAGAATAAGTGAATTTTTCTTAATGCTGCAAAATGGTTTAAGAGTACAGTGGATTTTAAGACTATAAAGAGAACTGCAGATTCATATGGATAAATGGGTCTGTGTAGTTTTACCGTTAAACAACTTTTAAAATAACTGCAGATCAATTAAGTGTGACAGCTGATTACTCTTCCCCATATCTGACCAAAGCTTTTGAAATAGAAAAGAGGGGAAACACACACACTCACAAATGTAAGCGCCCACACACAGAAATCTCCCCTTCGATATGTACAAACAGAAAATAAACTATCTCCTCTTGCCTCCTTAAACACAAAATGCACACACATACACACCATTGCCCAGACATCCTTCAGTTTATCTCACAGACAAATGAAATAAAAAGGGCTTCTTTTTGTGTGTTTTGAGATACACACACAAAAGCACACACACTCCCTCCAAGAATCCTGCCTCCAATTTTCTGTCACAAGGAGCACTCTGGGGGCCCGGCGGGGGAACTGTTTGGGAAACAGAAGGAGCCGTTTCAGCAGGCATCGGTTTCTCTCTGTGCCTGTGAAGTGGACATTGGCATATCTTGCCTAGGCTGTTCCTGTGGGGTTCATCTGGTCGGCAGGGTGGGGAATAGTTGTCTGCACCATACCAAGGTCAGCCTGCTAGGTCTGACAGTCTCTGTCTCTGTACAAAGAAAAGAATCAATACTTTTGGACTACGGCTGTGCCCTCAGTGTAAAACAACAAACATGCAGCGTCTGACATGTTTCTAGGTGATTTGTGGCAGAACCTCTTTTCTGATCTGTATCCAGGAGCTGCTGTGTTACTGCTCTTTGCTTTTCGCCTCCCCCACGCCTTCCTTGGCCCCCCTCCTGCCTGCCCCAGCTCTGTGATGTCTAATACTTTACTCAGGTACAGAGGCGGGTGTTCTACCCTACAGCTACTTGTCACTCAATAAATCACACCTACAAGCGCAGTCTGCACAGAGTGATCTGGGCTTTAACAAAGGATCAGAGGGACAAAGTGCAGGCAAGATGCTGTAATTATAACAAAAATAAAACATTCAGAGACCGGGACAAAAGCACAGGCTCTCAGGCAACTACAGTAGAAATTGTAGTTTTTGTCCTCTCTTTTGGTTTCACTCTCTTAATGCACTCCTCCCATCTTCCCTCTGCCGAACCCCAACACCATTTATTTTTGTTGTTCTTGTCCATTTTCATTCGAACTAGAGTTCAGGGCATACATAAGCATTATTAAAGAGTCCATTAAAATAAACAATGTTCATCTCAGATGTTAAAATGTACGTAAGTTATGCTAATGAAAGATAGGCACTTATAATAATTATCTTTATTATCTTCAGTTTATATCCTTTTCTAAAATATTTGTGCATGCAGGTCCCAAATCCTCCTGAAATAGACCAAAATGTAACAACAGTACCAAAAGACAGCTATTAATTATGACTCCAACTTAATTATTTGAACAGCCATTAAACAATTTAACTTACACAAAAATACACTTGCTTTGTCTAAGTTAATTTGTGTAGATATATTTCTTCAGTAAAATATTAACATATAGGTTGCTAAATTTGCTTTAGAACAATTTTATACTAGATCTGTTCTTTTTTACCCATCCCCACGCCCCCAAATTTATTTTCCAGAGCCTGAACCATTAGCCAAGTCAGATAAGAAGGTTTTGGACAGTTTATTCTGTTCTAAATATTTTAAATGCAACAGTTTGAGTTATCCCAGCAATTTCAGTCACATCAGACACCTCTTAATGCAGGAAAAATGATGTTCCATCATGGAGGTCTTGCACAAGTCTCTACTGTAACTGTTGCTGATGAAAATAAAAGTGAGTTAGAATAGCTCTACACTTCCTTCCTAGTCAATCAATGCCTGACAGCACCAGTTCCTTCAGCCATGTACTTCAACGATGATGGATCAATAACTGTGGTTTAACAACAGGGAGCCACCAATCATTATACGAATGATTAAAAGGGGTCTCACTCACATACACCTCTGCAGACAGACTAGGCCATGAGATCAGAATCCTTGCCACATTATGCTTCATATTACAGACATTCAGGTAAAGGAGGGAAAAACTAGGAGAGGGAAAATCATTAAGATACAGCATAAAGGAAATATCAAATGCTTCATGACCATGCTAATTTTGAGCCACTGCTATCTTAAACACAAATTCTCCAAATTCACTAAAATAAAGATGAATAAAAGCAAATCTAGGGGGGGGACACTGCTTATTGCTCAATCCTACAAAGCATCAATGTATTAAGATTACTTGGAATTTGCCCCTATACACACCCACAGGCCGCATCTGCTGACAGTATGAGACTCAGTTACCTATCTTGGAAATCTCTGCTGCAGTGACTTATTTTATCTCACTGTAGTATAGTTCCTCCTAGAATATCTATCTGAAAAGTCTTAAAGGCCATAAAAAGGCAGGACTGTTTCATCCAGGAATAAATAAAGTCCCTAGCACAAAACAAAATTCAAGCATTATTGACAAATTAATTAAATCAATAAATCAGACATTTAAAAAATGAGTCTCTTTTTGAAAGAATTCTAACAAAAGATATTGTACAACTTCCCTCACGTGCCTATTACAGAATATTTTCCTTGAATTCACTTATACAAAGCAAATCGTATTATCAAACTATCAAACTGTTCCAAATAGCTAAATTCTCCACAATTACTGACTTTCCCTTCTCATTTGTCTAGAGCAGCAGCAAACGACTGTCCTGGCCCGTACAGTCAGGCAGCGAAGAACACGTGCTGACTGGGGGCCACTCTGGACTCAGTACCATTCTAGAAGCCACAGATGGGCTGACCTCTGACAGAATGAAGATGGACACGTGCAGACATATTCGCCATGCATTATAAGTACTTCAGAAGAGGCACATACAGGGCAGTGTTCTTAACAGGGGAGGTCTGTCACCAAGGAAACACTGGGAATGTCTGGAGACACTTGTGGTTGTCACAACTGAGTGTGGAGGACAGTAACTGGTAGCTATGAGTAGAGGCCAAGAAGCTGCTAAATATCCCACAATGTAGCACAAAGAATTGTCCAACACAAAATGTTACCAGTTCCAAGGCTGAGAAACCCTGTGTACAAGTGCTCCGGGAACACTGAAGAGAAGGTGCTTAATTCTACCTCAAGAATGGCAGGAGGGAACAGAGGAAAGGGAGAACCCTACTCACCCATAAAAGCAGAAGACAAGAAAAGTGGTCACAAGAAAGGACAAAGGGACAACCATGGGGCCACCCATGCTGAGGAGTTTCTGTCTCATTCGATACACCAGGAGAACTGATAGTAGGATTTGGGGGTGGGGAGGGACAGAAGTCACAGTACCAGCAGGAGAGATAGCCTCAAGAATGTTGAAAGTGGAGTCTGAAATCAAGAAATAATGGGAGGCCCACTCACCTCAAGATTTGCTGAGATATAACTGGTATACAAAAAACCACACAAAATTAATGTCTACAATTTGGTGAGTTTGGATATATGTATCCATTCATGCTACCATCACCACAACCAGAATAATAAACATATTCATCATCTCCAAAAGCTTCCCTGTGGACCTTTAGGGTTTTATTTGTTTTTGTTTTGTGGTATGAACACTTAACATGAGAAGTACCGTCTTAACAAATTTCTAAGTGGACAACATCATATTGTTAACTGTAGGCAGTATGTTGTACAGCAGATCTCTGGGACTTACTCATCTTATATAAATGCAAATTTATACCCATTCAAAAACAACTCCTCACAGACGGAATCTTTACAAGATGAGAGGCACTGGGGATGCAGAATAATGAACGGGAAACAGAGGTCAGTTGCCATTTCAAACTGGGGAAGGAGGTATGAGCTAGGGAGAAGGATGAGTCTAAGCTGACTTTCTGGTTTCTAACCAGATGGTGATGCTATTTAAAGAACAGTGGAGGCTGACTATAGGAAGGCAAGGGTAGACACTAAAAATTGAGCTTCTGATTGGCTTACTTTTGAAGTGGATCAACCGAGAGAGCTGAACATACAATTATGGAGCCCTATAGAGAAGCCTGAGTTGGAGAAATAGGTGGGCAGTTATCACCAAATCTGTAGAAATTTATAATAATGGAAATGAGCACAACTGCCCCAAGTGTGTAGGTGAAAACCCAGTATAGAATACCTGGAAAAGATTTATGTTTAAAAGGATATAAAAGAAGAACTAGAAAACAAGGAGTTAGAAGAATCAAGATTGAACTGAACAATGAAGAGTTAGAAAATCCAAAGACTTACAGGAGGAGCAAAAGTGGTCAGTGGCATCAAATGTCACAGAGAAATAAGTAAAAAACCAGAAATGCTTCTACAACATGCTTCAGATGAGAGGTGAGTGCTCCAGAGCTGCTGTTGTGGAGAAGGTAAGAAACATAAGCTAGACTGTCGGAGGCTAAGGCAGAAGAGGAAACAAATTTTTTATGTCCTCTTTCTAAAGGCTGAGTTCTGAATGGAAGTTGAGAGAAAGGGACTGCCAGATGGAAACAGAGATGTAACTTGGCCATCAGTAGGCTGAAGGGAATGAGCTTGGACCAGAGAGAGGCTTATCATGTATTAAGAGTAGGAAAGAACTAGAAATAAACTCTAGGAGAACTGTTTTATCCATATAATGGAATAAAGCGCCGACTCTAAAGATGATAGAAGGCTGTTCGTAACATCAGACATACAAATACACAAATGCATCAATGACATTACATCATATCAACGATATTATCTATCATACTATGATGTCATCTGAAGCGTAATTTGTGGGGCTACTTGGGATACATAGGTGTGCTGGTCTTAGGGCAGGCAGTCAGGGTTGAAGATGATGCTCCTGCTTTTTTAATCTGTGATTTTCCAAAATTCTTACGTTTAATATATGCAATAACACACTTTTAAAAGAACCAATCTCCTAAGTAGAATAAACAGAAGTTCAATAATAGGCCAGAATTTCTGGGGCAAGAGAAGCGATGGCATCCAGAGCGCTCAGAGGGAGAAGGAGATCCTAATTTACTAATTTGCAAGGGAATGGGGGCATCTCTGCATTGCAATAAAACTGTATAGCAATTTAGAAATTCTCCATATCAGTAATACATGTAGAATGAGTGAACATTTTCATTGTTAAACTATTTAGAAATTAACAAAAATTTTCACATGTGTTATTAAGTGTTTTTGCAGTAATCTCAAAACATGGAAACAGACAGCTATAAGGTCAAAGGGAGTATCTGGAGTCGGGTGAGTACTGTAAGGAAGAGGGGAAAAAAAGAAAACAAAACTTTAAGTAGCCCGGTATATTTTAGTCAATTTTCCTAAATGTCCCTGTGAAACAAAGCCACCTCAGTTTACACTACCTGAAACTAAAACACCCATTACCTTGGTCAAATGCTTGGCTAAATGCTTGTTTTCACCGGGAATAGCCCCCATATTGCTCAGCATATCACCTCCTGGATTCCTTAATATTTTTTTTCCATCAAATGGTCTAAGCCACAATTAGAGGGAACAGTTCCAATGTCAAATTCTTAACAATTCTCTTATCCTTCCAAATTCTGGGAAAGATCATAGGTCTTACAAGTATGTGCCCAGCCCTTTTCCTCTCCAGCATCAATAAACAACTTGATCTGTCTCTTAAGGAAAGACTGTACTTTGCCACACAGCTAATTTACCAACTATCCCAGAACAGACAATCCGGCTACCAAATAACCAGTGCTCTCTTTACCCAGATGTTGAAGGCACTCTTTCTTATGCTGACACCCCCCCAACCCAGTGTTTTCTCTTACACCCTTTTCCCTCTAAAAAGCAATGGCTGAAGGAAGCAGAGGATTTTAAGGTGACAGTTTACATTGTCTTAAAATCATCAACTAGGATCAGAAAAATACATTAGGCTGATACACAAACCACTGATCATCACAATTGTCTTTCTTTGAATGTGATTAAACTTAAGCATGAATGCATTTGAGAGCTAGGTCCTAGAATGGTGGATGAATTAAGAGAGGTACTCCATAAACATTTGCTGAATGGCTGGATAGATGAATAGGTGTGAGTAAATGGCAGATGGACGGAAGAGGGGGCGTATGAACGCACACGCATGCACTGACTGACTTAATGCCGAGGGCCCTGACAATAGTATTACAGCCAAATTCTATTGTACTGCCATGTAAAAAGGCTCTCCGTTTCATTGTGTCCTTCTGCAATTTCAGGACCCCTGTTCACTGACAGCCATGCTGCTTCTCAAAATCCCAAGCTTGAGGCGGGCGCAGTGGCTCATGCGTAATCCCAGCACTTTGGGAGGCAGGGGTGGGTGGATCAGGAGGTCAGGAGATTGAGACCATCCTGGCCAACATGGTGAAACCCCATCTCTCCTAAAAATACAAAAATTAGCTGTGTGTGTGATGGTGCACGCCTGTAATCCCAGCTACTCAGGAGGCTGAGCCAGGAGAATCGCTTGCCAGGAGGTGGAAATTAAAGTGAGGTGAGATTGCGCCACTGCACTCCAGCCGGGCGACAGAGCGAGACACCGTCTCAAAAAAAAAAAAAAAAAAAAAAATTACCCAGCTTGTTCCTGCATCAGGGTCTTTGTCATTGTTGTTCTCTCTGCTAGAATATTCTTCCCTTGATCTGTGCAAGGCTTGCTCTCTCATTTTATTCAGGTCTCTGCTCAACTGTCATCTCCTCAGAGTTACCTTTCTTGGTCACACCATGTAAAATAACAGGCTCTTCTCTACCCTCACCCCCCATCCCCTTATTCTCTGCTTTTTTCTTCATAGCCCTTATTATACTCCCTATTTTATCAGTTGTTTACTATTTGTCTTCTCCACTAGAATATAATCTCCAAGGGAAAGGACTTTGTTATAGTCATCACTATACCTTCAGCAACCAAACAGATGCCTGAAACAGAATTATATGCTCAGTTAATATTTGAATTTAGCCAAATATTCCCTGCAAAATATTTTACAAATCTAACGTCTCACCCCCAAATAAGTTTTACCCACACTAGGGACCCCATAATTAGCTGTTCTCCAACTATACTATGTACTCAGCACTTTACATCCCTTGCCTGCAATGTCTTGGACTTCCCCTTGAATATTACTCATCTTTTAATCATCAAGGACCAGCTCAAGTAGCACTTCCTTTCTATGCTTACTCCATAGAAAAACATTATTGCTTCCTTATCTGTAGTCCCCCAGTTCTTAATACATATCACTTTGTATTAGTTCCTTGTTTATGTGTGTACCTCCTACTCTTCAGCAGAACATAAGCTGCCTAAGGTATTCATTAGCATGGACTATAATTTGCCTTTACAAAGCCAAACTTTATCGGATAGCAGAAAAAGAGAAAGGACAAAAAGGGGGAAAAACTAAGTTTCCACAGAATGTGCCAGCCAATATGACTGCTATACAGTCGGCCCTCTGTATCTGCACATTCTGCATCCATGAATTCAACCAACTGCAGATTGAAAATATTCAGGAAAAAAATAAAAATAAAAATAACAACACAACAATAAAAATAATAGTAATTTAAAAATCAATACAGTATACCAATTATTTACATAGTATTTACATTTTATATTGTATTAGGTATTGTAAGTAATCTAGAGATGATTTCAAGTGTACGGGAGGATGGACATAGATTACATGCATAGTAATGCCATTTATAAGGAACTAAACCGTCCTCAAATTTTGGTATTTGAGGGAGGTCCTGGAACCAATTCTCTATAGATACTGAAGGATGACTGTAGATGATCTAACTTAATCCTAAATATTCTAAAATGTATATACCATTATTCCTATTTTAAATGTAAGGAAACTGAGGCTCAAGAAAAGTAATTAACCTTCCCAAGGTCACATGGTAAAACTGATTTTACAACCTAGTGGTTCCTTTCTCCATTCCTAGAGAGAAAGAAGGTGTGAGCCCTTGCCTCATTCCTGTATCATCATCAGAACAAGATGCAATAGGTAATACACTCATCTTCTAACAAAAAAACCCTAGGTTTTAGCTTACTATAGCTAGTCTTTATTAACTGTTTGAACTTACTTGGATAAACCACATAAACTCTCTCAACTAGTTTCCTCATTTATGAAACAGCAGGTACCACCTGCCCTTTTTAACTAAATCACATGTTTACTTGGAGACTGACTTCAATAGTATATGGGGAAGTGATCAGTATACTATACAGCTGTGTTTTAGTTCCCCAGAGATGAAAACCAAGCTAGGGTACATATTATAGAAGACTCTAGAGCCCTTTGTCTCATAATTTCAGAGGCCATTAAAGTTTAGTCTTATCAGTTTCCTCTCTGCACTCAGGAATTCCCTCCATCAGAGTTTCAATATATCAATATTTCTATTGCTTTGGAGACTCCTACTAAAGCAGCCATGAACATCTAATGATCTTATTTTCATGTCTATTTCTAAAGACTTATGTGTTGTGTGTGTGTCATTTGTTGTGAGAGCATTCCTGAACTTAAAAATATCAATAAATAAAATTAATTTCTCAAGATGTTTTTAATGTCCATGTAAATACACATAAGAAAAATTATTTTGTAAATGTCTACTACAGAATTAAATATTAAGAGGTTTTTAAAAATAAAACCAAAACATTTAATGAATAAAACTAATCTGAAATTATTTAACTCAACTACTTAGACAACTCCTTAGCATCAAAGACAAGTAACAGAGCAGGTCTAAGCTTTAAGTGTGTAGAAAATCGCACTAACAATTGTCTTTAAACCGCTAGTTATTTTGAAGAGCTGCCAACATGTTTCCCTAGAAAAACAGATTGGGATTTAGGACCTTACACGGTGATACCAATTTGATTAACCATTCAAAAGGAAATCTCTACTCAAGCTATTAAACTCCCAATATTTCTCCTTCAGAGGGGAAAACATTCACATATTAGTTCATGAGTCTACTTTGTGTACTCAAAATAGATATTCTGCTCCTCTAAATGGTAGATGTTGTGATGCTACATATTTAAAACATTCTAGAGCATATGGCTCAAAAAAGTAAACACAACAAACCTATAAAGTGTACAACAGGGCAAGGTCTCATTCTAATTACACCACATCGCCAACACTTTATTTAAATTCTAGGAGTCATACCTTAAAATAAATACTGATTACAATGGGGCATGCTCAAAAGTAATCGGCCAGATTTTAACTCAACACAAGAGAAAATACCCAGGCCGAGCGCAGTGGCTCATGTCTGTAATTCCAGCACACTGGGAGACCGAGGCAGGCAGATCACCTGAGGTCAAGAGTTCAAGACCAGCCTGGCCAACAAGGTGAAACCCTGTCTCTACTAAATACACAAAAATTAACTAAACATGGTGGTGCATGCCTGTAGTCCCAGCTACTCGGAAGGCTGAGGCGGGAGAATCATTTAAACCCAGGAGGTGGTGATTGCAAGTGAGCTGAGATCATGCCACTGCACTCCAGCCTGGGTGACAGAGTAAGACTCTGTCTCAAAAAATGAAATGAAATGAAATGAAATGAAACGAAACGAAACAAAACAAAACAAAACGAAACAAAACAAAACAAAACAAACAAGAGAAAATATCCTACCTAAAACAGAAAGGAATGAATATTTGATGGCATAAAATCAGGGAGAACTTGCTACTGCTTCCTTCTCTAGAAACACTATTCTTAAAAGGTTACTAAATCAATGTTTTTTAATTATAATTTTAAACAAATGCTTTTAAAGTTGCTACTACATGCAGTAAGTGCCTTAAACAATAGTAGGGATATAAAAAGGAAAGCTCACGATCTGCTCTCAAGGAGATTACATTCTATTCTGGTTACACCCTTTCAGATTATCTCATCTGCTTCAGTATAAAGCCAAGTGATTTCATCAATAACATCCCTAACACCTCCTCCACTCACTCACTCAATTCCAGTGATCCATAGGCACTCCACTCTGTTTTCTCCTTTTTTGAGACAGAGTCTTGCCCTGTCGCCCAGGCTAGAGTGCAGGGGCGCAATCCCGGCTCACTGCAGCCTCCACCTCCCAGGTTCAAGCCATTCTCCTGCCTCAGCCTCCCAAGTAGCTGGGATTACAGGCTCCTGCCACCACGCCTGGCTAATTTTTGTATTTTTAGTAGAGACAGGGTTTCACCATGTTGGGGCTGGTCTCAAACTCCTAACCTCATGATCCACTGGCCTCAGCCTCCTAAAGTGCTGGGATTACAGGCATAAGCTACAATGCCTGGCCTACTCTGTTTTCAAACTAACACAAATATGGGTTCTTTCTAATTTAGCAAGAAGGTTATGTATTCCAGTTCTGTGACTCCAGACTATACTATAAAAAGAAGGGACCGAACTTCATGATCTCTAATATGATGATATTCTTGATACTAATATTCTAGTTCTTAGAATATTTGCTCTAAAATTATGTATTTCTGTAACTGCATTCTGTTGACTTTACACAGGTTTAAAAAAAAACACAAAAGAGTATTTCAAAAATCTCAAAAAGAGTAATCATGTCCAATAGCGTCAATTCAAATGTGCCTGCTGGGATATCTAATTCACCGAACAAAATTTTAAAGAGTCAGGTGTGAATATTGTTTCCTTACTTAGTAAGAAAGAAAAAATCTGAAAGGAGACACATGAAAACAGATTTTCCAAATAAACCTTTGCCTTAATAAGTAATTTCCTCTTTGAGTAAATGTACTGTTAAATCTATAGAAACTTGCCTTGAGTCTACCTATAAAGTCCAGCTATATTAAACGTATGGTACGAAACAAGGGAGGAGGTAAGCCCCTCGCAAGAAAAGGGCTAACCCAACTAGCTTGCCGTCATTATTAGAGATTAGTTATGAAAACCAAACCCTCCATTAATCCTGAATTCCACCTTTATCCTGCTTCTTGAAATAATAAGCCTTTATTCTTCCTGTTTCCCAAAGTAAACAGAAATACCATGACAAGAAAAAGACACTCTGGACTTGTGACATCAGTATTCATTTCATCTCAAACACCGAATTTGATAGGGAATGCTCCCTGTTATTGATTTCCAAAACATACTCCAGAGTCCCAATGTTGTCCCTCCTTTCCACGCGAGTCCTTCCCTGGCTGGCATCTACACATTTTGTTGCTCAGAAGCATGCTAATTCTTCCCTAATGCTGCACTTTGCCCAGAATGTCTGACTGTCACTACCCCTCCCAACCACAAGTTCATGGAGCCAGAACTTTCCTATCCAGAGAAATTCCACTACAATTGCATCCAACCATGGTCTTGACTCATAAACCTATACCAAGTTTTTGCTCAAGGCCTCTCTCCTTTTAGCTGAGACTGTCTGGGGACACTGAAGAGAATTTCTGGCCTTGTAGGAAGCAACTATACCTTCAGGGTTTCTATGTGGTAAAAATTCCTGTAAACTGCCTGTATCCTAATCTGGTCTAGTGTTGGATAGGATGCTCATCAATGACAGATTCATAAAAATGAAAGGAAAATAAAAGCAGGGGTAATAAGGGCATTCAGAAAAGAAAAAAGGAAAACAAAAACAAAAACAAAACAAAACCAGGGGATCTACAAGAGACCCAGTAAGGAGAAAGCTTTGTTGTCTTCAGCTGAAAACACTGTTCTGCTCTGGGATGAACTCTCAGAGTTCATGTCCACATGAAATGTGAGCAGCAGAATGCTTCACCTATACCATGAAGGATTGTGCTGATGCTGCCTACACCCTGCCTATTCTTAGATTCAGAATACTGTGAATCTTACATTCAGAATAGGCAGGGTATAGGCAGCATCAGCCCAATGCTTCATGGTAGAAGCAGGGAAGTGCCTTAGATATCACCGCAACTATCCCAAACTAGACCTGTAACTTCCTTATAAATTAAGGAAGTACCTTAGAAATCACAGCAACTTTCAGCCGGGCGCAGTGGCTCTCATCTGTAATCCCAGCACTTTGGAAGTCCAAGATGGGTGGATCACGTGAGGTCAGGAGTTTGAGACCAGCCTAAAAAACATGGTGAAACCCCATCTCTACTAAAAATACAAAAAACTAGACAGGTATGGTGGTGCATGCCTGTAATCCCAGCTACTCCAGAGGCTGAGGCAGGAGAATTGCTTGAACCCGAGAGGCGGAGGTTGCAGTGAGCTGAGATCGTACCATTGCACTCCAGCCTGGGCAACAAGAGTGAACCTCTATCTCAAAAAACAAAAAAGAAAAAGAAAGAAATCATAGCAAATTTCCTAAACTAGACCTGTAAATTCTTTGAGGTTGAACAGTTCTTACCATCTTATTTTACCATTTGACACTATTTTATGCTACTAAGCATGAAAGTGTGTTTAATATTTGACTAGCATCATGAATTTATGGTCATGACTGATTTAGAGATATGAAAATGCATAATGCAAGTTAATTTTCTAATCAGAACAAAATTTATTTCCTCTGAAACCAAGCCCTGGAGCTTCACAGATCTAGGCACACTGGAGTTAGGATCATTACAAACATGATCCTTAGTAAGTAGGTATTTGATTTTTTAAATATTATAATGCTAAACAATCTGTAAACAAATACTCCCTACCTGTTGAACTTTTCCTAGTAAATCATCAGTAACTAACTGAAAAATCACATATTGCCATGATTAGTTTTTCAGTCATACTTACAATAAGGATTTCTAGGATTAAAAATATTAAAGAAACCATCTTTAAAATTGTATCTGGTAAATTATCACCATTTTTTTCCTTGTGCCATTTCGATGCATATATTTATCTATTAAAACACAGTAATTTTAATAACTACTTCATTGACAACTCCTTTCAATGAGTTATTTCTTGTATAAAATTTGAATTCATATTTCAATAAACAGGAGATCACATGGGTTTTTTAGAATATTTTTCCCATAAAATACATTTTTTTTCTATGAAGAGCTACCTTCTAACATACTTTCCTCCAGAGCTATAGTTTGCCAGAGGGCATCTCTATCTATCTGATTTTGGTCTCATCTTCAATTCTCTGTTTTCTTCACTCTGGTAACGTTGGCATTCCCTTGATCTCTGCCATGTCGGCTGCAAATGTTCTCTCCTATAACTCTATATAGAAATTTTATTTGGTTTTTCTCAACATCATGAATCCTCCAATAAAGCAGGTAGGTGGCATTAAAGATATTTAACATGCTTCATTAAAAGAGAGAAACAACAGCTTAAAAACACATGCACAGAAAGGTTACTGACCAATACTATCAATTATCTAAATGCTACAATGCAACTGACAACACAGTAAATAACATCTAAGCTATCTTGGCAATTAAGTAAAAACATCTTTCAAGAAACCATAGGTCAGCTTTCATTACTGAGACTCATTGGGTGATTCTGGAGCTAAACACCTCAATACACATCCAGCAGATCTGTTTTCCTGGTTTAAACATGGTGTCTAAACAGCAAATATATCTGTTTTGCCGCCCATCTGAAATGTAACCTACACTAATCTATACAAAGCCAGATGCACACACATTCTGAAGCAATATATTCTTAACAAATTTTTCATGTTTTGAGGAAGTGCTAATTCACTTAAATGTAATCAGCATTATTCAACCTGAACATTTTACTTGCCTGATATATTTTGATTTTTTTCTGCTTGAGTCTACAGTTTAAAAATTCACATATAAATTCAAATATTTATGAACTCTATGAACTAGTACTAGAGTGATACTACACTCTGAAAAAATGTAAAACCAATAAAGAACACTGTAGGCTTCCTATTTCCATTAAAAACCTAAATACTAATTTCAGAAAAGCACACATCACTCTCACACACACACACACACACACACGCACACACACACACAGATGTTACAAAAGCACTGTCACTAGAATACATGCTTTGGTTGTTTATCCAAATGGTAATGAGATGCAATGATCTACCTTCTTTAGCCACGTCCTCTTTTGTAATAATAGCATCTATTTATTTAACAGCTAACCAACATTTAGAGTGCTGTCTACGTTTACTCAAGGAGTTTTTCCTTTTGTGAATCTAACCGGCCTATACAAGAATAAAATCCACAATCAAGCTCTTGTTGGTTCCACGCTCTCCTCAACTGAGATTAGGTAGTAAAAACAACTAAAGTATTGTTACTGACAAGATAATCAACGTTGTAGTTAATTGAAAATTAACAGTGGGACTCTCTACTTACTGCCAAATGTAGTAATTTGAGGTGGTCATCCTCAACAGACCAAGAAAGTAGATTTCCAATTATCAGAAAGTGAGGATTATCTGAGCAAATGATACTTTCAACTTCTTACTGACATAATTACATTAAATGAAATAGTCTTTTGACAGCATTTTGTTTTCCCTCTAGCATAAATTATTTAGATATAATCAAACAAGAAATGTTTTGAAACCAAGACATTTACCACATTCATAATATGAAAGTTAAGAAAGGTACAGTTCAAGTTCATACAGAGAAAACAATATAGCATATGTTTTGAGGACCTACTATGTATGGGGCACTATGCTAGATACTAGGATATACAAAGATCAACACAACTTTATTCTTGCCCTCAAGGAGAGCATCTTCTAGGTGGGCTTGCCTATTCTGTACTCTATTTGCACCCCAAAACACTATTCAAGAACTCAATTAAAATTCCATCCCCTTTTTAAATTCTTCTGTGGTTTTCCTGTTCTCTGTGATTCCATGGCACAAAGACTGCCATTTATCACATCAAGCAATTATTAGGTACCTTCCTACTAAGTGCCAGACACAATGGTAAGTGCTGAGACCTGATAGATAAACAGGACCAAACCTGTCCTTCGGGAACATCACGTTTAGCAAAGCTCCCATGGAAACACCAGCTTATTGTTATGCACCTTGTTTTTCTTCTAAAGAAAGGAGACCTCACTGTGTTGCCCAGGCTCATCTGGAAGAGATCCTCCTGCCTCAGCCTCCTGAGTAGCTGAGACTGTAGTCACAAGCCACTGCGCCTAGCTTCTTCTTACGCATCTTTACACTGCCAGCCCCTGGCACACCGTGGGAACTCGATGTGTTAATTAAGTATCCAATGAAAAGATCTTTAGATGAGAAATCAGAAAACCATGTGTGACCACAGTGTGCCATTGTGACACTCTGGGCCTCACTTTTTCCACCAAACAATGCAGTCATTGTCATTCTCCGATGTGATCTCAGGGTATACCATACATGAGTGAATATTCTGATTTCAAGTGAGAGTTGTAAACATACTTAACAACGTCAGGATGTACTTTAAACAATTTTAAACCCCTCTAAGCTATGATCAGTTCAATGACTAGGCCTATGCTAAAATACCATCCTGAAACATTATTGTAGCCATTATTGTGGAATTTACTTTCTGATTTTGATATATTGAGTTCTTTTCTTGTCTCCCCTTATCCACAGATGTATAATGTGGGTCTGCTGTATTCTTTCAAAGGAAGAATTGGCAGGGTGGTTGCTGTTACTTAGGGTAAGTGTGTAATCTCTTTGACTTTCTCTTGTTGGGCAAACTGCCCAGTGAATATCAATTTTTTTAGAGCTACAAATATGGTTTTAATAGATTCACAGATTTTAAATTATTATAATTCAGAGCACGTCTCTCCCAGGGTGAGCAAATAATTCACAACAATCCATGAGATGCAAAGGAGATGACAATGGATCAATCTGTATGTGAGTAAGTTGACGCAGTGCTTTACTGTTCCTTCTTTCTCTACAGACCCCACCCCCCAAGACACACGATTTTCATATGAAAAAAATTGCTTTGGTGTATGAAAGTTTGAATTAGTCATAATACCCACTTTGGGGACAGAGGAAGACTTACTGTAAATCAGCCACTCAGAAACCACATTTGACATATTTTGGTTATAATGTAACTATAAGTTGCATAATATTGTACATATTGATTGGAGCCTGAGAATATAATGGAAAGCAATTGCCATATATTGAAAGTGACTAACCACAAGATAGAAAATTGTTCCTGAAGAGCCCACTAAGGGAGTAATTTTCCTTAGAATCTAAAACTCCTTATCCTCTAGATCTCATATTCTATCACACCCCTAGGTTACATTTTGCCCTAAAGGTGCTAAGGTATGTTAACCTCAAATAATCCAACTATCCAACTCCCTCAGATCAAGATAAATGTTTAGCAGAGTAAACTAAAATTTTCCTTTATTGAAACAGTACTGGCTATTCTGAATTGGAGCAAAAGAGCAAATCAGATGTACATCTCACTAGACAGCGACTTCCAGTTGATTAAGAGTATTATAACAGTTACAAATTCTTAGTAGAATCAGCCCCTCTGTTGTTTCTCTGTCCTGGTCTTTTACCTTCAAAATATAATAATTTATTGAGGGAATTAAAGTATGTGAGATACTATGTCATGCATTTGCAAGATGTTCCTTCCATCTACCTGTACAAATAGAGAACTTCTTCTTCTCTACCTGCTTAAATTATCATTTCTATAAGCAGTACACATTTCTTTAAACAGAAACAAAAAGAAAGAAAAGAAATCAGATACCACAAAAAAAGAAATCAAGATCAGCTCATCCACTTATAAGAAGCAAAACGTGTTAGAAACTTTAACTGCAGCTTAGAGTGGATGGTAGGAAACTTTGATGTGGTTTCATCTCCTCTGCGTGATCCATGATAATAGCTAACCTTATAATTTGTGGACCATGACTCCAATAAAAACATGTAACTACAATTTAAAAACATATAATAATTGTGTAATTCAACTGCTTTTGTTAGAAGTTGGTTTCTGAAACAGATTATTCTATCAAATAAGTACTGAAAGCATGCATAATGTTTCGATCCCACTGGGTACTACTTTTACTTTTTCCTTACACTCTTCTCTAAATCTTCACTAATCTATCATATGCCATGGTTTGATAGAAGTATTAACTATACCTATTGGGGTTCCTAGGACCATTGGAAACTCCCAGTAAAGATTTGGGTCTACTTTTGAACATCTGAAAAGAGCCAAATTACTTTGTGGCAGAATTTTGCTAAATAACTCAATTTAGAATATATATAGTATATAAATATAAGTAAAATATATTAGAGACAAGGTCTCGCTCTGTTGCCCAGGCTGGAATGCAGAGCACAATCATAGTTCACTGTTACCTTGAACTTCTGGGCTCAAGTCATCTTCCCACCTCTGCCTCCCAAAGTGCTGGGATTACCAGCATGAGCCATTGTATCCAGCCAATTTAAGAAGAATGTTAAGAGTGGCTGAATAGCTGACAACTTTGTCCCACTCCAAAATCAAGGACATAGGATATAAATGTTTTATGTTTTAGTGTGGATAAAGCAGTAGACTTGTGTCAATAAAAGGGAAATGCACTGCCTATTCTAGATCATTCTGGTCCTAATGGTGAACAACCAAATGTTCCAAGAGGTAAGACAAAATTATTGAAGGAAATGCAAACAATCCCTTCAAATAACAAAGTGATGGTAAAGGTATACCTGAACTCACCTGAGAAGTATACTACAACAAATGCAAAAAAAGAGAAACTCAGGACATCAAATACTCCAGAGCTCTCTATGCTTTTAGAGCAAAACCAAAAACCATGTATGGGTTCCTTGGACTACTTAAAAATCCTCTCTGTCACGTCTCTTGTTCTAGCCGTCTCTTGTTCTAGCCGTATGAACCAACTTCCCCCGTTGATGGCTAATTAGCACCTTCCCCTGAGCTTGCCCCACCTGAGTCATGCTTCCTGACAACTTGAAGATGCACATGCACAAGCCAAAAGTGTGGGAAGTTCATGCTCAGATGGCCATACGGATCAATGGAAATGAGAGCCAATGGGGCACTGATCATCTCAGTGATTCATCTTTGTGTTGGTTTTCCCTGGTCCTTCATTTCTACTCTAGGATCCTCCCTAAACAAAATGCCTTCATGCAAGTCACTGTCTCAACTGTTTACAGAAGAGCCCACATTATATCAGCTCCTCCTAAAAGACATCCTAAAATGTATGGATAAAATAATATGTGATTGTATCAAAATGAAGGAAAAGGTGAAGCACTGAAATAACAGCAAAAAGGAAAGGATAAGTGGAAAACGAAAAGAACTAGGGAGCAGAAAGGCTGGAGAACACATCTAGCCTTTCACATCCAAAAGAACAGGTAGCCCAGGGAAAAGCGAAACTCAGGAGAGAATCTCTGTACAGTGCCTTTACCCCAAATAAGCCTTTACCTTTACCACCAGGGGTTCTGTTTGACAGAAAATTAGACTCTATCAGCTCTGGTCCTATGCATTACTTCCAAAATAGAAACTGGACATGGAGCTCATACTGTTTACTCAGCTCATTGAAGCCTGCCTCCCATTAGATTTGAGAAGCAGGCTCTGGTCGGCAAGTAAAGGAGAGCAGTTGGCCCACCGTTAGTCACATCTTCAACCCAGAAGGCATCTTGTTTCACCATATGCCTGAGCTCCAGTCAGCAGATCCCAGTTTTAATACTGGTTTGACAAGTACTGTTCTGAAAGGCTTACAGAAAACAGACCCAAACTCCATCAAATATATCTACATAGCTCAACAATGACTGAAAATCCAAGTTGCATAATCTAGAACGGAGCCAAGTGTAACAGTGAAAATATATCTGTACATACATTGTGAGGCTGTCTTACGCCACAGTTTCTCTCATTAAGCAAACTCTGAACAAATCATTCATGGGTGATTGGTCACAAATCTTTTAGTGGTTACTGATTCACAAAACCACAGAAATAATACATACTCTGCTAACAGCCAGGGGTGTTGCTATGGCATCATAGATAATCACAGGTGAAACAGGGAGATCTGGGGCACTCCTATGAAGATGAGACAAAAGATCTTTAAAATAATACATCCAAATATCTGACAGGTCACATTGAAAATGTTTAACATCAACTATAGACCAATCCAGAGCAAAAAATCCTAATTGTTCAGGACAAAATGAAATCACAATTATAATTTTATCATATCACACTCCTAATTACCCTATGCCTAATCCTAAAAGAACATTATTCTAAATCCATTCTCTTTATGAGATTAAGTAGGAAAAACAAACTTCAGCCATCAGGCTCCATTCATAAAAGGTTTTACAAGAGAGATTACATGTGACAATTTTTTTCCCACAATTTATTAGTTACGTTATTGGACACTGTCACCAAATTCTGTTAAATAAGAGAACATCATGGAGTAGTGAATCTATCTAAGAGCAAGGTGAATAAAATCTACATCTTTTACTTTCCAAAAACAAAGTTCTCATTTGGGGACATAAAGAAACCAGCTTCACGGAGTCAACGGAATACAGACAGGGAAAGAAAGCAGGGTAAACAACATTAACCAAAAGTTCTGAATTAAACAGTAAATAATGACACTGACAATTTTCCTACAAGCTGGAATCCCTGTTTAGATTTTTGGGGGTTTTTTTATTTTGTTTTATTTTAGTGTATCTGTTTTCTGCTCTTTAGGTGACGGGAGTGCATTCTCATATAAAAGATAACGAATGATGCTTGCATGTATTATATACATAGACTTATATGACTAATTATAAACAAAATTTCTTCGCATATCAAAGATATGTTTATTCAAGAAATTCCTAATGGCTTCATTTATAAGTAAAACTTTCTCTTTATTTGAGACCCAGTAGCATAGCACAATATAGCTGGAGGACAGCAGGTAGCTCTTATAATGAACTTTGCACAGTTTTGAGAAAATAACATCTGAAAGCAGTTCATTCTTCCGGAGTGAGTAGATGAATGGTTCAAAAAGAATAAAAATCCCAGGGAACATTCTGAGATTAAAAAAAAAAAAAAAACCCACAACTGAGAGGTGGAGGCATTCTTGCTAATTAAAATTTCCAGTTCTTATGGTCTTCTATATACACAAGTCCCAGTCTAGAAAGATCTGCAGGATCAGGCCTGTACTGAGCAAAAGTATACCTTCATCACATCACATTAATTGTATTATTACTTCATAAGGCTAACCAGCCAGGTTTATACAGAAGAGATTAAATAACAAGATAATCTTATAAACAATGCTCATTTCATCAGTGTACCAAATAAGTCTGATTTATATCTTTGACTGTTCTAATTAATTTCTGCATCCACATGCTTTAATTTACACAGCCAGACACCTACACTGCAGTAGGGACAGCCAGCCATTTTTTTAATGTGTTGAACTTTGAGATGGGTTCATGTTTAGTCTCCCCAATGTTGCTGTTTTAGTTCCCCTACACTTAAAAAATGAAGTGACTGTTATAATACCTTGCACTAAAATTAAAGCATGCAGAAAGAAAATATTTTATCAAACTCAATACCTATCTCTCTTGCCAACATTTTACATTTAATTTTAGTTGGTATAGCTTTACTCAAACGTACAACTAGAACTGTTCATTCCAAAGTTCTGAACCTGCCTTTTCGGACTAATATTCCACTCAAAGCCTTTTAGATATATAAGTTAATCTCATTACAGCATCAATTTTATATCCTCATCTTTGTTTTAATGCAGTTCCCAGAGGCTTAGGGGACAGTTAATTTTTTAAAAATATGATTTCTAATCACGGTGAGGGTCTGGATAACATTTTTAAACTGTCCTCTAGAATGCTGGTTTACAACACCAAGTACTACCATTGAATAGTTAGAAATAAAGAAATTCCAGAGATGGAGGAAAATTAATCTCATCCCAATTTCCTAGCCAGAAAGACAAAAATATCTCTGAATCCAGACCCACTTATAATACACCATCAGTGACATCTCATTAATGCCAGCACTCTTTTAAAATCCCTAAAAAAAATAACGATCTAAAGGAGTATCCTGGTGTCATGATTATTTTAGTTTAGTCATTATACAATTCTCATGGAGAGTCTCAAGTGTAGGGATGAAGATGTGTGTTTACTTATTTAATCAGGCAAGCAAAAAGTATTTTACTTGTCTTTGATATCAAAAGTTTATTTCTGGATCTAATTGATGTTTACTTGTAGGACTTTAATACAATAACAGATGTCAGTTATATTATCTGTTTTTGATTATAAACTCCTAGAGGGCAAAGACCCTATCTATTTAGCTCACTTCTTTTAAGATGCAAACACAGTACCATACCCAAAAAGGCACTTAAAGATGGTTTATATAACATTGATTTCAAGGGGAGTTGGTCTGTGTATATGCTCCTTGAAGCTCTCCACTGGCACTCGATGAACATTAAAGATTTACACTTGTATGTTCTTGGGCAATTCCATTATTCAGTTGTCTATAATGGCAGTTTTGAAACAGATTATTAGATGGGAATATTTCTGATACTTAAAAGTTTAAGAATCAGCATTTGAACAACACCTAAATTCTAAACTACCTGACACTAGAAAAGTAGAAGGGAAAAAATAAAAGCAAGACCACAATATTCCATTTCTTAGCATCAAGTTAGCACATTTCACACACGGTGCAGGAAGATCTGCTATTTTCATAGGGAAACCTGCCAAGACAACTACTACAGTGCCTAAAAATGTAGCCTCCTCCTCGCATGTTTCTTCACCTTTTCCCCACCTTTACTGAGGTCTAACTGATACTTACATCCTTTATTTATGTCCCCTTGGATTATACAAAACAAGGAGTAAAGAGTTAATTTTTTAATTTTTTTATTTTTTTAAGTCTCACTGTGTCACCCAGGCTGGAGTTCAGTGGTGTGGTACTGTGATATCGACTCACCACAACCTCTGCCTCTGGTCTCAAGTGATCCTCCCGCCTCAGCCTTCAGAATAGCTGCGACTACAAGCACATGTCACCACACCCAGCTAATTTTTGTATTTTTATTTTTAGTAGAACCAGCCTTTTGCCATGTTGCCCACGCTGCTCTTGAACTCCTGGGCTCAAGTGATCTGCCCACCTCGCCACCTTCCAAAATGCGGGGATTAAAGGCATGAGCCACCATGCCTGGCCTAATTTTCGATGAAAAGAAAAAATTCAGAATACTGTTATATAATACTTGTTAAACTCTAAAGGAATAAAACCTAGCAAATAGCATCTTAAAGACTGACACATTAGCAATGAAGAGTGTGTTACTAACTACGTGATTTTAGTTAAGTCTTAAAAGTTCTCTGCCTCAGTTTCCAAATCTGTAAAGATACTAGGTTACATAACTGAAGTAATTTCCAGCTTTGGCCGGGCTGTAATCCCAGCACTTAGGGAAGCTGAGACAGGTCAATCACTTGAGGTCAGGAGTTTGAGACCAGTCTGGCCAAAGTGGTGAATCTCAGTTATCCATGTGAAATTTTGTATTTTAAAATACAAAAATTAGCTGGGTGTGGTAGCACACACCTGTAATCCCAGCTACTTACTCAGGAGGCTGAGGCAGGAGAATCACTTGAACCCAGGAGGCAGAGGTTGCAGCGAGCTGAGATTGCGCCACTGCGCTCCAGCCTGGGCGACAAAGTGAGACTCTGTCTCAATCAATCAATTCCAGCTTTTAATTTCAAAAACATATGAAAAAATACTGATCCTAAGGAATTGAAAACACAAATTGAGCTTCCATTATCTACTCAAACAAAAGAATTTTTCTTTTTCTTTTGTGTACATGTAGGGGGGAATGTGTGCTCTTAAATTATTAATTATGACTAACTCCAACAAAATATTTGAACAGAGTATCACTAGCTATTCTTATAAACATATAAAAATATGGATATATACATATATATGACATGTGTGTATGTACATACCAAATCCATGCATAGGCACACACCCAAACACAAATGCATAATTCTATTTAAGCCAAGAATTAAAATATTTTGTTTTTCTCTATTTTTTCCTTCTTCTATGAAGCTGCTATGGCTTAGGAACGTACATAAACATAAGCATCTTATTTAATACTTCTTACATTAATACTGGCAGTTGCCAACATGAACAACTTATGTTAAGTCGGTTGTCCAAAATCTCTCACAGAAATATTGGTATTGAGAAAGAATGCAGAAATGTAGTTAAGTTCTCAGGCCATTCGACCAAAGTTTACTTAATCCACAATGTATGTGAAATACAGAACCTGAGACACAGGAACTCATAAATTTAATGCTGCCTAACTAGATGCTAAGTTAACAGCAGCAGCAGAATAAAGTCTCGAAAATATGTAGGGGCATCCAGTTCACACCACACCGAAGTAAGAACAAGGGAGGAGAAAAAAAAAGCAAGTTCATGAAACTGTTTTTTTCCCTGTAAATATTTACTAACACACTTCTGAAAGAAAGCACAAGTCATTGTTGAATATATTATCATTTTCTTATTTGTTTGAGAAACAAATGTATTACAGAATGCGAATTAAGAAAGACAGAAAGAAAAACATAGTTATCTTGTTAAAAAATGTCCTGTGTTCACTTTAGATTCTTTATTCTAGGGAAAAATTATAAAAATGTTTTTAGGTGAAAAATATTTAATTTTTCAAGATATGTGAAAATTTCAGAAAAAAATTCTAATTTTTATCTGCTTGGCCACCAGAAGCTAGTAAAAGTAATTTACACAGTAACAACAATGTATTCACTACTAGCCGAAAGCTAATACACAGGCACAATCTCCTTCAGTCTGTCCAACAGTGCCAAGAGATAGGCTGAAGAACTCATCTTTCTATACTATCCATCAATTAAAATAAAATTTAAAGATAAAAACACACATGGCCAGGCACGTTGGCTCACACCTATAATCCCAGCACTTTGGGTGGCTGAGGCTGGCAGATTACTTGAGATCAAGAGTTCGAGACCAGCCCAGCCAACATTGTGAAACCCCGTCTCTACTAAAAATACAAAAATTAACTGGGCGTGGTGGTGCATGCCCATAGTCCCAGCTACTCGGGAGACTGAGGCAGGAGAATCGCTTGAACCTGGGAGGTAGAGGTTGCAGTGAGCCAAGATCGTGCCACTGCACTCCAGCCTGGGCGACAAAGCTAGACTTTGTCTCAAACACATACACACACAGACACAGACACACACACACACACACACACACACACACACACAGAGTAGCAACATCCTGACTACTGGTCATTCTATTCAACTTCAAACATGTCTAAAGTTAGAGGAAACACAAGTGTTTCAACCGGAATGTCCTCCTCCTGTGTCCAGAGTAAGAAGCGAGAGGGTAACCCAGAGCCACAAACTTCTAGTTGACTTTCACCAACAACAATTTCATTCAGGTCCATGGAGGAGGATAACTCAATGAGTATTCTGCTTTTCTTTTAAAAAGCTTAATGAAGGTTCAATTACTTTCTTTTAAAAAATTCACCAATGGTCACACAACTTTACGCAAAAATGTAACCTAAATTTTATAATTTTACAAACTAACTAATTGTAGATATCAATCTTTGAACTAGCAGCAGGAAAACCAACATTATAAATGAAAATGGAATTGCAGTTCACTTTCTGTGAGGGTAGAGGATGAGAATCAATTGTAACAAAAAAAAAGAGGATGCAAAATAAAAGCGAGAATAATGGAAAGGAAAAGAGAAAAGGGAGAGACAGGAGGATGAAAAAAGGCAGCACGTGACAGTGAAAAAGGCAGGCAATAAGGTAAGGGAGGGATGAAGGGGCAAAGGGAGATAAAATATTTTTAGCAAAACAACTCTTGTCCAAAGCTTGCCCAAGTTCCAGACCATCACTTGTATCTGTTTTCTTTCTTTTTTTCTTTTTTTTTTTTTATTTTTGAGACAGAGTGTTGCTCTGTCGCCCAGGCTGGAGTGCAGTGGTGCAATCTTGGCTCACTGCAGCCTCCACCTCCCAATTCTCGTGCCTTAGTCTCCCAAGTAGATGGGATTACAGGCACGTGCCACTATGCCCAGCTAATTTTCTGTATTTTTTTTTTTAATTAGAGACAGGGTTTCACCATGTTGCCGAGGGTGGTCTCGAGCTCCTGAGCTCAGGCAATCTGCCCACCTCCCAAAGTGCTGGGATTACAGGCGTGAGCCACCGCGCCTGGCCATGTATCTGTTTTCTGACAGAGGGATTACCTCTCCAGTAATTTTTTAAAAATTCTTTCTGTACCTAAACAGTAACGGTCTCTCTTTTTTTTTTTTTTTTCAAATTTCCATGATTATTTTTACATAAAAGTTCAAGTCTGAAAGCTCCACTTGTGTGTAAAGGAATGGCTTTTATTTTACAAATATACTTTGGAACCTACACACCATTGCTCCGTTTAGTGCACAAAACCTCAGAGTTGTCCTGACATTCGAAACCCGACAGTCTTTCCTTTGTAAAGGACTTGGGGATGTCTCCTTCCATAGTGCCTGAAAATTACAATCAAAATCAGTGTTCACTGATTGTGCAAAGCCTTATAAATATATTCCCTTGCTTGAGCAGTAATCTTCTATCGCCCAAGATGGTTGTTTTTAATAGCAAGAAAACAACAGGGATGTGCCCAAAGTGTCAGAAGCTCTCAAAGGAACATTCATAGTTGGTCATCAGAGAGAAATTGTCCTCCAAGCTGCACTATGTATGCAGAGCAAGGGCACCTAATATTGCAATCACAGCCAGACTCTATAGAAAGGTACACTGTGCCTCAATTCAGCCTGGCAAAGCACCTCCCACCCACCCCACTGCACCTTTACCTGGTGGCTTGCTTCTTTCCACCCATCTACCTACACATCCTCCCTACATACCCATAAACCACTGGTCCTTACTATATTCAATACCGTAAGAATGTTTTATATAAAAATTCATTAAATAATATACCGCTTTTGATATACTGATCCTACAAACTGTAACTCTGTGAAATGGTTCAACACGATGTCATCACTATACAGCAACTTGTTTCATTTACAGTATCTGTTTCACTTCTACTCATGAGCTAATATAATTCAATTTTTTTTAACTGCACACAGGCTGCTAGACACATGTGCATGGCAAATGGAATCTGAACTTAGCTTAACAGCCTCATTTATTCCTGATGGTTTAAATTATTTCATCACAATTAATGACACCCCCTCAGCTTCCTGTGCAGCGCTGCCAGATGTTCAGAGACCACAAAGCCACTCTCTTCTTTGACGGCTGGTGACAAGTCGTCCTCTGAAGGACGTTCCCTAGGTGCGCGGGCCGGATGACACCTCCATTGCTTAGCACCTCTCTGTCTCCCAGAGTAACCATGGAGAGGAAAAGGCAGGAAGGCATGAGAAACCAGCAAATGCATTAGCGAGGGCAAATTATGTGAAGTGATCTAAACTCGGAGGAACTTGGCTCCTGCCAGAGGAGTTCCTAACCTTGTTGTTTTATGAAAGGGCTCTTTGCCTCCACCTTCCACCACTGGCATCCACTGAGTGCCTACCATGGCGTCAGTCCTCAGGGAAAGTCAGAACAATAATCATATAAACTTTTCCACAGGGATCTGTTTGGTTCTTAGTAATTTTGTTTTGCATAGGGGGAGTGTTTTTTAAACTTAACCCCTCCGTCATGATCTTCATCTTGTTTTTAAGGGTAAACAGTTTGAAATCACTGTCCTCGTGTTCGGCTGTGATTATCTTCTATACTACTCGGTAAAAACTTCCAATAGAAACATACAACATTTTGGCAACTTGTGGTAAATGGTTTTCCGCCATTTACTTCGGTTTAGGAGGATTTAATCTTTTCAGGGGCTTTTGTTGTTGTTCTTGTTAGGTTTGTTTGTCATTATTGTTTTGTTAATTTTTTAAAGAAAATATTGAAAAACAGACTTCACACTTTTTCTATGTTGATTCTGATGTGGGTATAATCATTTACCTCCTTTAATAAGAAAAAAGTTTTTCTCAGTGCAGGAATTCAGAAATAATAATTATATTCCTCATTCAAATTTCATATAAAAATCTAAATTCACATAATCGCAGGCAGCTAAGAAGGTAGCAGAAATAGTAAACACACTAATACTTTCACAATAAGAATCCAATTCCACAAGTCTAATTTAGAAAACATTTCCATAAACTAGAGAACATGTGGCAGACATTTTATGGATTATTTTTTAAATGTTTAAAAAAAAAAAGTTGATCTTATTCAGGGAATAAGGGGCCTTTCCGTTTGCCAAAAAGTGTAATAGGAAAACAGACAGGCCACCTGTGTCAGCCCACCCTATAGTATGAACATGAGCTATAAGGGCATTTTGGAAAATATTTTCAAACTGAGATGAGAAAAAAAAATTCAGTATCAATACAGATTCCAAGCAGATGCAAAAGGCTTCTGTGCATGTTAGTGATTATGTGTGTGGCCTACACAGGCTAACTTCAGATTCCTCCAAAACTCAGTGTACTTTCTCTTTTTAAGCTACTTGTGTGTGATTAAAACTAGAGCCTCATCCATATGAATTTTGACAATGGATACAAACACAGAGTAAACCAATCAAACCCAACAAGTTGAATTTTCTCCCTCTTAGGTGGCTTTTTCAATTCTAAATGACTACTGAATTTTACCAGACACTCCATACTTAATATTTTGACAGCTGTTGATTAAAATTACTTTACTGGGTAGTCCTATGAAACAGTCTAGTTTTTATCAGAATTGAGGCACTCGAAGGGAAGCTGAGATGGTGGCATACTTGCAGCAAGCAGACAATAGGAAACTCTTAGCACTCCCAGAGTTACGTCAAATTTTCCATGGACCGAAACTAAAATGAAATACTTCAATTACTGAGAGGTAGATAAGTAAAATAAACAATTAATTTCACACGGTGAAGTCAGGAGAGAGTCATATGGACCTCATTCTGTTGTCTCCAAACATTTTATCAGAGGGGAAAAAGGAGCTGAATAAACTTTAAACTCTCATGTAGGGATGTATTGCTTGTGTGTCCCTGGCAGATGTGGAAAGGAGATGAAATGGGCAAGGGAGAATCAAATATCCCATCGCTGCAGGTTTGCTGAGGGAAAGAGCACTGCAAAGATCTCACATCTGGCAATCATTTGTCAATAGCTGGAAAGAGAACTGCAGGAAACTTTCTGGCTCTTGGAGAAGATGAAAAGACAAAAACCATGTGTCACACACACACAAACACACACACACACACTCACTCACTCTGCAATGGTACAATGACTACTACACTTATTCTCTACCCCTCCCTTCCCCCACTAAATTTAATGATCTTCAGATATACTCTACTCCATGGTCAAAAACATGCAGTCACTTGACTTGTTAAAGCTGCAGTGTATGTACATTTTTCAAATAAACCCCAGGGCTGATGTTAGAAAATCAAAATCAGTCAAGCATAGACCGCCTGGTACTTTGGGCAGGAATCCTTGTGGTTTAGTCAATAAACAGAATCTGAATGAAAGACACCACAGTAACTAGACAGTAACGTTTTGAACAGATCTTAACCTGAAAGAGGGGGTTGGGGGACCGGTACACTGGTGACCAAGGATATAAGGCTACTGGTCCACTTAGACTGCTCTACCTGCAACACGACTTTGTTTAGCACAAGGTCATCTATTTGGAACAGGAAAAAAAGAGAGAGAGTGAACTTATATTTGGGGGGATGTTGTGGACATATCTGTGAAGGAAACAACCTTTTCAAAAAAATAAGTTATACCTATTTAATAAGGTGGTAAGGGGAACTTCAGATTTTGTTTAGTTCATACTGGTGTTAAAAAATATAGAAAATTTGCTGGATTCATTGTGAGTTCATAAACATGACCAGCTTTGCCCCAGTAGGTTTATCATGTAATAAAAAGTTTTCAAGACACCCTATACAAAAGTAATTAACTTCTCCAACATCACAGGAATTTAAATCTGTTCATAGTGATCGACAGACTTCGATGAGCAGCTTTTGGTTCCCCCTTATGCTGCATTTAACTAGCAGCAGCAGCCGAGCTCATCCCCGTGATTCCAGAAGAGAATGCTGCAGGTTGTTTAATAACCTGGCAAATTCACAGTAGCTTGTCAAATTATTACAGGAACAGTGTCATCACTAAACAAGCCTGATCACGGTTAATTACAATGCAGACCAGAGAGCAGCCACAATTGTTCATTAATTACAGGAAGCACCTCATTTAAATTTTATGGAAATTTACACTTGCACCCCAGTATGTCTGAAAAAAAGTGATCCTTCACGCATTCACAGAAGAAAGAAGTCTGTGGTTTATAAAACATCACAGTAAATTGTGTCTAATCTAGTACCGAAATACTGGTTCATTATTTACTCTAATTTTCTAAGCACTTCAGCATTGAAAAATACCGAGTCAAACCTCACATCTTGAATTCCCAACCAAGGAAAGAACTGTGCTGAGCTAAATGTAAAAACGTAACACATGAGGCACAACTGAACTAACAGGGTAACTTTTCTCTGATAAAAGTAAAATATCAGCAATTAAGTAGACTCTAAATTAGAATAACCATTTCTTAGAAGATTATTGCATAAGAGTGTAATTATTTGCTACTATTCGTCAGTTAACCTCCCAAACTGGAGTATCCACTTCAAAAGCCACTGGGGAAAATAAACAAAGTTAGAGAATCAAAATCTTGATTTCCAGTTATTTTTCTGAATCAAGCAATATTAACACAAAACACAGCAGATGCCCTTGCAAAAGTCAAGTCAGGCACAGACTTGAAGGATGACAGTCATTCAAAACCAAAGATACATTCATAACAGAGTAGGGGATCTTGGGATTATTGAAAAATAAAGCTGCTAAGAAATCTGAAATTTTAGGAATAAAAGGTAAAGGTTTAAAAGGAAGAAGGCAAAGAGCAGAAAGGGGCTCCACCAGTCATGAGAACCTATGTCAGCTACAATATAAAAGTAAACCAGATTTGAGGGCTGTATGTCTAAACAAAAATCCTTTCTAAGAAAGAATATAAACAAACCGTTGCTCCTAAATTGAGGTGTATGGGAGGTTATTCTCAGAATCAAGAGGCCAAACAGCAAATCCTCTAGTGATGATAATGCCTAGCCCTAGGGGAAAGCCTATGATACAAGCAGGAGGAGGAGATGACTGGCAAGTCCTATAGTGAGTTCCCTAGAGTATAAAGCTGTGCTGAACAATAAGAAATGGCTCATTCTCTAGGAAAAAATTTAAAAACGACGAGGACACATGCCATGGCAAGAATGAAAACAGTCTAAGCTAAAAAATACTCCTGAAATAGATAGCTGGTGAAAAGTATATTAAGCATCAAGTTTATTATGACGGACATAATATGGATATGTACTAGGTATTTCTAAAATGTGCAAAAGTCATATTTAGGAAGGCAGAGGAAAAAGAAGAGAGGAATAAATGCTTCAAGTGGGTCCCAGCTACTTGACCAACTCTCCATAGTTGATCATCTTTTAACAGATTCAGTATGTCCACGCAGTCCAGCAAAATGATGTTCCGCAATGAGGAATCCAATAATATCACTTTCATTACTTTGCCCAGGAACTTGGTCTTTTTTTGCAAGGTCCTTGCTGAACTATCAAGCCCACAATCTGGTTTATCTACAACCAGAATGTTACTTTAACTTGTAAATATAACATTTTCTACATTTTCTCCCGTAGTATGTCAATGTACTCAATAGGTTTTTTTTTTCCAGTTTTATCTCACACACTCACATCTGCAAAACCCATTTTTCTTTTCACTGTAACTCAAGGTTTAAAAACAGATTTCCAACAATCACCCATGACAGACCATTCCAGGTGATGTGTTCGAAGAACATCACTCGTCCTACCCAAAAAAGGTCAAGGATCAGACTACTCTCCACAAAAAGTCTTCCATCACTCTGCATTTGCGTGTCACACACAAGCTGTTAGCTTTCTAGAACTAGGAAATACATGATCGTGTCTCATATGTGTCCCACCTGCTTTTCTGTTGTATCAGAGCCATACACCACCCAGACAGTACCAGTTTGGGGCACAGCAGAGCTCAGGTGGTCTTCCCTAGGCCAAGAGCAGGTGTGCTAGAGATGGCATACCCTTCGGTACCATAAAAACTGAAACCTCCTCCAACCACCACTTCCACCCTCATTCTCACTGTGTAGAAGTCCATTTTTTAAATGGTTCTCTTTTCTCATTTGTGGTTCTAAATCAGTACAAATGTTTTAAAACTGAGCTCACTATGCTCATCTTATAAGCCTGAAAATTTAGAAAATGAGGCCAAATGGAGGTTCTAAAAAAAAAAAGTATAAGTTTCCTCACGCTAGGGAATGCTATCCATGTTGAAACTTAAGCCTGCATCTTTGCATTGGCACACACATTCCTTAAATATTATAAGGTACATGGAAATGGAGGCATGCCTTTAGCCAAAATGTCATATTTACATTTTTAATTTGTAATACACCAAACCACTTCTAATGTCTCAAGACCACACAAAATGAACTGAATTTCAATTCAACAGTTCCACCAAAAAAAGCACTTTGCTAACATACTCCTACTACACCACAAGACATATCTTCCAATCCATGAAGAAGATATTTGTCATTAAGTCCTACTTTTCTGATAAGCACCCAGTTGAATGGCTGCTGTTCTCCTGAGCTAGGAGACCATATTATAGGAAGCATGACTTACTCACATATATCCCCAAGTGCTTAGCACAGTCCTTAGCACACGATAATAAAAGTCTTAGAAGGTGAAAGCTAATATTTACTGGGTACCTATTATGTGGCAGGTCCTGTACTAACTGCTGAATATATGTTAGGTCCTTTAAATTCTCATAATCACCTTGTATGGTACATCTCCATCTTACAGATGGGAAAACTAAGGCTCACTTAAATTAAGTGACTTGCCAAAGGTCTCACAGCAACTTGTGTCAACTCTAGGTAGTCAACCTTCAGAGACCATGTACTTACTGCAGTATGTATATATTTCTTGACAGAACAAACAAACGATCTACAGTTACAGACAACTCGTCCTGAAAAGGACCTTTGGCTGTGCATACACTACAGTAGTCCCTCTTCACACCTGTCTCAATGGTTGTCTTTTCCTGATGGCACTGATATACCCAAATGGCTTTCCAGGACCACAGTTTCTGTCACACCACCCCCAGCTGAGAAAACAGTTAAGACTCCAACCTGGACTTCCAGCCTGTGGCCTGGCTCCTCCAGGTTTGGGCAGAAGTCTGCCCCCAGCACTCTGCCAGTACATGCCAATGGAACCTGAGGGAATACAGCCACATTAGATGTTGTGTATGAAGGCTGCTGAGAACTGCACAGTCACACTTGACCCAGGCTGAGAGAGGAAATCCCAACTGCGGGTCTACAACAGGTCATCGTGGCTTGACATGTATGTGACACTTAGTATGTCAAATATATAGTGAACACCATATAACAAAGTTTATTAACTACCAGAAGGTAAATTTCAAGAAGAAAAAAGCAACATAAATTTTGTTTCTCCTTGTATTCACAGCATGCAGCACACAGTAGGCACCTAATAAATATCCACAGACAGGAGGAAGGGGAAAGAAGGAAGGAAATGCAGGAAGGGGAAAAGACCAAAATAGATAGTTTCTGTTTCACATTGGTAACAAAAATTTTTTCTTTTCCTCTTTCCTTTAGTTTTCTTATGTAGGAATTAAAACAATACATTCTACAATGCTTAAGTTCCTTTACATTCTTAAAATATGTATTCAAATTTATTTTTCCTGTTCCTGGTATAGGCTAGCACAGGCAGACTTCTATTTATCAATATTTATTATTAATAGTCATTTAAACATGTTATCTTTAAGTTTAAAAACCTTGTTTTATATATCTGTCCTAATAATAAAAAAACAAGGTTAAAACTTAATGAACATTTCTTTATATTTAAAATTCTACACTGAAAGCCACTAAGATCCCTTTTTCAAAACTAAGCTATTATAACTAGTCAATACCATCCTTAAATACTGCCTACTGTCCCTTGCTTATTTCATTTCAGATTTTTTAAGATTAAACAAGGTTTTAGATTCCACCTAAACATGTTTTCTGCTTTTTAAAAATTTCTAACTGTTCCTCATTATTTCCAGACTTATACTACCCTCACTAATCACATAACTGTCTATATGTCCCTAAACTCAACACATCAACTAAGCATCATCTCACCTTTGTCTTCTTTCCCTATCAAAGCACTCCTCTGTTTTGTTTAGTTTCACTTTTTTAAAACTCAATTAAAATCATCTGTGCTAATCAATTCGCGTTGTTCAGACATCAGTTTTCAGCCATGCATGTCAGCTTAGAAGGTTCTTCCCTCTTTCTTTTCACCCAAAAATCAGTACACTCATTCAAACTTAAACAATGTTCAGTATACCTCACCTTGCAAGTTCACTAGTGAATATCATTGGGAAAAAAAAAAAAAAACCCACACTCAGTCAACGCTTCAAACATTTTTAGGTCCAGTTCTCTCATTCTTTCCAAGTCTTTTGTTCTTTACTAGGCTCATAAGGTAAAATGGACAGAGTGTCATCTGTCTTTGAAGTTTATAACCACTCTTTACCCAAGAATTTCACACATGGAGGCCAATGTGCCAGTCACTATGTGGGCATCTTACGTGTAGATTAACCCTCATTTTCCTCTCAACACTCTTACGGAGTATGAGCATCTCCAGTCGACAAACAAAAAAACTGAGGCTTTGAGTAGGTAAATAACTAGCTCAGAGTCACATGTTATTAAGTTGCAAAGCCTGGATTCCAACTTAAGAAATGAGAAAGCAAAAAAAGGTTGAGAATACATTTCAAGGAAGTTAATTAAAAAAAAAATGTAATAACTACATTTAGTGACATCCATTCTAGAGGTATTTGTTGATGTTTCATATGAAAGAAATTACAAAGAAGACAACAAAGGAAAAAGGTGCTAACAGAAATCAAGACCTACTACTTGCTCCTTGGTCTAGGACAACACAAGCAACAAAAAAGGGAATTTATCCTCTTAACTGAGGAATGAGACAGAAATGGGGCAGCAAGAAGAACGGGGACACTGTGCATTTGTGTTGGGTCACACATAGAAATAATGCTGATTCTACCCCTCAGTTGACATATGGAGGGCCACTAATGAGTTCTGCAACAGTAATTCTCCCCAGGGAGCAACAGAAGGGAAAAGAAAAAAATTAACCTTACAAGATTCCAAATCAAAATGAATCCCCCCAAAACCTTCTTATAAAACCTCAATCAATGTGACTTAACAAAGGCAGATTCAGTAAGCCATATACTGCAAATTAAGTGTAAACCTCATCCGATCTCACATACACAAAACAAATTCCTACTTACCTTAAGATTATTTGACCACGTCACAAACACTAAGTTTCTAGTTCTTTTTATCTTCACAGTCACTGAATGCACTTTATAAACATTCTCAAGAGGGAAGGAGAAAGTTAAACAACTAAAATTACATGCAATTACAACTTGAGACACTTAGAAATACACCGTTTCTAAGAGAAAACATAAAGTTCTGTGAGTAAGTTGGGAGGAAACGGTGGCAAACTACCAGTATGTTTCAACAATCATAATCACAAAAAGGAACTAGTAAGGAAGTGGGTACATTTTCAAACTTAGAGTGCTAGGATTTCTGAGCAGAAAAATATACCCATAAGAATCTTTGAAAGTGGACTCCCATATTCTGAAAAATGAGGAACTAGAGATTCAAATCAAAATTGGTTTGCGAAGTTCACTGAAGGGTTCACAGTCTAAAAACATACCACACTCTCCCCCATCCACTACAATCAGCATCATCAGTTAGGGAAATGTTTCAGCACGGAGAGGCAAACCATCTCTCTTCCTGAATTCAAAACATACTAAGGAAGATACAAAAGAGACAAAAGTTGATAACCTAATTAGTTGTAATTTAGTACATCTCATTCCACCTTTTGATTTAGAAGCCTCCGAAGTTAGCCAGCTATAAGCAATCAAAAAATGACTGAAGAAAAATCAGGTATCAATTGTCTAACTCCTTATTATCACTCCATTGTAAATTAGGATAATAAAATATGGGGTGTGCCTAACCATTATTTAATTTTAAACTGATTTGGGGAATTCCATTTTATCCACTTTTCCTCTGTCCTAGCATCTAGTGCCTGTTTTAAGACATACTATATAGTACAAAGTTCTACAAAGATTTTCCAAAGTGCTCACAGTGATTAAGATGACAGGTACTTAACTTTTTATTCTTTTTGTATGATTGTATATGTTGCTTTTAAAGTAATAAAATCATTTAACTTAAAAACAAAAAAAAGGTGAACTGTTCAGCTAATATTTCTAAACATTATGCCACAGGTTTAATTATGGAATAACTGTCTACAACTGATGTAAATTTCATTATCTTAGAGCTGTAACAGGAAGTCAGAGGCCTTAAAAGGGACCCTCTGAAATCCCCAGGGCAAGAGGAGGCTGAGTATGTATCTACTCTCCTGTACATACATACCTCAAAGGAATCATGGTGTGTGAGAGAGCTATTTACAACTTACTTTGTGTATAATCAGCAGAAACAAAAGATAGGACAACAAGTATAAAGGCCTGTCTCTCTCCCCTCAGGAGAATTCAACAAGGGAGGGCCAGTGGGCATTCACTTCAGTGTCAAAAGGGCTTCCAGAAAACACATTTTCTGTGGGGCAGAGAGGAAATATGGCAGGCTTCCTACACACACACACCACACGCACACACATACACGCGTTCTTTGTTTACTGAGATCACACACAAAAAATCCTGTTAGGGACCAGACTCCTGAAAAGAAGCCATAAAAAGCTCCAGGTTGTAAATGGGAGCTACCGTTGAAAATATCTGAAGATGAATGGCCATGAAAACTGGGTGGTAGGAACGGGACAAAGGGGAAAAGAAAAAGGCACAGAAATGGGAACTTGAGAAAAGAATCATGTTATGAAGAAAAGGGCTCATAGTCAGGGATGCCTCCTGCAGAGCCAGGGTCCACTTGAAATTTCCATTTTACTTTTAAATATTAAATATGCAGGTAGGCATCTGCCTGATAGACACTATGAAAGTCACAGCCTAAATAAACAAACTAACTTCCATGTGACCTCCCGTCTCCTCAGTCAAGCTGGCCCCAAGCCCAGATCAGTTCTGAAGTGTATGTGTTTTGGTGGCTTCAGTCTGGCAGTGTTGAAGGGACAAAGACCTTGGAAAAGAATGATATACAACGTAAGTTTAAAAAAAAAAAAAAAAAAGAAGGAGAGAGATAAACAGAAATAAAGCCCCATCAGAGGGCTCCTGAGCAACATGGCTAGGTACAAGCACTGCCCGATTCCAAGCCAAAGGGAAGACCCAACAGCACTCCAGCCTAGTTTCAGGGGTTATACAATGCCAAGCGGCAAGAGGAAAAATCACTCCGATAACACAAAGAGTTCAGGAAGACCATTAAGTGAAGTAGATTTGACAATAAGCTCACCAGGAGTCCCTGTGAGAAAGAGCAGATAAAGAAATAAACAAATTACCCAACGCTGTAAAGATGAAGATGCACGCTAAACACACTGCTGCAAAATAAATGAATACAAAAGCAGAAACACAGGAAGGTGAGCTACGTGGCAGGGTATGCAATTAAATTCTACCTTCATTTTTCAGCCTACAATTTAACTAGAAGACAAAATTCTGGGCCTGAACTTTCTCTACCACAGGACCCCAGGCTAAGACTCAGAAGGACCAAGAATATAGAACCTAAGGCCGAAGAAGGAACCCACTGCTCCCTGAACAGAAAGCAACTAGTAAATCAAAACAGTGTCAAGCTGGATGTGGTGGATCACACCTGTAATCCTGGCACTTAGGGAGGCCAAGGCAGGAGACCAGGAGTTCTAGACCAGCCTGGGCAACACAGGGAGAAAAGTAAGAATAAAAGAAAAATTAGCTGGGTGTGGTAACATGCACCTGTAATCCTAGGAGGATTACTTAAGCCCAAGAGTTCAAAATTAAAAGGAGCTATGAGTGTGCTACCACACTTCAGCCTGGGTGACAGAGTGAAACCCTGTCTCAAATACATGCATACATACATGCATATATACATACTAACAACACAGCATTTATCCAGCCTGGGTGACAGAGTGAAACCCTGTCTCAAATAAATAAATAAATAAATAAATAAATAAATAAATAAATAAAACACGGTATTTATCCATTTTCAAATATGGAATGACCAGAAATACATTCATTGTTATACAGTCCTCAGATGAGGCAGAGTTGTAGCAATAGGAACATGATAAGGATGGGAGATATTTTATAGGAGAGGAACTGGATAGGACAGGTGCCAGTGCCTGAAAGAGACACAGATCTCCTCTGGAGTTATCTCAGAGCAATGAACTATAGGATCAGCATAAGATAAAAGAAAACGGAAAAGAGTCAATCAGTATGTGATTCTGTTATGCAACAGCTTGAGAGACACAGAAGATGACGGAGGTGGGGGGATGCCGGGGTTTGGGGTGGAGCAGGTACGATGTCCTCATAGGCGCCAGGAGCTATTTCACTAAGCTTCACTCTTGCTCTTCCTCAGGAACTGATGCTCCAGGGGGAGCTGCCAAAGAACAGTGCCCTGGGCTCTGTGATAGGAGCAACCTCTGCAGGTACAATTACAGGAGATTTTCACAGTCACAAACAACAACAAAAACACCTTGTTTTTATACTGTGAAATATGGGATAAAAGGCAAAAATCTCTCTTCCTTGGTGACACCCTGAGGAGCCTAATGGACCATGAATAATGCTAAAATTACATAGAATCTTTCTTTCAGAGTGCTCAAAGGACTTTACACATAATATTTATTAATTCCCACATGAGACAAGTAAGGAAGAGGAGAAATTTCCATTGTACTCCTTTTATTTCTAAACGAGAAAACTGAGACCTATCACTATGGTCTCCCTCTACATTTGATAAAAATGGACAGAAGGGAAATTAAGACAAAGTTCTCTCAATGACTTCGCTAGTGCTTTACTTGAAAAACATCCTACTATTGCACAGATTTCACGTACTTCCTGCAATTCTTGTTTTACCTGGACTTTAGCATTGGAGAAAATGAGAATGAAGTCACTTGTACCAGATCCATGGATGGGTTCTTTTTTTTTTTTTTTTTTTTTTTTTGAAACAGAGTCTCGTTCTGTCACCCAGGCCAGAGCACAGGGGCGCGATCGTGGCTCATTGCAAGCTATGCCCCCTGGGTTCAAGCGATTTTTCTGCCTCAGCCTCCCGAGTAGCTGGAGGGACTACAGGCACCCACCACCACACCCAGCTAATTTTTTGTACTTTTAGTAGAGATGGGGCTTTACCATGTTAGCCAGGATGGTCTCAATCTCCTGACCTCGTGATTTGCCTGCCTCAGCCTCCCACAGTGCTGGGATTATAGGCGTGAGCCACCGTGCCCAGCCTTTTTATTTTTCTTTGAAGATGGAGTCTCACTGTGTCACCTAGGCTGGAGTGCAGTGGCGTGATCTCGGTTCACTGCAACCTCTGCCTCCTGGGTTCAAGTGATTCTCCTGCCTCAGCCTCCCAAGTAGCTGGGATTACAGGTGCCCGCCACTACGCCCGGCTAATTTTTGCACTTTTAGTAGAGATGGGGTTTCTCCATGTTGGCCAGGTTGGTCTCCAACTCCTGACCTAAAGTGATCTGCCCACCTTGGCCTCCCAAAGTGCTGGGATTACAGGCGTGAGCCACCGCACCCAGAGGGTTCTTATATTCAAGAAAAAAAGGTACAGAACTCTATTATTTTCTATTGGTTTCCAATCATTCTTGTAATACATTATTTTGGAAATTGAACACCCCAGGTTGTTGTTTATGGGCAAATATATTGTCAACTCTGACAATTGACATTAAATGCAATTTGAAGTATGCCACACCCAGGTTAACTTATTTTCTATCCTCAACGCTCAACTCCTGCTATCTCAAAGACAGGTAATACTGAAAGAGTTCTAGCTTTGCAATTAGACCTCTGTTTAAATCTCTACTGCAATATCTTGTAAACTTGCTCACTTATCTCAGAGCCTTGTTTCCTGCATCTGTAAAATGAGGATACTTACATTTATTGTGCAGGGTTGGCAAGGCTGAATGAGATAACACATGTAAAGCACCTAAGCATTCAGTAGGTACACAGTGTATCTGTAAATGCTACTTTGCCCCCAGCCCACAAAAGCATCACCACGGCATACCAATCCAATGAGGGCTGAGAACTTTGAGACCATCACGGAAGCCATATAGGGGAAAGGAAAGCAAGTCACAAGGGTCAAAGGAATATTATAAGCAACTGGGGAAACTAAAAACAGAGTTACTTGTCTCACTTAGGGGCCAAGGGCCAACTCAACTACCTTTCAGAAGGCTTCCTAGAGTGATGCTGTGTTTAGAATGACTCAACAGATCGCTCTCGGCTCAGAGGGACTTACTGTTAAAGACTTCACTGGGTGCTGGGCGTGGTGGCTCATGCCTGTAATTCCAGCACTTTGGGGGGCCGAGGCGGGTGGATTACCTGAGGTCAGGAGTTAGAGACTAGCCTGTCCAACATGGAGAAACCCCATCTCTACTAAAAATACAAAAATTAATCCCAGCACTTTGGGAGGCCGAGACGGGCGGATCACGAGGTCAGGAGATTGAGATCATCCTGGCTAACCCGGTGAAACCCCGTCTCGTAGCCGGGCGAGGTGGCGGGCGCCTGTAGTCCCAGCTACTCCGGAGGCTGAGGCACGAGAATGACCTGAACCCGGGAGGCGGAGCTTGCAGTGAGCTGAGATCCGGCCACTGCACTCCAGCCTGGGCGACAGAGAGAGACTCCGTCTCCGGAAAAAAAAAAAAAAAATACAAAAATTAGTCAGGCATGGTGGCAGGCGCCTGTAATCCCAGCTACCTTGGGAGGCTGAGGCAGAAGAATCGCTT